>NC_072379.2:61476774-61783467 GCF_028885625.2 Pongo pygmaeus
CCCGTGTTAGTCTTCCAAGTGGCAGACCACATGGCTAGGCCATTGGTAACAGCCTAAGAGTCAGAAATAGTCCTTAGGAGTACTGTCTAAGGTGAGGGTGTGGCTTTCAATTCAGCCCATTGTGCTGCAATTGGTCTTACAGAATTGTCACTGAGGCTGGATGGTTGCTGCCACCCAGTGGACATCATCAGATGTCATCTTAGCTAAACCATCATCAGTGAAAGAGCTCAGGGTTACAGACCAACCTTGATGAATCAAGGGCCCTATTGAGCCAGCAGCTTTCCTTCAGGCAGTGGAGGGGTAGATAAAAGTTTCTTCCAAAGAGATGACTGCTACTGTTTCACGTAAAACTCAGTGGCCTCTCAGATGCCACTAGAGCGGCACTCTTAAATATACTATTTCTATTTAACAAGACAGGCTCACTGGGCGCTTCCCTCCTTGTTTTGTTGAGTCCCGTTTGACCCATCCCAAATGGGAATATCCAGCCTGAGAGTCACAGGCTTCTGTTGGAAAGATTTTCAGTTTAAACAAGAGCTTAGTAGCAGGTTAATAGCTGCCAATAGGGAAGAGTGGGGTGGGAGGAGTACTTGCTGGCTGTGTGAGAGAAGTGGAGCTAAGTACTGAAGAATGGCCTCTCCTAGTACTCCAGCAGTCATTATCCTTCACTAAAGCTGACATTTCCCTTTCTCCCCCAGGTTTATATATTGTTTCTGTTGGACTTGCTGGACAGTACATGTGGTCATCCCTGAACAGGAAAATTCCCTCTGATATTTGTGGACATTCACAGTACAAGCATATAAAATATCATTACCAATCATGCATTCAGCCATGCAAACCACAACAGGATATTGAATTAGCCCAGAATTTCCACCCAGTAGGCCACATTAGCTCCCCCTCCCTACTTCCAACTGTGTCCAAATCCCACAGGCTGCAAGGGGCTGACCTGAGTACATGTCAGGATCTACAGCAACAGCCTCTAGACCACGCTGTTTCCCAGCTGAGAGGGCACGGTTGAATGCCAGCGGGGAGGATAAGGCTATGGTGTTAGCCTTTTCATTTTACCTCTTTTGACCCTTCACCCCCCAGGTTGGTGCCCAAGCACTGGCACTACTTCCTCCTCATATACCCCTGGCATCCAGCAAGCACCAGGGCTCAGGGTCCCCTTTCATTCTGCCCTGTAAACACCCTGGCTACAGCTCCACCATGCTGTTCTGAAGGCCTTTGGAGACCCCTGTGCCTAGTGCCCATCTCTCACTGGCAAAGTTGAACTGTGGCAAGGACCAGGGACATGACTGCAGCACCTCAGTGCTACTAAGCAAGGTTCTGTGTTCACTTTTCCTTCTGAGCACTCTCCCACTCATGGCTTAACCAATGTTTTCAGCTCATATAAACCAATGGTTTTGGTTCATGGAAAGCTCTATGTAAATAGCAAAGTCCTCATTGCTAACATCAGTTGTTTGGCTTTGAGGACTCCTGGCTCAATGTCCATAGAGACATTGTGTTTCAGCTGGGCCAAGGAGCTTGCTCGCCCATTGTCCTGATAACATTCCTGACTCTGCCCACCAAGAGGAGAGAATGAGCAAAAATCAAGCACCATTCAGGTGGCTTGTTTAGTCCTGGTTTTTGCAGCTTAGCCTCTAAGCATTAATTCAACTCATGTTTATTAAGAGATAGGACAGTGGGAAACCCCTCCTCCACCGCCACCTTCCACATGCACAATCCTCCCCCTCCCAACTACTTGGGGCAAGAACATTTGCTACCAGATCCCAGGGAGTTTTCTCATCTATCTGATCCTGGTTTATGGAATCCTTGTTCTTCCTTTTCAAGAAAGCCAAGTCTCTTGGGCCAGGCGCGGTGGCTCATGCCTGTAATCCCAGCACTTTGGGAGGCTGAGGCAGGAGGATCACGAGGTCAGAAGTTCAAGACCAGCCTAGCCAGCATGGTGAAACCCTGTCTCTACTAAAAATACAAAAAATTAGCTGGGCATGGTGGTGCACGCCTGTATCCCAGCTACTCGGGAGGCTGAGGCAGAAGGATTGCTTAAACTTGGCAGGCACAGGTTGCAGTGAGCAGAGAGCACGCCACTACACTTCAGCCTGGGTGACAGAGCGAGACTCTGTCTCAAAAGTAAATAAATAAATTTTAATTAAAAAAAAAAAGCCAAGTCCCCATCTGCATTCCTTCCTTATCACCAAAACTGTCAAGGCTGCAATTTTATTTTACCCTACTTTTTTAAGGTACTAAGTTAACCTGTTACTGTGTCATGGATACTGTCAGAAAACACAAGACTCTGGGGTCAGAGACAACAGACTTTGTTATTCACAGCATAGCAAGCATCATGAGCATCAGCATGTTTACACTGGCTCCCCTTGCTTGTATGTCCCATGACGGCTACATGGCAGGCCTGCATATGCAGCATGCTGTGTTATGGGAGAAAAACACTGAACTTCAAAAATCTGCCACTTTTATAGCAAACAGTAAGCAAGCCTGTTCTTTGTCTCAGAGGGAGACATCACCTTATCTTTCAAAGTTGTTCACTACAGATGAAACCCTGAGAAATTACCTAGGTAGAGAGAAGCCAAGGCACATTTTTGGCATACCCAGCAAGACATGTAAAAGCACAAGAGACCTATGGAGGGGTTTCTCAACAACAACTAGCCCTCTTGTAACCTCCCAATGGGTTCGCCTTGCTTGCTCCCTAGACAGAGCCCATTTATCAAGATGAGGGAATTGCAATGGGGAAAGAGTAATTCATGCAGAGCCAGCTGTATGGGAGACGGGAGTTTTATTATTACTCAAATCAGGGTAGGGGCTTGGAAGTGGGGAGTGCTGATTGGTCAGGGTGGAGATGGAATCATAGGGGTCGAAGTGAGGTTTGCTGCTGTCTTCTATTCCTGGGTAGGATGGCAGAACTGGTTGAGCCAGATTACCACGGTCTAGGTATTCCCAGTGTCAGGTGATCCATCCATTGCAGGGTCTGCAAAATATCTCAAGAACTGATCTTAGGTTTTACAATAATGATGTTATCCCCAGAAGTAATTTGGGGAGGTTCAGACTCTTGCAGCCAGAGGTTGCATACCCCCTAAACCATAATTTCTAATCTTGTAGCTAATTTGTTAGTCCTGCAAAGGCAGACTGGTGCCCAGGCAAGAAGTGGGTCTTTTCAGGAAAGGGCTATTATTAATTTTGTTTTAGAGTCAAACCATAAACTGAATTCCTTCCCAAAGTTAGTTCAGCCTATGCCCAGGAATGAGCAAGGATAGCTTAAATGTCAGAAGCAAGATGGAGTCGGTTAAGTCTGATCTCTTTCACTGCCATAATTTCCTCAGTTATAATCTTTACAATGGCAGTTTCAGTCTGGGAAAAAAGAACAGTAATTTGCAAAGGCCTGCATTGTCATCTTTGCCAACTTCCTGGTTTAAATACTCCTACCGTGGCTGACTTCAAACTACCACTATGTTATCACTCAACTCTGAGTCGGGAAGAGATGTGCACATGTGCTGGCTTGACCAACCTTTGGTAATTCTTGCTTAAATCAATTATTACTGTGATTGTTGTCCTTGACTTTAAAATCCATATCTGAATCTTTCATCAAACATATACATGCATCATGTGACATGCAATCATCTCCCCTGTTTTCAAAATGTATCCCTGCATAACTTTCCAACTGTATATTATCATCTCTTTGTAGTTTGCTTACAAGACTGAATACAAGAGCATTTCTTCCCTGAGGATCTCAAAACGATTTCTGGAGAGGTTTGGAGGGGAAATCTTGGGTTATAGTCATGGCTAAAATAGAACCCAGAAAATCAAAATGCTAAGAACTGGGATGTGACAGATCCAGCCTCTGGCTAGTGGTGAATCTCCCTCAGTACTTTTTTGCATCTTTAGTAAACCATTATACCTGTGTTTTTAAATTTCTGAATCTGTGATCATCTTCTATAACATTATCTGGTGTTAATTTTCTTCATAGTATTTATCATTCTCTTATATTTACTGGGATTTGTTTTTGTTTTTTTTTTTTTAACATATTCATTGATTGTCTCACTGCCTTTAGGGTGCAAAAACAAGAATTTTGTCTATCTTGTTTACCACTTTTTCCCCAGCACCTAGAACGGTGCCTAGCATGTGGAAGATACTCAATAAATATAGGATAAATAAATAAATTCTGATTCCTGATTTGGTATCTATTCCACTTCATTATTTTGCTTTTTTGATAGCAGGCATGGCAGATGGCAATCGAGATGGCAAACATAAGCTCTAAATTTTTCCTCTTGTAATTAAAATTTCATTGAATTTCAGGACATCTGATATCCTAATGCTGCCTCTCATACACTATATAAAATCAAAGAAGTCATTCAACCATTGCATGCCTCAGCTTCTCCCATCTAAAGTGCTCAAGGATCTCTGAAAGAATTATTTCCGTTTTCATTGTTGTTTCTGGAACCATGCCATGCTGGGTACATACCAGCAAGTTTTTGTCTCATTCTGACGACATTCATCTTTCTGGAGGGTAGCGGGAGAGTAGAGATAAACAGCTGTAGTCTTACATTTCTGTCACGTATTGGAGAAATTCAGAAATTCTTTGAAAGCAATTTCTCAGCTTCTCTGTAACCAGAGTCTAAACCATCACTCTGAAAAATTTCCCAAACTTACCACTCATCCATTTTCTCATCTATTAAATGGGGCTAATAACACCTACATCACAGGGTTGTGGCATTAATTAGATAACCTAAATCAATGGTTCTCAAAGTGGGGTCCCTGGACCAGCAGCACTGGCATCACCCGTCAGCTAGTTAGCAGTGCAAATTTTTGAATCCCACTCCAGACCTACTGAAGCAGAAATGCTAGGGTCACCACCTCCAGCTGTGTTTTAATAGGTATTCCAGGTGATTCTGATACACACTAAAGTTTGAGAATTGCTGACAGATGAAATCATCTGACACTTAACCCACAAATGTTTGCTTTTCATTTATTCATTCAGATTCATTAGCCACCCAAACCAATTCCAGATATACTACAGAATTATTCATTCTCACCCCACTTGGTAGATGTAAACCATGGGTAGCAGACGTGGGAGCAGACCCTGCTCTAGAACCCAACTGTAAATGTTTGCTTCAATTGCTGTTCCTCTTCTCCACAATTTTTGCAACTTGACTAAATGTTACCTCCATGATTATACTTTTCTTTCTCCTATATCTTGCTTCAATAGGCCATTTTACACATACATGAGTAGCTAATTGGTCACCTGCACAGTCAGATTCTAAGAAGGCCAGTAATGCTTAGGGCTGCTGGCTTCAGAATCAACCACCCTGGGGCCCACACCATCCAGGTAGCACTAGACAAGTTAGTCTTGGTGGAACCTGAGTTCTTCCAATGAAAAATTGAGTTAACAACAATAAAAGTCTCCATTTATTGAGTGACTACTATGGGCCAGGCACTATGCTAGGTATTTTACATTTGGTATACATTGTCTCTTTAAAGCAAAACAATGAATTATCTTTTCTTTTCTTCAAACATCTCTTAGTTAAATACTTATAACATTTTCAATATGGTGTTGCAACATTCAGGACCCATCATATCTTTGTGATCATAACCAAATGATAGTAAAGAGCATTTTGCAGGAAAACAAGAACTTCGTTAATTACTAGCTTTTCAGCAAACCTGTTAGAGTGCCCCAGTTCCATTAAGTGAGCTGTATTACTTGGAAAAATGGGGTTAATTTTGCTGCAGGTTTAGAGAAAGTGGAAATAACTTCTAAATAGTGGTGTATCTGTGCTTTGTAGTAGAAGGTTCCTAGTTCATACTTAATTGAAAAGGCAAGTCACTGTTGAATTGTGAAAATCCTGGAAGAGTTTTTAAAGTAATTTAATGTAGCATTTTATGGTAGCTTTTGTAAGTTTTAAATTTGCGATGGATATCGAGGGATGTATATGCCTTCTGATCCCTTAGATTTAATCAGACTTCTCACTTGCTTGCTTGCATAATGGTTTATGGTACCTTTGATGATTTGCAGCCAACCTAGCACTTTTAATAATTTACTGTAAAAGCATTTAATTTTTAATGGACAAGAATGGGCTAGAGGTAACTTTTGCATTGGTAAGTGCTCTCATGAAGAGTGGGAAAAAGAAACAGTATATTTAAATTCCAAACGTTATTGAAAAGCATTCGTCTTTTATTACCAAAATCAAATGCATAATTGAAGAACATACCTAACCCAAAATTATTGTTCGTGCTTTATTTAACTATAAGATAGCATTGCTTTCATGATGCTATCATGAGAACATTTTTTCAAATTCTCATTTTTTTCTCATCTTCCATAGTTTTCAATATGCTGTCCCACTAGAAAAAGCATAATTGCCACACTTTGTTACAGCTTGCTAATCGAGAAGAGCCCAACAAAAGAATGGCTTGTAATGTCTGGTACATATTAATAAAAAAAAAACTATCATTTTATATTCATTGTCCTTCAAAGTTTTTCTAAGAGCTCCATATAATGTGCATACCCAGGAATGACTTCATAACTAGTCTTAAAAATATGAGAGTTTCCATGTGGAAAGAAAAATGGGAAGATGCCAGGATAAATATTTTTTAAAGACTTGATGGAGGACAAAACATATCTTGCCTGCAGAGGCACATAAAACAAAAAATGTTGCAATCACCAAATAATCCCTTTTTCAGATATGCCATATGTAAAAATAAGAATAGCTTCACAGAACTGCTTTCTGGGGAATCAACTAACAACCTACAGCCCTGGAAAGTTTTCTACTCATCTAACATTCCACAGCTGACTATCCCCACACTTACCCTGAAAGGGGCTACAGGGAGAACTCTGATGGTCAAGGGTTAGAGTCTGTGAGCTCTGTTTCTGGAACACCTTTCAGAATTCAGGCATCAGAGCAGTTGCTTGAGAATGTGAAACTCATTCTCTTTGTTTTGGCTTTCAAATAGCCTTAAAGCTAAACCCTGCTACAGAGGATTGGCTCCCAGGAACACTTGGTCCTTAGCCAAGGAATTTGTGCTCAGTCAAAATTACCCCATCTAAAGATAAAAGTTCCAAGACACAATCCCCATTTCCATGCATGGTTTCCCAGGGTGAACCTGCAGGTGCAAGACTTAACTGGTTAAGAAGGACTCTATCTACTGCCTGTGATCTATTGGCTTCCTGGCAGGGGTTATATATAACAATTCCTTTCTCTATTAGCCAGATTCTCAGCTCCACCCCAGCTAATGAACAGAAACTTCTAGAGCTAGTCAATTGTCTCCTGGATTTCAGAAAGCAGGAATTGCCCCTGAGCAATTCAGGGGCAGTTGCTTGTCAGTTTAGCAATTCTCAACTGACAAGTTCAGGGGCACCTGAGTTGGATGATCTTTACCAATCATATCCACACATCTCTTTTCTCCAGCTCTCTCAAATTCTTTATCTCACATCACCAGCACAGACTTTTGGAGGGAGAGAGCCCTTAAAGATTATCCCACAACCCACAGATTTTTTGCAGGAAGAAACTACAAGCTAAATAACTTGCTCAAGGTTACCCAGAAGCTAGAAACTAGAAGGCAGACTCCCTAACTTCCAAATCAAGTGCTTGTCCCATTACTTCATATGATCTCTTTCTCCCCTCCCTCGCCTCCCCAACTGCTATCATCCATTTTGCTTTGGTTTTAGGCCTTGCCGTGGTGCCAGGGGTACTCAGGAGTGTCACTTCCCTGCAGTGGTAGACTTCATTGCTGTGGGGGAGGAAATAATGGGTGTTCCTGACCCCAAGCTAACAACCTTTCTGGCTTTTTTTCCCTCTTCCTCTTCTAATGAGGTATGCTACCTATTTTTTACATTCTGACAACCT
This sequence comes from Pongo pygmaeus, assembly GCF_028885625.2. Lineage (NCBI taxonomy): Eukaryota > Metazoa > Chordata > Mammalia > Primates > Hominidae > Pongo > Pongo pygmaeus. The sequence goes on from NC_072379.2 coordinate 61,484,619, forward strand.
ACAGAAAGAGTTGACTTATCCCTACCTAATTTGCCATCCTAGTCTCTATGACATAAACATAATTAATTTTCTTGGACACATTGATTCTTCTTAATATCCTTACCAGGTTATAAGTTTATAAACCATCTTCAAAAAGAGAACACAGAACTGTAGAAAAGGATGTTATAAATGTAGCCTTCTAGCCAAGCTCCATCTTGGCCTGAGTCCTTACATTTCCCCAAATCTATGCCAACCAAATACATGAAGCCATATATCACAGTGTTAACATTCATCATGCATGGGCATAGAACTGCAGTGTAGTAGAGCCAGAGAGGGAGATTATTATCTTCATTCTTGCCCATCTTTTAAAAGGTTTTTTAAAATGAATGAAGGAAGGGAGGGAATGGGGAGAGAGGAAGAGAGGGAGTGGGGAGAGAGGAAGGAAGGAAGGAAAAAAAGTGAGAAAAATGTGCCCAACCCACAATAAAATTTGAAGCCTGAAACCTAGAATACATCAGGAAAAAAAATTAAGTATTATAAATTAAAAGGCTAAAAGCATAATATAGCCAAATCTGTAATTCCATAAATCTATAATGCCAGCTTTTTAATGAAAGGTAAAAAGGTCTATAAATTCAATTTTTTCCCTTAGCAGGTAAAAAAAAAAAAAAAGAGGAAATTCTGAGTTATAGACTGGTAGTGAGTATAGATAAAAAAGGTCTCCACTATGAATAGGTACTACGTTCATACAAGGGGGAAAACAGACTGAGTAACAGTCAATCTTGCATTTTTGGCAGACTAAATGATTAACCATTTCACATCAGAGTCTATCTCAATCCAATCAACTCTATGGAAATTAGTCACTATAATGGAGAAAGTACTTAACTCAAAAGGTTCATTCATTAATCACACATCAACACACCAGAAAGATAATCTTTCTGCTTAAGCTCCCAGGTTCTACTTATTCATCCATTCCTTCAGCAGATCTTTGTTGAGCTCTTACAATGACCCAGCCACTCTGTAGGGCACTGACAATAAAAATACACTCCTTAAAATAAAGACAATTATAGATTAGAAGAGGAAAGTAAAAATAAATAAGTTAGCTCATGATCTGAACATTAACATAGATCTGCCACAAAAAAAAAAAAGTGCTAAAGGAGTAGGAAGCAAAAGGGAAAAACCACACATCCATTCTAGGGCAAGTGGAGAAATCTTCACAGAGGAAATAACATCTGAGCCACGACTTGAAGAATGAATAGGAGTTCATCACAAAGTTTCCAATGAAAATCAAACCCTGAAAACAAAAAAAAAGAGGCCAAGTTTATGAATACCTCCGTTAGGCCAAGATTTCCCAGTTGTTTACAGATCTTACCTGTAAAAAGGGATTCCACAACCCGGCACAGTGGCTCACGCCTGTGATCCCAGCACTTTGGGAGGCCAAGGCAGGCAAATCACCTGAGGTCAGGAGTTTGAGACCAGCCTGGCCAACATGGCAAAACCCTGTCTCTACTAAAAATACAAAAATTAGCCAGGTGTGGTAGCAGGCGCCTGTAATCCCAGCTACTCGGGAGGCTGAGGCTGGAGAATCACTTGAACCCGGGAGGCAGAAGTTGTAGTGAGCCGAGATCGCGCCACTGCACTCCAGGCTGGGCAACAAAGTGAGACTTTGTCTCAAAAAAAGAAAGGGATTCCACCATCAAAATAAAATTTAGAAAATGCTGGATTCTACATTAAACAGTTTTCTTCACAGCAGGACTTCTCAGAACCTTCACATCTCACAAAATGTATGCCATAAGTTAACACTGGTTCCTCCGTGGGCATAAAACTGCAGTGGAGCATAGTCCGTGCACATTATGAATTTAGAAAAGAGGGACACAGTATGCAGTGATATCCAGGCTTAAGGAAAGCCCAGCTTTTTGATAGAACTGAGGGTCTGCTTTTCTGTGTATATACTTTTATGTCTGTATTTGTAGTCTGAACTTATTTTCATGCATGTTTTAGACTAAGATAAGAAAAGATGACTGTATGCTCCATTAATGAAGGTTGGAGTCCCTCTTGAAAAAAGAAGTAGCAGCCAAGCCTTATTTATTATTACTAACTTCAACATTGCAAATATTCTCATTCCAAAAAGGTTGTCCTTGCCTTACAGGATCCTAGGGAGGATGTGCTACCATTTTGTTTGGCTTTCCTTGTTACAAGAAGACTAGAAAACCCAGAGTAAGATGCCGAACAATGCAATGCATATAATTGGTGATTGTGTACTAGATAGCTATACCAAATAGCAACCCAGGAATTACTTTTCTTCTTCGGATAATCCTCAACAAATAGATGAATAATCGATTTTTTCCTTCATATCCACTTCATGTGTGTGAAATAGTTTTTATTGAATTCTGTTTTTTTAATTTGTGAAAAAAGTACAACTTAAGTATATTTTAAAGAGTGCTAAATATTAATAAAAAGTAAAAGGGGGAAATGCAGATGGCCCAGGTAATATTGTGAAAGACAAATGACTCAGTCAGTCACTATACCTGTGAACAGAACTTCAGAAACTGCAGCTAAAGAAAGACTTCAGCCCTGTTATATGACGCTATTTAAAACCTGTACTACCTAGGCTGGAAAGGAACTATTCAATTGATGAAAGGAGATTTAGATCTATGACTTACATTACCATGATGAATCCTCTATTAATATTAAAGTTCTATCCATCATATGGGAAATTTCCCTGTAGAGTTTTTAACATGTCCCTGGTGCCTGCCTTAATACATAAATCATTGCCATCCTGAGAAGTCAGCACAGGATCTCTGCTTATAACTTTTTCTATATTACACCTTTTCCCATTTTATTTCTGTGCAAATTTAGTCCTTTTTAGTTTTAGAACACAGAAAGTCGCCCTCTTCCAATTATCCGTGTTCACCTTGCACTCACAGATGCTCTCCTTCCACGTTTGATACTGTTTTCCCTTTCCCTTTTGTTTGCTGATAGTAAAATTAGCAGCAGTAAGAAGTCTGCCCTGAAGGCTTAGGAAACTTGGCTCAAGCTGTCAGAACAAGCAATAAATGCTGGCCAGCTTATATTTTGTAGCCTGTAAAATTTTGGATACCATAGCTCAGATTCTTTGGTCAGCGGCCACAGTCTGCAAATGTCACATTTCATCAAAATTGTTTCAGCAACTGTTGTTCACAGGCATGTCCAAAGACAGGGGGTGATGCAATAGGATCCTGTGGGACTGGACCTGGAGTCTCTCAGCACTCATTTATCCGGTAGTAAGAACAACGCTGTCGCAGGTTCTCAAGTGTGACAATAATTTGGGAATCTCCAAATTCAAGATGCTCCAAATTCAACTACTTTTGAGATTTTGGGAGGAGGTTGGGGAGGAAGAATAACAGGCCAAGAATCATTCAATAGGCCTGGTTCTCTCTTCTGTGCCAGGAAGAAAACCTAGAATATAAAGGTTCGTCTTCTACCAACCTTCGAAATTATGCTCTCCACCCTTTCAGCCTGAGTCTCACCTCCTCTTCTCTCCACCCACAAACACGCACACACACACACAGTCATTAACTCTGGAAGACTGGAAGAATAACAGCAGCAGCACTAGTGCCACCAGCAATTAACATTCACTGGGAGCTTACTGAGTTGAGCATTTGCTCAACTTTTTCTTTAAATGGGTTCTTCAGAAACCTTGACAGGCTCGTGCCTGTGATCACGTGGATTGCTTGAGGTCAGGAGTTTGAGACCAGCCTGGCCAAACCCATCTTCACTAAAAATACAAAACGTAGCAGGCGTGGTGGGCACACCTGTAGTCCCGGCTACTCAGGAGGCTGAGGCAGGAGAATCCCTTGAACCCGGGAGGCAGAGGTTGCAGTGAGCCGAGATCGTGCCACTGCACTCCAGCCCAGGCAATAGAGTGAGACTCCGCCTCCCCACCCCACGCCCCTGAAAAAAAGAAACCTTGGCTGGGCCTCTGAACAAAGAACACGTGGACACTGAATAGTTGCCCTTCACCCCGTGGCTTAATTTTGTTACAGAATGTGGCCAACCCACATCACCCTCTTCCATTTCAACTCTTGTCACAGTTTACCCATCAGAAGGCTCCCCAAAGAGGGGATGTGTTTCCTCTGCTCAAACTCACTCCTGAGGGAGAGGGGTCAGCATACCTCAGAGCATCCCAAATGTTCTTTGCTAGTATGGAGTTAGAGGAGGAAGGTGCGGAACAAAATGGCCCCAGTCTCTTAGATGGCGGGCACCCACTGCTAGCAATGTAAGGGAGAAATTACCTGCCAGATTTTTCATTCAAAAAACTTTATAAATTTTTAAATCTTACCCTTTCAGAATGAGCCATAAATGGGTCAAATGATACAGAATAGTCTAATAGATGTGGTATAAATTCTTTATAATTATGGAAATGGTAGCTTCCTTATTGGTCAGATGAGTCATGTAACATGTAATTCCCTGTCTCAAGTTATTAATAATGGATACACAGTTATCAAATTGTTCTAATGAACACTTTTAAAATACTTTCTGTCACTGAAAGCAAATATTTTATTGTAGACAGATATGCTTGTATGAGTGAACTTAAATGTCCCATTATCACTACTACTAATTTAGTGTAAATACTGTTTTAAAAAAATTGAGAGCAATGACACACTAATTACCAAAATAATAGATACTTACATTTGGAATTATACACAAGGGTCTTATTTTTACTATCTCTAAAATAAACACTCCTTACTGATCTGTACAGGTCATTATATAAAAAAAAGAAATTTGGGATTGTGTCTCCAAGGAAGAATACCCAACTGTCAGGCAGAGATTGGCAAATCTGCCAACTTAATAAAAAAATTAACTTTCTTGCTCAAAAAACCATTCTACTTTGGGTCATAGAACTTACCCCACCTTGGTAAACTCAGCAGGAAGAAATAAGGCAAGCCAGTATCATCACAGCCAAATAAAGGGTGTAAAATGTTTAGGAAAGAGACCCAAATTGAAAAGAGTTAGGACCATTTAGGGACCAAACCATCTGGTCCTGGAATTCTCTGAGCAGTGCTTCATATCTGGTATGAGCATAACGCTGGAAAAAGGAGGACCTCCAAATGCCAGGGAGAAACACCTGAGCCAAGGCTTTCACCTGCCAGGGGAGACCAGAAATCTTATAAGCTCTCAAAGTTGGCACTGCTTTTGATGGATATATGGAGAAATAGCTCGGAATTGTGCCCTCAGCTGCCCCTGGGGAAGGAAGATCTAGAATTTGTTTTGTTTTGGTATTTTTTTTTTTTTACCATCAAAGCCCCATATGAGCCACAAAAATATCGCACAAGAACACCTGCTTGCAAAAACAGAGATCCAGATTGCACAGCTGAAAACACTGTTTCCTGGTAGCACCAGGCTAGAATAGAGACCTCCACAGCATCTTCAGAGAGACGCAGAGAAATACCTGCAGTAACAGAGAATGGTTAAGTCACCCTCTGATTGCAGGTCAGCACTTAGGTTTTCACCAGCTAAGGAAATAGTTTTTCTCAGCACAAGGAATTGGAGTCAGGGAGAGATGAGGCCAGATTCTCCCTGACCTGCTCTCTCTCTCTAGCTGTATTGGACACCTTTTGTATTGTCTTCCCAGTAGTGCCACCCACCCCCAGCACTTCTCAGAGGGTTATAATAGGATCTTCTGTGGTAGTACAATGTGGACCACCCCTGGCCACAGATGATTGGTTCAGATGGGGCACCTTATCTAGACTGGGCCAATCAGAGTCATCCCCTGGTACTTTGAGAAAGCTAAGGCAGTTTTTCACAGGGTAGCCAGAATTGAGGATATGTAAACTCAGGAGGTTTTGACAAATGGATAGAGAAGTCTAAAAATCTAGATAGTAGTAAGAGGGGATAATGAAACAGACTCAGAGAAGAAATGAGAATCCAAGAGAAAGTCTCGATGGTGATTTGAGTCTTTGGTTCCAGATGTTCTATAGGCCCTAATCTCATTCATAAGATGTCCCAGTATCCTCATAACAAATTCCTCATTTTGCTTAAATGCATTAGAAATTTCAATAATGTGCAATTGAGGAGTACTGAGTAATAATATATCAGGTAAATGAGAGCCTAGTTTTGCAGCTGTGCTGATTGGAAAGATTCAACTACACAACATTTACAAGAATAGGAAACTTGGCTGGGTGTAGTGGCTCACACCTGTAATCCCAGCACTTTGGGAGGCCAAGGCAGGAGGATTGCTTGAGCCCAGGAGTTTGAAACCAGCCCAGGCAACATAGCAAGACTCCATCTCTACACAAAATAGACAGATAGATAGATAGATAGGAAGTGGGCATGGTGGCATGTGCCTGTGGTCCCAGCTACCTGGGAGGCTGAGGTGGGAGGATTGCTTGGGCTGGGAAGTTCAAGGCTACAGTGAGCCATAATTGTGCCACTGCACTCCAGCCTGGACAACAGAGCGAGACTCTGTCTCAAAAAAAAAAAAGAATAGAAAACTACCCAAGAGGCAGGGAGGGCCAATGTGTGCCCACAGTGGTTTCTCTCCTGTTCCACCTCTCGCTGTGCCCTGCTTAGTCTGTATGTTAGGGGCTCCCCTAGCATTCTGGGACTCCTTCTCCATGGATATTTTTATTCAAGTAAGATCAGATTAAAATGTACATCAGAGGAAGTTTGGGAGTGGTAAATATAAATAAGCAATCAGCCTAAAGTGTATGAAAACATAGGAAGAGCTATTCCACCTAAAGTTTGGGGCATGAGGCATGGACAGAGGGGGTGTTGACTGAAGATCCACATTGCTCTCCTAATTGGATGCTTCCAGATTGTGGATCACCACCTACCTCCATCAGTGAATCAGAAAGACATCTCTACTGAGGCAAAGTTCCCACTATTCTAAAACTGCTCTGGGTCATTCAAGTCTATGTTTATAATAGGCTATCATCCCTAGAACTGTTGTGCCTACTTATGCATTTAAATATTCTCTAAAACCTTTACCGACGTATTTTATTTTTATTATAGGTTCTCAAAAGAGAAATATCTCATCTCTTAAACTCACCAGTTTAAAACCTAGGAAGTTTTAAAACCAAGTATATAATTAAATCCATGATGTATGTTAAAAGAAAAACTTGAGACAAATTAAATGTAACAGTTTAATTGAACAAGAATGAGCCTCAAAACCAGAACAGGTTCAGAGAACATCGGCCTGCAATGTAGTCTGGTGGCATTTATGGACAAAAAATGTAAGTGAGGTACAGAGACAGCTCAGTTAGTTACAGCTTGGCATTTGCTTTGTTTGAATATGGTCTGAGGAGTCGGCCACCTAAGACTGACTGAAGCTCAGCTGCAGTGATTGGATGAGACTCAGTTGTGTGTTACAAAAGTACTCTCCTAAGTTAGGCTTTCATTTAGTTTATGTACTAACTTAGGTTGCAGTTCTTTATGTAAGGAATCAAGTATGGAGGCATCCTCACGCCAACTTCAGTTTCATTTAACAGATATTTAATGCTGATTATATTAATATTTATTTAGCTCATTTTACCTCAATTAGTACAGAAAATTTCACTTTAGAGTTCATCTTTTAGAATCAGAAGATGGCCAGAAAATCTCCCCCCTTTAATTAAATTTATACCTAAAGTTGCTATAGGTTTAAAAGTGTATTTTTAAGTACTCCTCCAAAGACAGCAGTAACAATTTAGTGGAAGCTTTTCCTGTTTGCTTGCTTGGAATTGGTTGAGTTTTGTCATGGAATTGCTTGAGAACTGCTGTGCTGTAATTCCTGGCATGAACACATCCCTTTGGGGGGATCCAATAAAACCAGTGTTGAAGGGAAGTGCCAACTCCTCAGTACTGAAGGGCAGTCTCTCTGACTCAGGTGAAAGAGGCACCTACTGGCTATGAAGTACCCACAGGTGCTCACAGAGCAGAGGATCATGGAGTGTTGCCAAAGCCAAAGGGCTAAAAACAGAAGAAAGTGCCAGTGTGTTCATGCAAGGACAATGAGAGCCAGGCCAGCTGCTATTCAGAATCTAGGCAATTGCATGGATGCTATGTGGACCTTTGAGGAAATTCTTACCAACAGCACTCAGGAGCACAGCACCAACATGGCCCCCCCTCAAAAAGAAAACAAACAAACAACAATAACCCCTTCATGTGGGCATTTCAATCAGTTCCCTTTTCATCAGAGATGAAAGAGCAGCTGGGAGGACCCACATCAGTGATGATGTTCGTTCTGCCTTTATTCCTATGCTGGAGATGGGAAAACGGCTATCCTTGCAAACATCTTCCACGAACCACATCAGTGTAAGTTTAAGCAACAGATTTCCTCCCCAATAAAGATGTGGCCAGGCACCGGGTACGGTGGCTAACGCCTGTAATCCTAACACTTTGGGAGGCCGAGGTGGGCGGATCAGGAGGTCAGCAGATAGAGACTAGGCTGGCCAACATGCTGAAACTCCGTCTCTACTAAAAATACAAAAATTAGCTGGGTGTGGTGGTGCATGCCTATAATCCCAGCTACTCGGGAGGCTGAGGCACGAGAATCGCTTGAACCCAGGAAGTGGAGGTTGCAGTGAGCTGAGATCGCGCCACTGCACTCCAGCATGGAGACAGAGCGAGACTGTCTCAAAATAAATAAATAAATAAATAAATAAATAAATAAATAAATAAAAAGACGTGGCCAGGCTTGTGGAAAAGGGCAGCCTAAGGATTAGGCTAGGTCCTTCCTAAGCCACTCAGAGTCTTAAATTTTCCTTTTTTATTAAAGCAAATTATTACTTGAAGAGTACATTCTACATTTTAGAGCAGAATCCTTCAAAAAAAAGATAAATCAAAAACCTCCAAGATATTGAAAAAGCACACACTTTACAAGAAATTAAATTGTCCTGCTCAGGTTAGAATGACAAGATGGCTGCTTGCTTATTTTAAAAATATCAAAAGCAAGACTGGTCAAAAAGAAAAAAAAAATATGAGGGAAAGTTTTGGTTTCCATTACCTATATTTGTGTTAAAGCTATGTGTTGTTTTAACTAAACATCTGGTCTTTGTCTCTCATGTACAGAATTCTGAGTTTTCTTGACACTTTGGCAAGAGGTACCACAACCCCCTGCCAGGCCAGTAAAAATCACACATTTTTCCTGAAAGAGAAAAAAAAGTCAATAAAAATGAAACATTAAAAAATGTAAAAGCTTGAATTGGAAAGCTGTGCTGTAGAGAACCTCCTTCCTAATCAGCCTTACACAATTGCTTTAAAAAATCTAAAAAAAACTACCATTCTCTATTGTTTGAAAGATCTAACAGAGATACTGAATGTTTGCTCAATATATTGCTCTAAAATATGTCCTTTAGATATAGGGACCTTGCCATTGATTCAATTTTCCAGAGTAAATCATGTGAATTAATTTTTATAAATATTTAATATTTATTCTTGTACAAACTGATTCTTTAAGTTACTTCAACTCGAGATGAATTTCAACTGCTTTTACTAGATGGAGGAATAATCTTTGTCTTACATTCACATCAGCACCTTCTAAAACCCTGGTGTTATAATCTGTCATAGTAAAAAGCAGAGAAGTAAATACAATCCTGCTCTCCAAATATGACAAGCTGATTATAACAAGCCACTCATAAATCCTGAAAAAAAATTACTACCATACATTTTTAATAAGAATTTTTTACAATTTGCATAGGATGTTTTTATTTGGAACAAAGGTAGGTATTTCTTTCTCCTTGCCACACATAATGCTGAAATGAATTATATGGTAATACTACCACCCGCCTCTAAAGAAGGCCTGAATTAGTTCACAAATGGTTGCAAAATACTTTGCAAACATGAAATGCAAAATAAGACTCTAATGTCTGTAAATACTTCCTTATAACAACTAGGTTATACTTAGATGGAAAAGAAGAAATAAACATTATAAAAAGGCAAGTGCCCTGGAAGTATGCTGCTGGGTTGAGGAGAAGGGCTTTGTAATGGGGCTCCTCCAGATATTAAATTAACCACCTTTTTGGTAGCCCTCACTATGACCTCAAGAAGCATGGAACTATGCATAGAGTGAGCTTCCCTTCTACATAAAGATTTAAGTAGAAACTTGCAGCCCATGGCACAAAACCTCTTATTTTAAATATTTACTAGAAGTGCAAATAGACTAGAACCTTACAAAGTCAAAAACCCAAACTCAAGTCAGCTCCTTTTCTGACTGGTGAAATTGAATTCCCATTCTACCTGCCTGCCCGTGTTAGGATGCGGCTAGTGGGCATAGACAGATAATAAGCAAGCAGAGAACCCTTTTCTGTTCTGAAGTCGGCCTAGTGGGAGATCCTGAAGCATCACCGGGAAGCACTCCTTGGGGCTGCGCAGTCCCTGTTCCTACCCGTCCTGGTGTGTGGGCACAACTGATGGCCATCAACACAGTAAGATCCATCAGAACATGTTGAACTTATCGAGCTGCATATTAAACTGGAAACAGAATAAACCAAAACTCACATTCAACCTACTTATACTTAATTGTATGGAGCTCAGTCTGGGAAAGTCTTCAATGTGAAATCCCAAAAAGATAATGTTAAGACATTATGATTTCACGACAAGCCACAAACCTAGGCCAACACTGGGGAAAAATAACTAAACCACTTCAGTTTTAACTCCTATTTCCCATAGTAATAAAAAAAGTATTAATTCACTTAGAAATAAAATTTCCTGGGCATCTGTGCAATAGAAAATGAAAATACTCCTATGTTCCGGGACTGTTGTGGGGTTGGGGGAGGGGGGAGGGATAGCATTAGGAGATATACCTAATGCCAAATGACAAGTTAATGGGTGCAGCACACCAACATGGCACATGTATACATATGTAACAAACCTGCACGTTGTGCACATATACTCTAAAACTTAATGTATAATAATAATAAAATTTAAAAAAAAAAGAAAAAAAATACTCCTATGTTCTACACAAGCAAGCTCCTTCCCTCACAAAGTTTGCAGAGCCATGGACGGTTCAGGACAAGTCAGAGTGATAAGAGCAATGATTAGCAAAGAAAAAACAGCTATCTCTTAGAGATGGAAGTCAAGAGAGACTTTTCACAACATATCATACCTCAGCTGAGGCCCAAACAATGAATAGGTGTGAGAAGGAGAGAGGCCAGTGGATGAACATTAGATGCATGGGAAAATCATGGGAAGAGGCCTGGAGGCGAGAGAAAGCTCGTCTACTTGGAGGAACAGAAAGAAGTTCATCATCAAGCAAGGAGCTGGTAGGGAGTGGCAAGAGTCCATGCAGGCAAATAAATAGAGATAAATAGCGTGCAGATCATGAAGGGTAGGCGACCTGAGTGATTCTGAGGGAAATGGGAAACGGACTGAAAGACATTAAGATGGAAAGTCATAAATGCACTTTGGGAGGCCAAGGAGGGCAGATCATCAGGTCAGGAGATTGAGACCATCCTGGCTAACACGGTGAAACCCCATTTCTACTAAAAATACAAAAAATTAGCCAGGCGTGGTGACACATGCCTGTAGTCCCAGCTGCTTGAGAGGCTGAGGCAGGAGAATTCCTTGAACCCAGGAGGCGGAGGTTGCAGTGAGCCGAGATCACACCACTGTACTCCAATCTGGGCAACAGAGCAAGACTCCGTCTCAATTTAAAAAAAAAATTGTCCGATTACACCATGAAGAAAGAATTGGAAAAGATCAAGAAAAGGATCTAGGCAAGAGAAAAATGATAAATTGAGTTATGGCCATGGGAATGGAAAGAAGTGAGCAGATTTAAGAGCCATGTATAAGTTGGAAGAGAACAGACTTTATCAGGCAGACTAGCAGTCATTAAGTTCAGACTGTTTGTGTTCATACCCTGGTTCTGACACTTACGGGGAAAGTTGTTTAATTCCTCTGCACCTCAGTCTCCCTTTTTGAAGAGTAGGCACAATAATAGTAGCTGCTCATGGGATTATTATGAAAGATAAGTGAGTTAATTCACAAAATGCTTAGAAGAATTTCTGGAACTCGATAAATACTTTTAAAAATTGGCTTTTATTATTATTGAGTGTAACAGCCCAAAACTAGAAACACAATTATCATCAACTGTAGAATAAGATGTGGGAGGAAATAAGGATCTCACAAGGGAATTCAGCCTGGATAAATGAATGGATGATGGTAACCTTGCCAGTTATAGACCTATTGCGGCTCAGCTCTACATCTACCCTTCAATGCATGCTTCAAGATAAGGGAGATGGACCCAGTAAGAATTTCTCCTTTGCAGCAGGCATAATTTTAGGTTCTGTCAGTAGAAGTTACTGAAGAGTTACTAAATCAAAGAGGTACTTTTCCTGATCCAATCATGCATCCACTTGCTTCTCTGTGTGCAGCTGCCAGTAGTGAATGTGGGGTCATTTAATGGTGCTCACCCCCATCAGGTTTCAGTGGGAGATTCCTAGGAGTCTCACAGATATTCCACAAGTTGCCTGACCTACCTACATTCCAAAAGTTTCCTGCTTGAGACTATAGATAAGTTCTGGCCTGGAGCAACGCAGCAAACTTCCCTGCCATCATGCTTTCTCCAATATGATCTAAATTCCGACCAGCGTGTTCTTTCCTTGGATATTGTCTCTCAACTGTAGTGTATTCTTCACCCCTTTATAGTTAATTCCCTGTTATAATTAATAATTATTTGTATTAATCGCTTCCTGTTCAAGTTACTGTGTGTTTTCTGTCTCCTGATCGGACCCTGACTGATGCAGCACTATTCATCGAAATGAGAAACATAGGAGGAAAAATAGGTATGGAAAAGATAAATTCCCTTTCAGACATACTGAACTTGAAATGCTTGTGGGATGTCCAAACAGCACTGTCTGGTAGGAAGCTGAGTGTTTGGGAGGTTCAAAAGCTCAGGAGAAGTGACCAGCCTGGAGAAATAGGCTTAGAATTGAGTAGTCCTAGAGCCACTAAAATCTTAGCAAATGAGGCATGTATTTAAATGCCACAAGTCCGAGAGAAAGACTTTTTTAAATTTTTCATATCCTCATATGTCTCATCAAGATACCCTAAACCAATTAATCTGTATGTGTGTATGCAGTAGCACATTTCAACAAAAGATTTATGGTGATTTCATACTTTGTATGTCCTATATCTGTTAACACTTTCCAAGTTAAATGAAGATATAATTGAAAAGAGCCAAGCCCCATTTTTTTGTTGTTGTTCGTTTGTTTGTTTTTTGTTTTTATTGAGACAGAGTCTCGTTCTGTCACCCAGGCTGGAGTGCAATGGTGTGATCTCAGCTCACGGCAACCTTCACCTCCCTGGTTCAAGCGATTCTCCTGCCTCAGCCTCCCGAGTAGCTGGGATTACAGGCATGTGCCACCATTCCTGGCTAATTTTTGTATTTTTAGTAGAGATGGAGTTTCAGCATGTTGGCCAGGCTGGTCTTGAACTCCTGACCTCAGGTGATTTGCCCGCCTCAGCCTCCCAAAGTGCTGGGATTACAGACATGAGCCACATGCCTGGCCCAAGCCCCATATTAATAAGATAATTCTAATTACCTTTCAAACTTGGAGGCCTAACCTGGTGGAGGCAGGGAGCAATTAGTCATATGTGGATGCTGACTGTCATCAGGAAAACTCAAATGGATATGCCAACACCCATTAGTAGCAGCACTGAAAACTAGTGAGCTGCTTAATTTGCATTTTATTTGAAAATGACAACTAGATAAAAATATATTTTGAAAAAGACCCAGGCTGATGCCTTCTGCTTTTTCTGGGGTGTCAATTCAGTCAACAAAACTTGCCCCTTGATTCATCCATTTCTCAAAAGTTTGGATCTACTGACTACACACACACACACACACACACACACACACACACACAAAGAAATTCCATCAGCAGTTTGCAAAAGAACAGTTTGGAAGAGAAATGTATTAAATCCTCAGGGAAATTAAACCCAAATAATCCAATAATGGCATTACAAAATTAACACTAGACTATGAATTGAATTAATTACCTCCTACTGTGGGGTTCTTGGCTACTACAAACCAAAACAAATGAAGCCAATGATGTCGAATGCCTTAAGAGAGACCACAGGCAAGTTTGTATCACAAGAGTTCACCCACTGTGGTTTTTCAACTTTCTGGCTTGTTCTGGAGATCAATATGAAGAAAGTTCTTCACTTCTTCCATCTCATGTCTCAAATCACATATGGTAGGTTGGTGAGAGAGGTGAGAGGTGACACAGTTCTAGACACAACAGAGCAATTTTACTACTCTTTGTGAATTACCTCTAACTGTCTGTGTCTAGAAGTAGCTAGACTGTTGGAAATCCATGCAAGTCTTTTTCTCCTGAAAGGGCTGAAGGGACTGGTGGGAAAAAGTAAAGGTGTCTCTAGAACCCAGGCAGTCTAGTGATAAGGCAGATATCTAAGAACAGTCAGCTGCTCCAAAAGAGATTCACTTTGGCATTTCAGTAAATATGCATTTATTTCTGTAAATTCTCTTTTAATGCCATGATGACAGCACACCTTTGCACCTTTGGCAATACGCGATTACCTAAATAATATGTGTCCTGGGACCAACAGAGTTAGCATGTGTATGACTTACCAAGCCCCTGCTAGTCTTCCTACGGACTTTGTGAGGGAAGGTAGGATGCAGCATCTTGATGGGAAGAAAATTTTGGTGATTGACACAGCTTTACCAAATAAGACCCATAGAGCAAATACAGAGGGCCTGACTGCCTCCAGCTTCTCCTGAGACACCAGTTTGTCAAAATGCCTATCGAGTATTTGCTCGTATACACATCCTTCATGTTACGGCTGACATTGACCCCTGAAGCTTTTTAATAACCAAACAGCATTTTACAAAAAAACTAATTCATGGCATTTTGTTGGGTTATTATAATTTTTTTCACATTCTTAATTTTGCTTGACATTTTGAAAATACTATGCCTAACTCTTTTGTGCAGATTAAAAAAAAAAAAAAAAAACCATAGCTAGCATGGATTGAATACATCTTTTTCCTTCCCTCAAGAATTGACACAAACACCAAAAACAAAATACTTTTTGTTTAATCTTAGAGAAATGAAGCATTCTGTTTGTTTGGAATCTTAATTACTATTGCCCCAAACTTACCTAATTAGAAGCTCTTTTATAATGAGGAAAATTATTTTCAAAGTTAATGGACTTGCAAGCACAAACATTGCTGTCTTCCCAGAATGAATTATTCACATTCCTTAAATGCATATTTTAGTTGTACACTCTAATTAATATTAGTACTTCAAATGTGTGAGATTTATCTCACTGTTAAAAAAAAAACTTTCCTTTGTTTTTAGACGATATAAAAACACCACAGTTTTTTTCTCCTCTCATAAACATTGGGCTGCACATAGAGGCTTAATTTTAGATTTAGACAAAATGGAAATTATTTCATCAAAACTATTGGTTTTATTGACTTTAGCCACTTCAAGCTTGTTAACATCAAACATTTTTTGTGCAGATGAATTAATGATGTCCAATCTTCACAGCAAAGAAAATTATGACAAATATTCTGAGGTAAGTTTTTTAAATCTCTCTAATGTGAGTAGCATTAATTATATAATATTAATCCTAAGTCTAATGATTTTGTAAAGACTAAGAAATAAGTTGGTGTGTACTCTGTTTTTTTGTCAAATTTCAGCCTTCCTCTGACAATGTATAAATGTAACTTGTATTATTTAGCACAACAGCAATCAGGCTGGCCTCTGTCATGACAATTGTACTGGTGAGTATGGTACTTAGCAAGCATACAGTGCATTAATAATTTTCAATCAACTCACAAGTGCATATTTGTAATAAATGGTTGGCAGAAATAAGATTTGGATACATTTCAGCTGGACATTCAAATTGTTTTAAACTACAAACAAACAAACAAAAAACATGTTTATTTTGGTCTTAGCAATTACAAACTGGCCAATGTGTACTAAATCTATGTCTTAGTAAAGTGTTTACCTGCAGATGGTAAAATTGCAAATTGTTTTAATTTTCTTTTATATGTTTTCCAAATCTGCTGAAATTAGTGTGTATGCTCATTTTACTCAAGGGATAATCAGAAAACAATCATTTAAAAATTTCCATATAGATAAGCTCCTATGGTAAAGACTAAATCTAATTAAATATCCTCTGTATTTGAGACGATTCCTACAAAGTTGGCATATTTGTGATGCAGTAACCCATAAACCAATGGGTTCTTTACTAAAAATGTACTTTATATTCTAATAAAAATGCAATTGGTTTCTTGAGAAAGCTTTAGAGTGGAATCCTGAGTAAGATGGAATAAAAAAGAAATTCACTGGGCCTTCTACAACTATACCCTAAAACCTGGCCAGCATCTCTGTTTCGATGTACCATGTTTCCATGTGCAACTTTGGCCTTTAAAGAGAAACATGAAAAATGAGTGGGAGGTTTCTCTAAAATCAAATTATAAAAACGTACAAAATATTCCATAAACAACATGAATCAAAAAAACCAAAAGAGAGCAACTGCAGTAAAATAAACTTTTGCCACATTTCAGTACTTCATTATGTTCCTGCCACTTGAACTCATTGCAATATTCACTATATATATTTTATAAATATGGTATGGTTGTCTTACAATAATCTAGGGATAGAGAAACTAGATTGCTTTAAAAAGCTTAATACAAATTATTTATTAAAAAATTCTGCACATATGAACACAAACTTTGTTTATAGCTTTAACAGTTATGCAGATTAAAGTCTAGATTTAGGTTAATTGGGGATTTAAATCTGTTGCTTATAACAGCAGTATGTTATTGTAATGGTCATTTCTAATTATAGCCTAGAGGATACCCAAAAGGGGAAAGAAGTCTCAATTTTGAGGAATTAAAAGATTGGGGACCAAAAAATGTCATTAAGATGAGTACACCTGCAGTCAACAAAATGCCACACTCAGTCGCCAACTTGCCATTGAGATTTGGGAGGAACATTCAAGAAGAAAGAAGTGCTGGAGCAACAGCCAACCTGCCTCTGAGATCTGGAAGAAATATGGAGGTGAGCCTTGTGAGACGTGTTCCTAACCTGCCCCAAAGGTTTGGGAGAATGACAGCAGCCAAAAGTGTCTGCAGGACGCTGAGTGATTTGTGTCAAGGATCCATGCATTCACCATGTGCCAATGACTTATTTTACTCCATGACCTGCCAGCACCAAGAAATCCAGAATCCCGATCAAAAACAGTCAAGGTAAATACCTGAAAACCAGTCAAAGTGCATGGGCAGTTATATAGAGGTGGTCTAGAAACTTTAAAAATGACTACATCTTTTCAACATAAGTTTATAAGACAGTAAGTTTCCAAGACAGTAAGTTTCCTAGCAGGAGAGAGAGGCAAAGACACAAGGAACTAAATACCTGTAAATTGGGAAATATAGAAGGCCAGGTATAATAAGCATGGCTCAAGGTATAAAATCATAGGATGGCTTCCCCTAAGCCACATGTAAACATCAATCTCCTTATCCTGTAGCTGCTCACTAAGTCCATGCAATGACAGTATATTGTCTAAACGCTGGACCTCTCCCACATAAAAAGTCTCATGGGAGAGAGTGGTTTAGGTGCAAAGGACCCCATCTCAATAATCTAGGCCTCAAGTGCAGCAGGTTTTCTTTCCTGACTTTTAATCAAAGTGTTTTCTTTTATCTGGATCTCATCTTATAAACTCTGTTATAATCATTATTTATATTAAGAAATATGTATTATCTCCTATGTACACGTCAGAATGTAAGATTTAAAAATTAATAAGCTACCTACCTGTTCTTTTATAGTAGAGAGTGTATGCTTAAGAAAAAAAAATTTTTATATGAAGTAGAACATGATGCTTTAATTAGGACCTGAAGAAAGTACAGTGGCAGATTGTGTCACCTTATCTGAGAGACCTTCTCAGGACACTCCAGGTTTGTTCTTTTCCATGGTACTTATCCCCATCTGACATATATTTAGGGTCCATTGCCTTTATTAGAATTTCAGTCCTACAAATCCCATATTTTTTGTCCACTGCCGTATCCCCAGGGCCTAAGAACTGTGTCTGCCACATAGTAAGCCCTCAATATTTGACAGGATAAATGAAATAAGAGAGGCACTAATAAGGTCCTGCAGAGGGTCAGAAAAAAGAGTGTTTCTGTATGTGGAAACCTGCCTTTCAAAAGCAGCTTTCTCTTGAACATTCAGAGACTGGTGAGAAGAGGGAGGTCATTTTTAGGCACTAAAGCAAGGTGAGCCAAGAACAGCCGAGGCGCCGTTTGGCAAGAGCGAAAAGTATGCGAAGAAGAGAGGAAAGAAGGCTAGACAGTTAGAGTAAGAGCAGAGAGCGCAGATATTGAGGACCTGGACAAGGACTTGGGGCGTCATTTATCAGGAGAGGGAGAACCACTGACATTTCTGCTGAGGTTCTGGGATGTTATACAGAGGCAGAATTGACAGCTAATCAGATGTTGGGAGTGGGGCGGTGTGGAGGGAGAGAGATGAATCAATGATAAGTGTTTGGGACTGAGTTCCCATCACAGATTCAGCATCCCCCCAATATCTCACTCATTTCAAGTGCAACACAATTCAACTCAAGTATAATTAGGCAGTCAGGACTATGGCTTGTATTTGTATACACTCTTGCATGCTGTTGTTCTGATGGGTGAGAACATTTTGTACTGCTTACATTTTAGGAGACTGGTATTCAAGAAAATAGATGATGCGGAATTGAAACAAGAAAAATAAGAAACCTGGAGCCTGTCCCTAAAGCTGTGGCCTGTAATCTACAAATGGCTCTATAGCGAAGACCACAAGGAAGAGTAGCTACATACACTTCATCAGCTATGGATCATCAACGGCAATTTTTCCGTGTCAGTACAGCTATAATAGTATCTTGAAAGTTGTAAAAAAATTAAAGCATATTTGTTATGTAAAGTTAAAATGATTTTTGTCTGAATAAAGAAAAGCATTGCAAATGCTTTAGAAATCTCTGGTAATGGAGAGAGAGAGAGAGCGAGACAGAGGACCCTCCTAACTACCCTATATAAAAATCATTGACACAGTTACACTTAATTAAAAAAAATTAAACAGAAGAGCACCCTGAAAAACATTATGATGGAAATTAAATAATTTGCCAGAATAACGTGGTTGACAAATAAGTGAACGAGGATTACAAATCACTTACAAACATGTTTCTGTACACGCTTTCTATCGTGTCAAATGTTAATGAATCTGTGATCAATTGAAATGTAAATGTCTGTGTAATACTACAAAATAAAAACTCTTCGACTTTAGGGAGAAAAGAAAAAGGCAACTATGACTTACCTCTTTTAGTGTCTCCTCTATCTACATCCAGAAATTTGCCTCTAGTGAGTTTCTTTCCTCCTCATTTAACATTTCAAGTTTTTGATTTGCAAAAAGATCTGGCTATTCCTCAACTGAGAATTTATAAATTCAGTACACCACAACACAAATGCAGTGACTTGCCTTTAATCCTAAGGATATGAAGTCCTTAATCAGATGTAACTAGTTTATTGAACAGTCTCAACTCCACTGGGCGCACACAGGAAATGGTTTTATTTTTCTCCCATTGTGCCCCCCGCTGGGCTGTGTTGAATCTCCCCCACCCTGCTGATTAAAGGTCCCTTAATGATACCCTGGACATACTGCATAACTCCCTCGGTCACTTCCTGATATTAAAAAACTTCGTCAAGTCCAGTTGAAGACTCCAACCTCATATCCAAAAATAAAGTGTCCCCACCCACCTCCATGGCTGGCTGGGCTGGTGGAAGGGCCTAAAGTGGGAAAGGGGCAGGTCTGCTCTTTCTGTCTTCCTCCCCTTTCTCACCTCGGAAGTAGGGTGCTGGGAGGGAACATGGTAGGCTCTGAAAAACAATCTCCCCTCCTATCTTTTCCAGGGCAAGGGAGGAATGGGGATGGTGGGGATGGTCAAGAGAAGCGGTCTCCTCCTCTCTATATAAAATTGCTGTTTCTACAAGAGCGTTCTTCGGGACGACTTGCAGGGGCCTTCACACAGGTCACCTACCTGGGGGCTCTGGATGCTGCTTGATCTCTTCCAACTACCCCCATCTCATCTGTTCTCCTCATAGTTTTTATTGCCAGACAGAAAGGCTCAAGCCAGCTACCCTCCCAGCACCCGCTTGAAGCATAGAAAATGCAGACATCCCCCCAGCCAGACCAAGGGTGGACTGCAGGCTGCCCCTCCACTGCCCCCCATTGTCTCCACCCCTCTTGCCCCTGTTTAGGAGGGGGCAGGCAGGTCATAAGTCTACTGCCTAAGCAAGCAGCCAGTAGAAGTAGCATGCAGTGCGCCTGTCAAAACCCCATACTCTAGAAGTGGTTTTCTAGGAACACCTCTTACTTGGCTTCCTGGGGGAGCAGCAGCTGCAGAAGGCCCCCTCCAAGGCAAACCCTCATAACTGCACATGTTGGAAGGGCACGGCCAAGACAGGGAGGGCTGCTGTGGCTCCGCCAGGTCTTAGCAAACCACGAGCAGGTGTCTGGCTCCTGCCATCCATGGTTCTCTTTGCTTAACATCTCTGCTAAAGTATTTAGCCTCTCTGTACACCTCCAGATGTGATCCCCAGTTGCCAATTCTGAGTGACAGAGAGAGTATCCTGCAACGTCCTGCTACACTAATAAATAAAAGATCAGCTGGTCCCGTGAGATTATATGACACAGGGAAATTTCTTGTCATAGAATGGGTTCTTTACCTAAGCCCCTAATTTATGGGAAATGTTAGCTGAATAGCCAAGTGTTGGCTGTCCCCTCATCTGCTTGGCTTATTCTGTTGTGCCACCACACCGGCTTCTTCACCAGCTTCCATAAGAACCCCATTGACGTAACTCGATGTAGAGCCTGCGATTTTGCAGAGAATTTGCGGGATCACATGGTACAGCATTTCACTGGGAAAATCTCCTTGAAGCCTCTTCCCGCTCTCTCATTAACTGGACCACTGGCAAGTTCCCCTCCTCTCTGACCTCTGTTACTCACTCCAGAGTGGCTTCATGGGTGTGCAATCCCTGCAGTCACACACAGTCCCACGCTTGGCTCAGTGCTCTGCTGTCACTGTCTTCAATTTCTTAAGTATTTCAAGGGGCCCCACGTTTATATTTTGCACTGGACCCTGTATATCATGCAGCCTGTCTTGCTTCCCCCAGACTCGGCCCTGCTGGATCCCACAACATCCCATTCCCCGCCACCCATGTTTGTTAATCAGAGCAGCTTCGTTTTCTACATCAGACCCAAAAGCCAGTCTCATGCAGGCCTGGGAGGTCTGCTTTCATCCTACAGTGGGTATAAAATACAACTGCATGACTCATGAAGTGTGCTCAAAATGCAAATTTATTTTTGTGTCCCACTGCCCCTTTCTAATATAAGGGATGGGGAAGAGGGTGTGTAGAAATCTTCCTCTGACCCTCAACAGAAACTTGGCCAGATGCCATGAACTTCACCTCTCTCTTAAGTAATGTTAAGCCTTTGGCCTCTCTGAGTCGAAAACACACAGTCTCAATTCCATTGTCATCAACCTTTCAGCCTGCATTCAGCTGTTCATACATTCATTCTGCACCCTTCCCATGCTGAGGCCTGAGTCTGGAGACAGGACTGTGGTTGGCTTCTGTTCTCTCTTCCACCCTTATCTGCTGCTTCTCTCCCTGGCTGCCTTTTTGGACTCCACTGGGAGTTAAGAGAATTTGGGATGAGAGGAGAGGGGATGGGACAGTCCTCACCTGGATGGACTCACTCTCAGGACTCAGGGGATGGCGCTGCTGACCATTACTGGACCCTCTCCCTGCCATTCTGTCATCCTGTGAAACCTTCCAGGCCCCACAGTGGCCTCAGCCCTCAGCCCTGGGGCATGGGCATCCACTCCATACATGCCTGTTTCTCTCCTGGGGTCCTCTTGAGTAGGACTTGAAATAGCTCCAGTAACTCTGTGTCTGCTGCAGCCTGTGTCTGGTTGTGCGCAGCTCACCCTCCGCACCTGGCTGTGATCCCAAATGGTTCCTCTGTCCTGCTGCCCCCAGGCTGTTCAGCCTTTTTTGGCTTTTGTTTTTCTCAACCTCATAGAATACATTTCCTCATCATGTGGAAGCCCCTCCCTGATGAAGGGTGAGGACACAGTAATTCCAGATCCCTGGGCATGGACACAGGTACCAGCTCACAGTGAGGTAACAACTCTTTCCAAAGGAATCTCTCCTGAACCCAAATCTTATCCTTTCAT
This sequence comes from Pongo pygmaeus, assembly GCF_028885625.2. Classification (NCBI taxonomy): domain Eukaryota; kingdom Metazoa; phylum Chordata; class Mammalia; order Primates; family Hominidae; genus Pongo; species Pongo pygmaeus. The sequence continues at coordinate 61,506,792 of NC_072379.2, forward strand.
TGTCTCCAAATGAGTGAAGGAAATGAGGTCTGGTGGAACCAGTTTCCAACCACATCCTTCAGAAAGTCTGCAAATAGTGATCTGACTTTGGAATTGTATGTCTATTAGTTTTGGTGGTTTTGGTTAAAACTTCACTTTTCACATCCTTTGCAACAAAGATGAATTTCTCCTTAAGAGGAGTGCTCACAGCTGCTAAAATGATGTTTTTGCTGAATCAATAAGCGTATATATACATTTTTCTGGAGAGAGAGTTCATAATTCTTGTGGAGATTCTCAAAGGGGTTTGTAATCCATAAAGTTTAAGAATCACTATAATAAAAGATTATGTCTAGAATTATTTTAAGTTAATATCTAATCCAACTTACAGATGAATACTGTTATCTGATTGGTCATTTAGGTGTTGAGAACATAATGCCGGAACAATCAAAATCATTTCAGTGATTTAGCCTGAACTTCCTCCAAATACTGGCATTGACAGTGGCATAAAATAGAAGTGAGGTGGTAATTGTGTTCTTCTCCTTAATGTGCTTTTCCAGGCACTTCCTTCCCAATATCCATTCCACCCTTCTCTTCTCTTCCAACACTTCCCTTTCCCAAGGAAATTCCATCTGTGCTGGTCCTAACTCAAGCTTCAGCTGGCCTGTGAAGGGAGCAGAGTGTGGGGCTTCAGGGGGACGCGGGATGGGACACACCCCACACAGCAAGGGTTTTCATGGAAGGTGGCTTTCACGTGCTCTCAGGTCCGCATTTCATACATCATACTATGACAACGACCTTGAGAAATACAAATAGGAAAAAAAATGTATTGACTCTGGGACGAATTTCTCAGTGAGAAAAATGAAAGGTCAGTGTTCACCTAACTGTGACCGACAAAATGAAACGGACAAGGAAGGTGAGTGTGTTGCCCTCCGTGTGTTTATTCCTTTTTTTTGCCTTGAAGATCTTCTTGGGGACATTATGTGAGGCTCTGTGACCTAAGTTTTCTTATTACTTAATTAACACACCAATCCGCAAGTTATTTCCTGAAAACATGGACTTTCACATTTCCATGCCTTCGTTCCTGCCAATTCCTTCAGCTCAAAGGCGTCTTTTCTACCAATCAAAATCCTTTGAAACACAGGTCAAATTTGGATGTAGCTGCATATAATAAAAACCTAATTAATACTGTTTTAACCAAGCAAAACTTTTTTTCTCCTCACACAAAATGGTCGGGAAGGAAGCAGTTCTGGGCTGGCATGGGAATTCCACACCCTCATCCAAGATCCAGACCCTCCCATCCTGCTGCTGCACCGGCCTAAGTACATGGCTCCACCACGCCGGCACATCCCTTTCCAGGCAGTAGAAACAAAGGGGCCAGGTAAAGACTTTTTTTGGTTTTTTTTTTAAAAAAAAAAAAAAAAAGCTTATTTAAAGAGCACCATCCAGTGGGGTGGAAAGCAAGGGGAAAGAGAGCATTAGGACAAGTACCTAATGCATGCCGGACTTAAAACCTAGATGACGGGTTAATGGGTGCAGCAAATCACCATGACATATGTATACCTATGTAACAAACCTGCTTGTTCTGCGCATGTATCCCAGAATTTAAAATAAAATAAATAAAGAGCACCATCTGACTACTTCCTCTTTCATGTAATTGATGACTCCACTCTGCAGGTAAGACTGGGAAATGTCGTTTCTCCATTAGGCACATTGTCCCAACCACTATTACATGAAAAAAGAGCATGAATGTCAAGTGGACAACTTGACGGGTCCCCCCCACCAAATATGAGCTGACTTCTTTGTTATAGAAAATATGGAACATATTTTAATGGTTTTTCTTCACTAAACCAGGGTTAACAGTGGTTCTATGGACATTTGGGACTGTGCCATTCTTTGTTGTGGGGACTTCCTGGTGTATCGTAGGATGCTTAGCAGCATCGGAAGCCCCTAACCACTAGAGGCCAGTAGGATCACTCCTCTATTGTGACTACCAAAAATATCTCCAGACACTGCCAAATGCTCCTGAGGGTGGAGTGGGGGGTCATCCCTAATTAAAAACCGCTGCACTAGACTGCTCTAATCATCTTTGAATCCCCTCCCCCAGCTTAATAATAATAGTGGTTATTAATTGTTATGATAACTATGTATTTTAGCATTTAAGGCTATTTTAACCACTTCTGTTATATTCATTTTTATGCATGAGAACTGAGCTCAGAAAGAACTTTCCCAAGAAATGGGAGCTAACAAGTGGGTTCAACCAAGGTCTGATTTTTAAGTGTTGCTCTTCTGAACCATCATCCACTGCCCTGTTCACTACCACACAACCAACCCTGCAGCATAATAAGCATTCAGGAAACATGCGTTGAATTATGTTTAAATAAGAAAAAAAGGATACGCCGAAGCCCAGGAATAAATCCTTGGAGTTTTAAAACACTATATAAAGATTTTAGAAGGAAGGGAGGGAGGGAGGTGTGGGGGGGAGAAAGGAAGAGAGGGAGCAAGGTAGGAAGAGGGAGAAGAAGGAAGACAGGGGAAGGGAGGAAGAATGGGAAGAAAGAAGGACCATAGATTCCTGAAGAGCTTTAGTTTAGTTGTTCTTTAAGGTATCTACTTCTAGAGAAAGCAAGGAGATGCCTACCTTACCAGTCATGAGTGATTGTAAAAGGTAAAAGCATTACAGAATACAAGCTGGACCATTTTTATCTTAGACTCTCAAGGAGCAAGTCATGTTTTTTGATTTTTATCCTTTAGCAAACAAGGTGCTATTGTTGATGATAAAATTTGACTGTCAGTTTCTGCTTCAGTAGTAAAATTGAAGTGGTCCAAGCCAGGCACGGTGGCTCACACCTGTAGTCCCAGCACTTTGGGAGGCTGTTGGGTGGATCACTTGAAACCAGGAGTTCGAGACCAGCCTGGGCAACAAAGTGAGATCCCATCTCTATTTTTTTTAATTTTGTAATAAAAGGAAATTGAAGTGGTCCAGAGAGCCACTGAAATATACAGTCATGGCAAATGGAGTGAAGGCAAAGGCGGCCAGTAGGTAAACTTCTGCCTGGATGGGTCTTGCCTCCCTGGGTTATTTGCAGTCTGCTACAGATCTCACTCATGAATTAGGACAAAGCAGTAAATGAATTAAAATAAATCAGAAATAAGTTTGCTCCTGCGCACTGGTATGAATTGTAGTAGCCGTTCCCTCCCTCTCACTCAGATGAGTGTGTGCGGGTGAATGCTCTGTGGAAAATAGAATCAATTTGCTTCTTGGAGTCAGGCCTGAATTCAGAAAATATTATGTGGTGAGCATCTGTCCTCTTTATTATATCCACTGTTTACTTGGATTTCTCATTAAGTGGCCCAGAGTTCCTGCAATGTTTATTAGATGTTGCACATTTTATTCACCATTGCTAGAAATATTAAAAATCAGAAAGATTTCATTTGCCCTTTTTAAATTTTTTAAATTGTAGTAAAATATACATAACATAAAGTTTACCATTGTAACCATCTTGATGTGTACAATTCAGTGGCATTAAGTACATTTCACTTGCCTTTTTACATAGTCTGATGCTATTCACTAATTATGCTCACACTATTAATACCTACAAAATCACACCCAAAGCTTAAGTGCTATTTTGGCTACCACAAAAAAAAATCCTATGAGAAAAATAAGGTTTTATAAATCACAGACTCTTATTTAGTAATGTCACATTTTTCACCAGAACATTAAATTTTTCCTACAGCCCCGTTAAGCCTGTCTTAAAAGGGGGTAGTTGTTGCTAATCTTTTTTTCTCCTGAACTCTTTTATCATTTCACCAGTTTATAATATATTAGATTCACCTGAGACAAGAGCTACTGCGTCTTTGGAAATGCCTGGGACAGCAAAGGTTTCTGTTAGCAGTTAGAGATGGAGAGACATTAATTTCAGCACAGTAATGAAAATGAAGAGTTGATTAGTTTAATTTTCCTAAGAAATGAAGAATGGTCAACAATCACTCATCTGCTATTTTACAGCATTTTTCTTTGACCTTCTGGGCTCCTTCACATTCTTCCTAATAGCCTACTTATACTTTGCTTCTCATCTGCTTCCCTGATCTTTTTATATTGCAGTCAATAAGATTTAGAACCTTTACACTTAATATCTTAGAATATATAATAATAATAATTAGTCAAATAGATGCCCAAGGATAACTAATAAAAATAATTGCTCATAAAATATGCCACGGCATTTTCCTTTCATAATATAACACAAATGTGACACATATAATCCTATGTGTAGCTTAGGAAATAGAAAGTATTATCACCCATTATTCTCTTCCTAAATATAGGAACTAAAGTATGAAAGAAGCCAAACAGGAAGATCACGATTAGAATCAGGAGTGGAATTAATTTATAACTAGATTAATGTCAAATTAATACTCTCTTTGTAGAAGTAGAGAAATATTATTTTAATCCTGAAGAAAAATTATCTTAAAATTTATTTCACTTCTTGCCAGATTTCTAGGCATTGGTATATTGTGGTTAATAAAACTATTGTTTCTCTTTCTTAAAATATGCAACAACAATAATTAGCTACGGCAACGCACCAACATAATTTTCAAACTGCTTTTAAAATATCACCTAGCTTCTCCTTTGTAATTGAAAGCACTGAGATGCGACAATATTGCAAAATTACTTTTGACCACTAGAGGGCAGAAAATACCCCACGTTTGTATATAACTAATTTTAAATTCTTAGACCAAAACAATAAACACCACCAGCACAACAAAAAGTCCTTCTTGTTTTATACTGTACACTTAAGTCTCAGTTAATAACCTTAAAACTTTTTAAAATTTAAACTAAAATATAAACACCAACAGTTTAAAGAAGGCAAAAGTAAAAATGTTCCATCTTAAGTCTAGTTACACGTTAAGGATCATTTCTTAGCAGTGAGGAATCAGCACATCCTCTAGAAAAGGCAGAGGTCTTAAAACAGCACCCATTGAGAATAAGCAAGACTATTTTTACATTAAAATATCTGCAGTGGAATGCAAAGGTGGTATTTATTATAAAATTGAAAGTCACGAAAGTCACAAAGCAATCTAATGCAAAAATATTTACATTTGAATCTTTAATTTCTATATGTATTCTCTTTTACTACAAACCAACTAACTGTGGCAAAGATCTAATTGTGGCAAAGATGGTTTTGGTTTCCTCCTAATTTATCTATGTGACCTAATTAACTTTTGCTTCCCTCCCAATGAAGCCATTTGCATTTCAGTAACTAAGGCATTACTTTGTTTGATTAGAAAGTACAATCCCTTCACTTTTTCACTCTCATTAATTAAAACACATCATGGTAAATTAAGCCATTTGGATTTCATTGTGGGTGGGTGACATTTTAACTACTGCCCCTTCAACCTTCTCTCTCTGTCAATCTCAGCTATGTCCTACATCATGGGAGAGCGAGAGGGCAATGGCAGCAGGCTGATGGAGGAACGGAGCCAGCAGGGAGCCAGGGGTTATACATCACTGCAGTCGGTGACTTCTCTGATGTATGAGGCACTCACTTGCCAGTCAAACCTGATACAGCTTTTACCTTGTGGGGTTATGCGTGACTTTATCCAAGACATGAAATCATTTCTGAGGTCTAGTTTCTTAACCTACACAAACCTGCTCTCCCCATTTTTCAGGTCTCCCCACTCTTCACTCTAACACTAATAAACACAGCACAGTGCTACAGCTAAGGTGGGGTTGGGACAGGGTGGAGGTGTCACTCCTAGTGGACTAAGAAAAGCAATGCACTTTTAAAAGCAGGGCTAGTCACAGAAGAGAAAAGCTTCTGTATTATCACCTATTGGTGGCAGTTACATACTGGCAAATTTGAAAGAATCTTCTAACAATTATAGCCACCACAAGTAGATCTAACATGAGCCACAAGAAGGCGTTCAAGGATGGTTATACAACAGGAATATCACAGATGCCATTTCTGCATGAGATGTGAAGATTTATGAGTTGACTTCTAAACCCTTATAATTCTTCTTTTAAAATTAATTTTATCTTTAACAAAGAGATACATGTATAAAGTTTTAAAATTCCAAAGAATTCCACAAGGCTTTTAATCAAATTAATCACCCCAGTTTCCCAGGGACGATTCTGATCTGTATGAGTCAGCTTGAGCTGCCACAACAAATACCATAGACTGGGTGGCTTAAACAACAGACTTTTATGTATTTTTTCACCATTCTGGAGAATGGAAGTCTGAGATTGGGACACCAGCATGGTGGAGTTCTGGCGAGGGCTGTCTTCCTGGCTTGCAGATGGCCACTTCTCACTATGTGTTCACATATCATCTTTTCCTTGGTGCATGTACATGAAGAGACAGCTATCTATCTCTTCCTCTTCTTATGAGGACACAGCCCTATAGGATTAGGGACCCATCATTATGACCTCACTGAACCCTAAGTACTTCCTAAAGACCATCTCTCCAGATACAATTACATTGGAGGTTAGGGCTTCAACATATAAACTTGGGGTGGTGGGGGTGGGGGGAATGACTTAATTAATAGCACAATTTATGCCTATTATCCCAGTGTAATTATTAACAGTGACCCCTTTCACTCTCAAAAAATGTCTCAGTTGGATGGAAAATGACCATCCCAAGTCCCAACTTCATCCAATCCCAATTCCTCTTCCCCAGAAGCAGCTACTTTCCATTTGTTATGACTTCCTCTATTTGGCTACAAAAGTCTAAAACTCATGACTATACCAGGTGCATCAGTTGAAATTTGTGTTTGGATGGCCAGGCGCGGTGGCTCACATCTGTAATCCCAGTACTTTGGGAGGCAGAGGCGGGTGGATCACCTGAGGTCAGGAGTTCGAGACCAGCCTGGCCAACATGGTGAAACCCCGTCTCTACTAAAAATACAAAAAAATAGCTGGGCGTGGTGGCGGGCATCTGTAATCCCAGCTACTCGGGAGGCTGAGGCAGGAGAATCACTTGAACCTGGGAGGTAGAGGCTGCAGTGAGCTGAGGTTGTGCTATTGCACTCCAGCCTGGGCAACAAGAATGAAACTCCGTCTCAAAAAAAAAAAAAAACAAAACTGTGTTTGGATACTAATTTAGAGACCAAGGGGGAATATCATTGACTTAAACAAATAGAAAGGAGTGCCTGAGAGGTAAGTTGCATGAAGATTTATTCATCTGAAAATAAATTTTCCTACTTCTAAATTTTGTTAGAATTTACCAAAATGTCAGCAAAGTGAGGGGACAGGAAAAGTTGTGTCCTTTTTGAGACATGATACGTACACCTCCCTTCAGGGTAGGATTTGCTACCCAACCTGTCAGATCTAGCGGGGAACGTTCAGCTGCAGAGAGCTACCTGGCCCACCAGAATGCCTTCCTAGGTCAATGGCATCCAATACCTTGTCAAAAAAGGGGTATAAAGGCCATTTACACCCACCTGGGATTGCTCTGGTAGGCCATATGTGCTCCGGAGCGCCACAGAGGGTTAGCCAAGATCTTGCCAAGGTTTCCTCACAGATGGACTTCTTTTTCTGCCCAGTTCTTCTCTTCCTTATCTTTCTTCCTCAGGTGTTGATCTTTAATAAACATCTTGTACTCCAAACTGCATCTCAGCATCTGCTTCCAGAAAAACCAGCCTGTACCAAATGAGTAACACAGTTCAAAATTCAAAAGGTGCAAAAAAAAAAAAAACCAAATATATATATTTGCAAAATTCAAAAGGTGCAAAAAAAACAAAAATATATATATTTGTTAAAATATATATATATAGATATATTCACTATATATATATATATATAGTGAAAGCTCTCCCTCTCTCCATTCAATTCTAGTTACCAATTCCCCTGGCCAAAGTCAACCCATGTGGCCAGGTTCTTGTGCATATTTCCAGAAATTTTCTATGGGTATATAAGAAATTGTGTGTGTATGTAACTTATAAGAAAATATGGCTCTCTCTTCCTGCCATCCAAGATGCCAAAAGGAAAGAAGGCCAAGGGGAAGAAGGTGGCTCCGGCCCCCGCTGTCGTGAAGAAACAGGAGGTTAAGAAAGTGGTGAGTCCCCTGTTTGACAAAAGGCCTAAGAATTTTGGCATTGGACAGGACATCCAGCCCAAAAGAGACCTCACCCGCTTCATGAAATTGTCCGGCTATATCAGGTTGCAGTGGCAGAGAGTCATCCTCTGTAAGTGGCTTGAAAGTGCCTCCTGCGTGGGATTAACCTGTTCACCCAGGCCCTGCACCGCCAAACAGCTACTCAGCTGCTTCAGCTGGCCCACAACTACAGACCAGAGACAAAGCAAGAGAAGAAGCAGAGGCTGTTGGTCCGGGCTGAGAAGAAAGCTGCCAGCAAAGGGGACATCCCCACTAGGAGACCACTTGTCCTTCAAGCAGGAGTTAACACCGTCACCACCTTGGTGGAGAACAAGAAGGCTCAGCTGGTGGTGATGGCACACGATGTGGATACCATCGAGCTGGTTGTCTTCCTGCCTGCCTTATGTCATAAAATGGGGGTCTCTTCCCCTGCATTATCAAGGGGAAGGCAAGACTGGGATGTGTAGTCCACAGGAAGACCTGCACCACTGTTGCCTTCACGCAGGTGAACTCGGAAGACAAAGGAGCTTTGGCTAAGCTGGCGGAAGCTATGAGGACCAACTACAACAACAGATACAGTGAGATCCACCGTCACTGGGGAGGCAATGTCCTGGGTCCCAAATCTGTGGCTCACATTGCCAAGCTTGAAAAGGCAAAGGTTAAAGAACTTGCTGGCCGGGCGCAGTGGCTCACACCTGTAATCCCAGCACTTTGGGAGGCCAAGGCGGGCAGATCACGAGGTCAGGAGATCGAGACCATCCTCGCTAACATGGTGAAACCCAGTCTCTACTAAAAAGACAAAAAAATAGCCAGGCATGGTGGAGGGCGCCTGTAGTCCCAGCTACTCAGGAGGCTGAGGCAGGACAATGGCGTGAACCCGGGAGGCGGAGCTTGCAGTGAGGCGAGATCACACCACTGCACTCCAGCCTGGGAGACAGAGTGAGATTCTATCCCAAAAAAAAAAAAAAAAAAAAAAGATATATTTTGGAGGTTTCACATTAGTACATAAAATGTGTCATCAATAACGAAACCTATGGGATACAACAAAAGCAGTCCTAAGAGGAAAGTTTATAACAACACATACCTACATCAAAAAAGAAGAAAGACTGTAAAATTTGTGACAGTGAAAAAAAAATTTTTTTTAAGCTGAAGATCCCAAATAAACCATCTAACATTACACCATAAGGAACTAGAAAAAGAACAAAACACACATTTTTGTTTTCTTTGAGACATGGTTTCATTCTGTCACCCAATCTGGTGTGCAGTAGTGCAATTGGCTCACTGCAGCCTCTACCTCCCAGGTTCAAGCGATCCTCCCACTTCTGTCTCCCAAATAGCTAAGACCACAGGTGTGTGCCACCATGTCCAGCTAACTTTTTATTTTTTGTAAAGACAGGGTCTTGCTGTGTTCCCCTGGCTGGTGTTGAACTCCTGGACTCAAGAGATCTTCCCACCTCACCCTCCTAAAGCACTAGGATTACAGGTGTGAGCCAGCATGCCTGGCCTAAACATGAAATTAAACAGAAGGAAGAAAACAATAAAAAGCAGAACAGAAATAAATCAAATTAAGCACAGAAAAGCCATAGAAAGAATCAACAAAACTAACAGTTTTTTGAAAAAATAAACAAAATTGACAAACCCTTAGCTAATTTAACTGAGGGGAAAAAAGAAGACTCAAATCAAAAATGAAAGTGAAGAAATTGCAATAGAGGCCTCAGAAATAAAAAGGATTGTAAGAGACTATTATGAACAATTATTTGCCAACAAATTGAATAACCAGAGGAAATAAAGTCTTAGAAACCTACAACCTACTAAGACTGAGTCAGGAAGAAACAGAAAACCTGGACAGACCAATAATAAAGACAGAGATTGAAGAAGTAATCAGAAACCTCCCAACAAAGCAAACCAGGATCTGATGGCTTCATAGCTGAATTCTACCAAACATTCCAAGAGGAATTAATACCAGTACTTCTTAAACTTTTCTGAAAAATAGAGCCCCTCTTTTTTTTTCCATCCTGGCTAACACAGTGAAACTCCATCTCTACTAAAAATACAAAAAATTAGCTGGGTGTGGCAGCATGCGCCTGTAGTCCCAGCTGCTGGGGAGGCTGAGGCAGGAGAATGGTGTGAACCCAGGAGGCAGAGATTGCAGTGAGCCAAGATCACCCCACTGTCACTCCAGCCTGGGTGACAGAGCAAGACTCTGTCTCAAAAAAAAAAAAGGAAAAATACAGCCTGAAGAAATATATTTCCAAACTCATTTTATGAGGCCTGCATCACCTTGATAACTATGCCAGACAAAGATATCACAAGAAAATAAAACTACAGACCAATTTATCTGATTAAAATTCATTCAAAAATTATCAATAAAACATCAGCAAACCCAATCCAACAAAACATCGAAACAATTATACATCATGATCAAGTGGGATTTATCCCTGGCACTCATAGCTGGTTCAACATATGCAAATCAATCAATGTCATACATAACATTAACAGAATGAAAGACAAAAATCACATGATCATCTCAACTGGTACAGAAAAAGCATTGGACAAAATCCGACATCCTTTCTTGATAAAAGCTCTCAACAGTTTAGGTATAGAAAAAAAGCTTTCAACATAATAAAGGCCACTTACAAAAAATTCACAGCTAACATTATAATCAATGGGGAATAACTAAAATATTTACCACTAAGACCTGGTACAAGGCAAGGATACCCATTTACCTTGCCTTCTAAATACACTCCTAAAATTCAAATGGAACCATAAAAGACCCCAGACAGCCAAAACAATTCTGAAAAGGAAAAACACAGTTGGAGGCATCACACTCCTGACTTAAAACTATATTGCAAAGCTATAGAAATCAAAACAGTAGGGTACTGGCATAAAAGCAGAAACATATACTAGGAGAACAGAATAGAGAGCCCAGAAATAAATCTGAATATATACAGTCAACTAATTTCTAATGAGGACACCAACAAGACACAATGGAGAGAAGATAGTTGCTTCAGTGAATGATGCCTGGGAAAACTAGAATTCTACATGCAAAAGAACAAAATTAGACCCATATCCATCATACACCATACACCAATATCAACTCAAAATGGATAAATGACATAAATATAGAATAAGAAAGTATAAAACTCCTAGAAGAGAACATAGGGGGAAATCTCCTGGGTATTGGCCTCAGCAATAACTTTTTGTATATCACACTGAAATCTCAGACCTAAAAAGTAAAACTAAATAAATGGTATTATATCAAACTAAACAGCTTCTGCACAGCAAAAAAAAGAAAAAAAAAGAAAAAGAAAAAGAAACAGCAGCCTATGGATTGGGAAAAAGTATTTGTAAACCATATATCTGATAAGGGGTTAATAACCAAAATTCATAAAAAACTCATACAACTAAATAGGGGGGAAACAAATAACCTGATTATAAACTGGGCAAAAGAGGTGAATAGTCATTTCTCCAAGGGAGAAATAAGAGTTTCCAATAGGTATATGAAAAGGTGCTCAATATCATTAATTATCATGGAACTGCAAATGAAAACCACTGTGAGATACCATTCACACCTGTTAGGATGGCCATTATCAAAAAGTCAAAAGATAACAAATGTTAGCAAGGGTGTGGAGAAAAGAAAATTTTTGTACACTATTAGGGGATTGCAGATTGGTGCAGCCATTATGGAAAAGAGTACAGAGGTTTCTAAATAAATTAAAAATAGAACTACCGCATGACCGCACAATCCCTCTTCTGGGCATATGATATACCCAAAAGAAATAAAATTACCACCTCATAAAGATATCTATACTCCTGTGTTTATTGCAGCATTACAATAGCCAAGCTATGGAAACAACCTAAGTCTCTGTGAACAGTCAAATGGATAAAGAAACTGTGGTACACATATACAGTGGAATATTATTCTACCCTAAAATGGAATGAGATCTTGCCATTTATCACACATGGATGAACCTGGAGGACATTATACAAAGTGAAGTAAGCCAGACACAAACAGAAAAATATGACATGATCCTGATCTCACTTACATGTAGCATCAAAAAAACAAGTTAAATATACAGAGATAGAGAACAAAACAGTGGTTAACAGAGACGGAGTGGGGAGGACATGGGGAGATATAGGTCCAAAGGTACAAAATAGCAGATATGTGGGGCAAACAAGTTTAGTTTAGAGATCTCATGTACAACATGAGGACTATAGGTAACAAAACTGTACTGGATATGAGATTCATGCTAAGACTATAGATTTTAGCTGCTTTTGTCAAAAAAGCAAAAGAAAATGGGTAATTATGTGAAATGGTGGATGTGTTAATTTGCTTCACTATAAGAACTTCTTTACTATATATATGTATATATAACCAAATAACATCATGTTACATGTCTTAGACATACACAATAGAATTTCTTTAAGTATCTTTATTTCTAATTGGTATTCCATTACATAGATGTAACATAATTTATTTGGTGGACATTTAAGTTATATCAAAGCTTTTCCTATTACACACAATGCTGAACTGAATACTCTGTGTGTGTTCAAGCCCTGTGAATGTGTGTGTAAAAGAAAAATTCCTAGAAGGGTAATTTCTAGGTCAAAGTGCTATACAGTCATAACTTTGATAGATATTGGTAAATTGCCCTCCATCTACACTGTACTGATTCACACTCCCTTGGAAAACATATGAGAGCCTATTTCTCCGTACCCTTCCTTTATGTGTACAACTGAATTAAGAAAGTACCATATTAAATATAAACAAAAACTAACCAAGTGCAGAGGCTCACACCTATAATCCCAATGCTTTGGGAGGCCAAAGGAGAATTGCTTGAGGCCAAGAGTTCAAGACCAGCCTGAGCAATATAGTTAGACCCCATCTCTAAAAAAATTTTTTTTAATTAGCCAGGAGTTGTGGTGTGCACCTTCAGACCTAGCTACTCAGGATGCTAAGGCAGGAGGATTGCTTGTGCCCAGAAGTTCGAGGCTGCAGTGGGCTATGATCGCACCATTGTACTCCAGCATGGGCAACAGAATGAGACCCCGTCTCTATATAATAAGAATAATATAATAAAGATATAAATTTAAATATAACTTTAAGTGTTTTAAAACTAAAATATAAATTTAAAGTGTTGGGATAAAAATATATAGTATTCTAATATTTTCTTTCCAGGCCCTATTAGGTCATCCTGTGTCATCTTGGTTATGTCTCACCTTACTTTGGAAGCCAAAGGTTTACTAAACTGAAGAGTTTTCTGAGATCAGGGATCAGGCCTGAACAGTAGTTGTTCAAGTAACATTTATGAAATGGACAAAGTAATGACAAAAAAATGAAAGAAACCAGGCAGCCATAAAGGCAAATATATGGTACGCCTCATTGTAAGTGCATACTTTACTACCAGTATGGGTAAGAGTTGTGTCCATATGTATAGTATATATTAGTAAAGCGATATGTGTGTGACTAAAACACACACACACACACACACACAGGACCTAATGCACAAATTCTTTTACTGAGTGTATAATCAAAATATTTTAAACATCTCTTTGCCCACATCAATAAATTTCTATCAATCTTGCTTTCTGGGAGTCAAAATCTATGATGTGCCTCTTTAGATTAAGTAGATTTTTATAAAACCTCTCCACCTGTTCTGCCAAAAACTACTCCCATCTTCAGCATATTCCACTGAAATACGTATCACTTTGCCATCCACACTTCACATATGTCCAGTTCATTTCTGATCAGCAAAGATTTCTTAAGCTCCTACTATGTATGCTACCTTGGGGCTTCATGTGCATAATAAAAATCTTGATGTTCATAACCCCTTATCTTAACCCAGACACTTCCTTCTAGTAATTCCAAGTCTTTAGATAAACTCTTTCAACCAACTGCCAATCAATAAATACCACCCCCTGGAGTTGTCCCACCTTTCTAGACCAAACCACTGTACATCTTGCATGTACTGATTGATGTATTATGTCTCCCTAAAACATATAAAACCAAACTGTAGCCTAACCACTTTGTGCACGCATTCTCAGGACCTCCTGTGTCACAGGCATGCCCTTAACCTTGGCAAAATAAACTTCTAAATTGATTGAGATCTGTCTCGAATACTTTTTGGCTTATAGCTTCAATGTTGGCAAACTGACCATATTCAGTACCTCCCTATCATTTTTCTATCTTGACATTTGATTCCATGATTATTACAAGTAAAGTGATTATGCTCGAATTTTCATCAATTATAAAATATATTGCCCATTCTCCCATCTGCTTTTTTTTCTCTTCCTTCTCTATTCACTTTGTCACATAAATGGATTGATCCTGCAAAAAAGACGTACATGGCTAATATTGTGAGATATTAATTTATATATTTAGCCCTCCCAGTATTTCTCCTTTGCTCTTTCTTATGCTGCATGCCTCAGGGGAGGTTTGTGGTAAGGTGGAAAGTAAAGAACCAACTTTCTAGCCCTGTTTCCTAAACTATATGCCTCAGAGCAAGGATAGCATTTTTTTTTAAGAAGAAGCAGCAGAATGTCTGAAAAGAGGAGGATGGAGCAAAATATTCCTTCAAGCTGAGAGGAGCAGAAAGAAACTCTTGTGGATCCTGAAGCAGTGGGAACCAGGTCACTGGAGTGAAGCCACAGCCAGTTGGGTTTCCCATGCATCATAGAGTGAAGACATACAAATATAGAAAATTGACATCACAGTGAAAATTGCCAACTTGACTACCAGAATGGTGCTTCTGGTCACCGCACAACACCCTCCACAATCTCCATGAAATCCTGATGAGGGAGGATATACTCAAGAGTAATTGATGTAAAACCCTCCCACAGCCTGCAGGCTGACCGCTCAGAAACAAAATTAAATTTATATATAAAAAACAGATACAGTTTGTTTTTGAGCTCCTGAATTTTGTATCCTAAAAGATATACCACCTACAATGGAAATAACTGAGTTGCTCTGGATACAGAAAGTCAAGATTGTGTCTTGGTGCTATTATTTTCCTCCATGGCATAGGAGACAATGTGGATAGTCCTGATGTGGAATTAAGCAATGAATAATGATGCTTGCATTTTCCATATCAGGGAATCGAAAATTATTTCCTTCTTACTTTACCCATGACCTGCATCGGATAAGATGCTTTTGTTATAGCTTTCCATTTTAGTCAGATTTGCTGACAATAATGTTGATAATTTGCCTAGCTACTCTTAAATTTGCCATTTTCCTCATTGGAGCACCTATTCACCAAAGGCTGTTAGCTTAATAATTAGTGGCCCGTTCTTGACCCTGACGTGGCCATTCATTTATCTTTTAGAATAGTTTAAATGTTTTGAGATAAATGGTTTTCTTTTCCTTTTCTGACATCTGATCTTTATCTTTCTTGCAGAGAATTGCCTTTCCAAAAAGACAAATCACCCTAACATATGTCAGAAGAATAGCACTTTTTGGTTGTTATTGTTTTGCTTTCTTTTATTTTGGACATCAGGTGCTTGCAGACAGTTGGGTTACTTGTACTCCTGAATTCAGGGCTTGCTATCATGCCCCTCTCATTTTATTTTATTTCCTTTATCACTGACTACCACTTCCATTCCCTCTTTCCCCCATAGGCTCTAAATGGATTCAATATAAGTCTTCAAATATGCGTGCATCCTCTATCTGTGTGTGTTTAATTCAACTCGGTGATACAGTGCTTTAGATCTCATTCTGTTTCTTACTGTTTCAGTCAACATTGTTTTCTATCTATCCACGGTGCAATATGCACAGTTAGAAAAACAGAAACCAAACTAGGCATTTCAGCAGAGATAATTTAATACAGAAAACTGGTTATACAGATGTTAGAGGCCTGAGAGAAAAGCAAAAAGAGGATATAGGAAATCAAAAATAATAATGACAGTAAGCAGATAACACCCATACAGCTGGGGAAGCAGAGGAAAAACTAGAAATTAGCAAATCCTAGAAGCTCAGAGAAGATGCACGGAGCTTGGATTCAGACCTCTTGGGGTGGAGAGCCTCAAACGTAGAGTAAGACTCCAGGAGCCCGAGAAGAGAACAGCTGCCGGGGTGCAAGTGCTACGCAGAGATTCTGGACACTTAACAGTACTGAGGTGACAGTGTAGTTCAGGCCCAGCCAGAGGAACTTTGATGAACATCCTGACCCTTTAGTTGAGATCCTTTTGTAAAAGGCCATGTCCTAGAAGTGGGGGCAAAACTGAAAAAAACCCACCCTAAAACCTAAAAAGAAGCCTCAACAGAATCAAAGCAATGTGCCGGTGATTTAACTGCTGCCAAAACAAAACTCAGCACTTTTTAGAGGATCATAGCATAATCCAAAGCTTCTACAGTCTATATCAATAATATTTGCAGTACAATTTTAAAAAACTTTTAGACATGCAAAGAAGAAAAACGTGTCTGATAAGAGATAAAGCAGTCAATGAAGCAGACCCAGGAACAATCCATATATCAGGTATTAAAATAACTGTGATTAATAGCTTTTAAATAAATTAGACTCCTAGTTCCTGCTCTGACATGTGAAGTGCGTAAAAGGTGTCATTCCTGTTCTTACAATAACAGGAAAAAAAAGCTGAAAAAATGGAAAATCAATGAGTTTTCTTAGACCCATTAGACAACTGAGGCAACAGAGAAAACCACCATCCTGAAATCTAAAGAGACATTTGAATACAAAAACACACATACACACAAACATAACTAAGATTATGTTTACCTGGAGCAGAAGCCACTGGAGCTATAAACTGGTAGTAACACACAAGGAGTAATTTTGACAAACTGTTGAGAGCTGAGTGTAGATTAGCATAAGAGTGAAAAATTCCTGGGGGCTACAGTCTGAGACATAACCTTTTGTAAATTTTACTTCCTCAAACCCAACCGAGTTCTTACAGTCAACAGTCAAGAAAGATCCCATTGTGGCTATAGCAGGAGAAGGGGAATTATAACCATTTATAACCATATGCCCAGATCCTTGTCTAGGATTTCTGTCTCACCTACTCGGGGGAGGAGAGTTATGGCTAAGTAATACTCGTGAAGGACATTGTCCAGGAACACAGGCCTACTATAAAAATGAAATTTAATTATAATATTATAGATAACTTCCCCTCCCCTACACCTTACCACCATATCAACAGCCTCCAGTATAATAACAATGAATTATATCTGAAAGAGCTGCAAGGTGCAGATTCTATTTAAGAAGGCATTCTGGCCGGGTGTGGTGGCTCACACCTGTAATCCGAGCACTTTGGGAGGCTGAGGCGGTCAGATCGCTTTAGCCCAGGAGTTCAAGACCAACCTGGGCAACATAACGAAACCCCATCTCCATTAAAAGTATAAAAATTAGCCAGGCATGGTGGCACATGCCTGCAGTCCCAGCTAGTAGGGAGGCTGAGGTGGTGAGATCCCTTGAGCCCAGGAGGTTGAGGCTGCAGTGAGCTGAGATTGCACCACTGCACTCCAGCCTTGGCAACAGAGCAAGATGCTGTCAAAAAAAAAAAAAAAAAAGAGGGAGTTCTTAGAGAAGCCCAAAGACAACAGAGGAGAAATCACGGACACTGGAGTAATTTGAAGCCTCTGGTACCTACAGCTACAGAAGTATTAAATACAACCCAACTATTAGCCAGATTAACAAAGAACTTCACGATAAAGACCTATTTAACCTCAATTCCTATTATCCAACCTAACATAGCTAGCTTTAAACAAAAAATTACAAGACATGTCAAAAGAAAGAAAAAAAACACAGTCTGAAAAGACAAAACAAGCATCAGAACCAGACTCAGATATGACACAGACTTCGGAATTATCATATAGGGAATTTTAAATAACTATGATTAATACGTCAAGGGCTCTAATGAAAAAAGTAGACAACATGAAAAGCAGATGTAAGCAGAGATGTAATTTAATCTAAGCAGAGAGAGAGAGAAACTCTAAGAAAGAAACAAAAAAGAAATGCTAGCAAAAAAAAAAATAAAAACCACTGTAACAGAAATGAAGAATGACCTTGATGGGCTCACTAGTACACTGGAGATGAATAAGGAACAACCAGTGGGTTTGAAGACAGGTCAACAAAAACTTCCCAAACTGAAATGCAAAGAGAAAAAATAATAGGAAAAAAAACAGAATAGAACATCCAAAAACATGGGATAATTTCAAAAGGTGAAATATATGCATAATTGAATAACAGAAGAAAAAAGAGAGAATGGAGCAGAAGAAATATTTGAAATAATCATAGTCAAGAACTTTCCAAAATGAACGACAGACACCAAACCACAGATCCAGGAAGTTCAGAGAACATCAAGCAGTACCCAAAAAGTCTACACCTAGGCATCGCATACTCAAACTGCCAAAAACCAAACACTTGAAAAGAGCCAGGGGAAGACAAATAAATTTTTAATGGGCAGAACGAATAAAAACATGGAGTATTTTAAAACATAATTTAAATCTATAAAAAAATCAAATGATAAACTGCAAAATATGAAATCTGAAATTTAAAATCCTTTGGATGGCGCTTAACAGCCAACTAAACTCAGCAGAAGATAGCATGAGTAAACTTCAAGCAGATCAATAGACAGTATTGAAACAAGAGCAGAGATTAAAAATAATGAAAATAGAACAGAACAGAAGAGAAATGTGAGACACAGTCAGAAGATCTCCAAAGGGTAGGAGAGAATTTGATAAAGCCAGTACTTACAGAAATCCTGGCTGAGAATAATCCAAAACTGATTAACTACATCAATCTAGAGAGTCAAGAAGTTTGAAGAACCCTAAGCAGGAAAAATAAAAACAGACCTACACCTATGCACATTATAATCAAAGTGGAGAAAAACAAAGTTAGAGAGAAAATCTTAAAAGTAGGCTGGGCATGGTGGCTCACGCCTATAATCCCAGCACTTTGGGAGGCTGAGGCAGGTGGATCACCCGAAGTCAGGAGTTCAAGAGCAGCCTGGCCAACATGGCGAAACCCTGTCTCTACTGAAAACACAAAAATTAGCTAGGCATGGTGGTGTGCTCCTGTAATCCCAGCTACTCTGGAGTCTGAGACAGGAGAATTGCTTGAACCCGGGAGGCAGAGGTTGCAGTGAGCCAAGATCGCGCCATTACACTCCAGCCTGGGTCACAGAGTGAGACTCTGTTAAAAATTACATGTTATCTTCAGTGGGAAAATGCAAATTACAGTTAACTTCTCAACAGAAACAATGGAAGCCAGAAGACAATGAAGAGACACCTTAATGTTTAGAAACAGTCAACCTATACAGTGAAAACATCTTTCAAAAATGAAGGCAGGCTCCACGCCTGTAATCCTAGCACTTTGGGAGGCGAAGGCTGGTGGACGGCTTGAGCCCAGGAGTTTGAGAGCAGCCTGGCCAACATAGTGAAATCCCATTTCTACAAAAAAACCAAAAATTAGCCAGGCATAGCAGCACACACCTGTAGTCCCAGCTACTCAGGAGGCTGAGGTGGGAGAATCACATGAGCCTGGAAGGTTGAGGTTGCAGTGATCCCAGACTGTGCCACTGCATTCCAGCCTGAGCGTTGAAGTGAGACCCTGTCTCAGTAAAAGAAGAGGAGAAGAAAGAAGAGGAGGGGGAGGAGGAGGAAGGAGGAAAGAAGAGGAAGAGGAGGAGGAAAGAAGAGGAAGGAGAAGAAGAAGAAAGTGGCAAAGTAAATAAGTTGTCAGACATTCTCAGACAAACAAAGGCTTAAAGAGCTCTTCACCATTGTGCTTACTCTACAAGGAATACTAAATTCTTCAGGCTAAAAGATCATGTTCCTAGATGGAAGCATGGAAATGCAAGAGGGAGTACATGCCAGAAAAGGAAAGTATGTGGGTAAATCTAAAATTATTGATCATTTAAAGAAACAATAATAGCAATGTCATGTGAGCTGTACAACAGAAGTCAAATCAATGACAGCAATAGCAAACAAGGTGAGGTCGAAGGCAAATGGAATTAAACTTTTGTAAATTTTCCGCATTGTTCGGGATGCAGGAAAAGCACTAATTACTAATGTAAACAAACTGTAATAAAGATATGTTTTGGAACTTATTTTGCAGCCACTAACAAAATGACACTAAAAGATATAATAAAAGGTTAATGGAGGAGATAAATTGAATAACACAACCTTGATTAATACAAACGGCAGCAAAATAGGCATAAAGGAATACAAAAGAGATGAGATAGAAAACTAAGAGCGAGATAGTAGACCTAAAAGTATCACTTTGGCTTCTGAGTGGAATACAGGCTGTAGATGGCAAGAAAGGAAGCAAGAAGACTAGTTAGAAGACTTTAAAAATAACACAGAATAGATAATGGAAGTTGGATCAGGTTGGCATTGTCAGAGGTTGTGCAAAGTGGCCAGATTCTGAATGTATTTTGAAGGTAGAATTAATAGGACATGCTATAAATTGGATGAGGGATATGAGAAAAAGAGAGGTGCTGAGGATAACTCCAAAGTTTTCTACTTGAATAACTAAAAAGATAGAATGTGAATCTGAAAGAAATTTAACGGAATGGTCAAGAATAGAATCTATCCATGAGTGTGAACCAAATGGTACTATTATGCTGTGGGCTATTATTTTGAAAGAAATCAAAGCTTTGTTAAACACAAAAACATATCAAAGACATTTGAAATTGATAGAATTTTTTAACATTTTATAATATTAATAAATAAACCAAACTACAAAAAATAAAAATAAAAAAAGGAATTTCCAGCATTCCCTATTCCCAAGACTCAACAAGAGCTGACTTGCTCCTTCCAATGGCAAATACTCAACTCAATGCAACGGATTTATTAAGCACCTACAGACGTGTTTCCAGAGTTACTTACCTCATTGGCATTAACTGCAAAGATAAAACATCCAACCAATTGTTCTTTTGGTGGACATTTAAGTGCCTGTTAGGTACCAAGCACTAATCATAGGCATTTGAAACCCAGAATGAATAGAAAAACACAGTTCCTGCTTTCTAGGTACTCCTGGATAAACTCCATATAAACTGGCCTGCAGCCAGGAGTGGTGGCTCACACCTGTCATCCCAGTATTGTGGGAGGCCGAGGTGGGTGGATCACCTGAGGTCTGGAGCTTGAGCCCAGCCTGGCCAACATGGTGAAACCCCGTCTCTACTAAAAATACAAAAATTAGCGGGGCGTGATGGTGGGCGCCTGTAATCCCAGCTACTCAGGAGGCTGAGGCAGGAGAATCACTTGGACCCAGGAGGCAGAGTTGCAGTGAGCTGAGAACACACCACCGCACTGTAGTCTGGAAGACAGAGCAAGACTCCATCTCAAATAAATAAATAAATAAACAGGGCTGCTCATGTCACAAGGGGGAAGACAAGAGAGAATATTTAAATTTCCAAAGAGAGGAAAGGAAAATCAGGATAACAGAGTGGACAAGAGCACAGCTTTGATGCCCAGACAAACCTGGACCATTTTTCTCACATGTCACATGTTAATAATATCTATCTCACAGGGCTGTTATAGAATTTAAAACTACATACACTTACACACATTTACAGACATATAATTGTATCACAGCACCTGGCACGTAATATACATTAAATAAATTATCATTATTATTATGGTGTGTGAGTAATCTGTTTATTGGCTCTCGGCTCCAAATCAACTCTTCTTCACCCTGCTTTGTGAGACTCTGCAAACCTTTCTCCTTTCTCAGCTGGCAGAATTTTAAGCTTCACCAAAAGACAGCACTGGAGTGACCTTAAAAGGCAAAGATAACAGGAAGACACCTCAGCTTCAGGTTCTTGTCTTCTAATGTTTTTATTATTACTATTATTATTATTATTATTATTATTCAGCATGGGAGCCCAGTGGCCTCATGTTGAGTTCCAGCTCTGCCCTCAGGCCACTCCCTCCACCAGCAGCCACATCCACCAGCAATGGCAAGCCACATCTACAGACCAGTTCTGCTCAGCTCACACCATCCAACAAGAGTGGACCACTTCTCCACTTCTAGGGACTACCGCCACCTGCACCCTGGCAAGTTTTTTCTCCATCTGAAGGCTTGGAAGTCATGCTGTCTTCCAAGAAGTTTGCATCTCAGCCTTGGTTGAGGCGGGGAGACCCTTCTGGTCCTAAGTTTCTTTATTGTTTACTCTACCTCAGCCTACAAGTTATAGCTCCTTAAAGTCCTCTTTGGTCCCTCTGAGTAGTTAAGCACTTTCCTCTAGTAAACAAGCCTTAACTTATTAAATTTGTCCTGTTCAAATAATGGGTGTGGTTTCTGTCTCCTTGCTGAACACAGACTGATACATAAGGTTTACCAAAGAGAATAAAACTTGGTATGAATGAATAGCAGGTGGAAAGGTATGCAGAAAAGAAAAAGGCTGTCAGGAAATTGCAAGTAGGTAATTCAATAGAACTGGAGGGTGGGCTGTGGGTGGGACAGGGCTGATGAAGACAGATCTGATTCTGAAGGAATTTTTTTAAGTTATGAATTCTGCTTTCATTCTGTAAACAGGGATCCATGGTGGATTTCAAGCAAGATTCATGACAGATTCGCATTTTAGAAAAATCTCCTGGGTGGCAGTGTAAGAATAACAGGATGAGTATAAAACTTAGACGTAGGCAGAGCAGTAAAAGAATACTGACTGACATTTCTAGAACTCACAAACACCTCCAGTTGCCTCTATTCCCAGGACAGAGGAACATTACACTTCCCAGCTTGTTAATGTTATGCATGGCCCCCTAATTTCCTTTGGCTGCTGAATTATGAAGAAACTGATGTGAATTACTTATGAGTCAAAGCAGTTAAGAACCGGTGCTTAATTATCCATGCTCCCTTCTTCTGCTGATACAAACCCTGAAGCCTCATATTGAGAAGACAGTTAGGAGACAGTGGACTCCCCACCAACCTGGGCCCTGAATGACAAAATATGACAATACACAGCCCCTTGCTGTCTCGGTTTAAGGAGCATAAGGAGAAACAACCCACTGGGATTTTAGGCCACTTAGATTTGGGGCTACATGTTCCTGCACTATGAACTTGTCTATCCTGACTCCATGCAGAGACTTTCTTCTCTCTCTTTTCAGCCAGAATAATAGTTAAACATGGAGTTTGTGACATAGATGACAAACTCTTGGATGAATACACTGAAGTGTCCCTGAGGTTAATACAGAGTTCTGTGTCTCTCAATCTGGAAACCAGTCTTGAAAGAATAAACACCAACTGCCTGGCACTTCACAGCCTCGATTCAACCATGGTTGTCATCATTTGCCATCACATCAGTTCACACAAAGATCAAATACTGGTGATCCACAACAGCTTAAAATCATCTTCTATATGTATACATATAAATATGTATGTTTTTTCTATACACTATTGTTATT
The DNA here is from genome assembly GCF_028885625.2 of Pongo pygmaeus. Lineage (NCBI taxonomy): Eukaryota > Metazoa > Chordata > Mammalia > Primates > Hominidae > Pongo > Pongo pygmaeus. The sequence goes on from NC_072379.2 coordinate 61,530,216, forward strand.
AGGAGAAGAATTTTACAGACAGCTTTAACTTCAAGAGAGCAAAAAAACATCCAAGCTGAGTATTGTCAAAAGAATTTCCCCCATAGCTCTCAAACACTGTCCTCAGATCACTGCTATTCAAATTGTGGTCTCTGTCCAGTAATAAATACAGATCCATGACCAGATAAGTAAAGAAATTGAGCTGACTTGGTGGCCGGGCACAGTGGCTCACGCTTACAATCCCAGCACTTTGGGAGGCCGAGGCAGGGGGATCACTTGAGGCCAGGAGTTCGAAACCAGCCTGGTCAACATGGCAAAACCCTGTCTCTACTAAAAATACAAAAATTAGCCAGATGTGGTGGCTCAGGAGGCTGAGGCAGGAGAATCACTTGAACCCGGGAGGCGGAGGTTGCAGTGAGCAGAGGTCGTGCCATTACACTCCAGCCTGGGAGACAAGAGCAAAACTCTGTCACCAAAAAAAAAAATAAAAAACTATTGGCCATCATCTCTTCAAACTGTTTATGTTGTCCCACAGCTTTGGTGCCCTATTTTTTTTGTTTTGTTTTGTTTTCACTCTTTTCTTTGTGTCTCAGTTTAGGTTATTTATTTATTTATTTATTTATTTATTGTTTTGAGACAAGGTCTCACTCTGTCACAGTTTAGGTAATTTCAATCAACCTTCACATTCACTGCTTTGTTCTTCAGTTGTGTTTCACAGAGCAGGAGCACCATCATCTCAGACAAACACCGTCACTTTAAATCCCAGCTCCCTTTCTAGCCTCATGCATTTCAAGGAAATCATTTCTCTTCTAACTACAATCAGCCAGAAAGAGCAAACAGTAAAACACAAATAACACAGCTTTGGCACAGAGGAAAGTAGGGGAGTCTCTTGGGTAACTGCCAAACTTCACTCTCATACAATAGGCCCAGTAAAACAGTGGGCCTTAATAAGCACATTCCTTTCCCTTCAGGTGCACTAAGATAGGGAAGCTAAATGCAAACTCAGGGGGTATGCCTGCAGCTGCAAAAAAAAAAAAAAAAGTGTGGAAACAAACACACAACTCTCCCTCCCAAATAAACACAACAAAAAAACACAAAAGCATCCAAGCCTCCAATAAACTCTCTTACCCTAAATCCTTAAACACTCTTAGTCTGTAAAAAAATGTGCCTCTACCCTAACTCAGCCAAAAGCCCCTCTCAGGTTTGTTTTCTCTAAAATAAACCTGTCCTTAACTGCCAAGCCACCTTTTGTGTTTCTTTCCTCTTTCTTTAATTCTTACAGGGTTGAGTCTACTGATAGGCCTGTCAAATGCATACTTCATCTCTGCTACCATCACTTTTTTTTTCTTCTGGCATTCCCATTAGACTCTTCCTTACAGCTTGCATCTCTCTGTTGACATTCCCCATCTATTCATGCATGTGGTCTACCTGAGTCTGTCTCTGTTGATTGATTTTTCTCCTGACAGTGGGTTGTTTTTAGTTGCTCTTGTGTGTCCTGTGATCTTTGATTGAATGTTTGATATGTGTAAGACAGTAGAGACTGAAGCAAGAAGTATTTATGCCTGGAAATGGGCATGCCTTTCCTTCTACTACCTGCTGATGTGAGGAGTTGAGTTGATCTACTGATGAGTTGAACTGGGTCTGTGTTTTGCTGTTGCCATTTTAGTTCAACGCACCACTGGCTTCAAATCCCCCTAGTGCTACTGCATCCCTGGATAAGGGCTGGGCTCACAATATTCATGCTCCACCCTCAGATTTACACCTTCCCCATGTGCTCATCCATATTTTTTGGCCATCCCTTGCTGTAGACAGCTATTACTTGTTACCTGGTGCTTGCTGACCTGATGTGGGGTCAGGGCCACTGTCTGTTGTTTTGTTCCAGTCTCAGTGTGAGGCAGGCCCAGTGTTCCAGGGCCCAGAGAATGAGGCTTTTTATTCATCCTTTCTTCCCCAGGAGGAGGGGCACTCTAAAGGACTGGGACAATTTCCTGCCCGCAATTGCCATGGGCGTTTTTCTTTTCCTTCCCAATGTGAACCCCAAAAATCTGAGGTATGTCTCAGTTAATTTAGAAAGCTTATTTTGCCAAGGTTGACGACGAGCACCCATGACACAGCCTCAGGAGGTTCTGATGACATGTGCCAAGGTGGTAGGGACACCGCTTTGTTTTATACATTTTAGGGAGACTTGAGACATAAATCAATATGTGTAAGAGGTACATTGGTTCAGTCTGGAAAGGTGGGACAACTCAAGATGAAAATGGGACAACCCAAAGCAGGGAGGGGGCTTCCGGGTCATAGGAATATAAGAGACAAATGGTTGCATTCTTTTGAGTTTATGGTTAGCCTCCCCAAATAAGGCAACCAGATATGCATTCATGTCAGTGAGCAGAGGGGTGACTTTGAACAGAATGGGAGGCAGGTTTCCACTGAGCAGTTCCCAGCTTGACTTTTCCTTTTAGCTTAGTAATTCTGGGGCACCAAGATTTATTTACCTTTCACACCACCAACCTCAGTGGGATTTTCCTGCAGCCTGAGGCCAGCAGGGTTTTCTGCCCTTTCCCCAGAAGGTATGGCTTTTGTTTGTTCCGGAAGAATAGTCTGGAAGAGCTTTGTGCATTTCCTGCAGTGGCAGCTGCTCCCCTGCCCCAGGCTGGCACTGTTGTGGGAGGCTATCTCTGGTCTCCCACTCTTTGCCCAATACATTCATGTGTGAGGGGGGCTCAGTGGCCGTCTATAGAGAAGCACCTGCAAGCGAGTGTGAACTCTGCTTGTCCAAAGATCCCAGGAGGTCCACACTTTCAGGCTGACTCACACACAACCTTCAGTGATTCTTTAAAGGCATCGACTGAGCCAGTCTTCTCCACCTGTGTGGCAGGGCTGTCTCCTTCTCATGCTTGGCCACAGACAGCAGTGTTCACACCTCCTCTCCTCAGAGGCTCCTGCCTTCCTTCAACCTCAGGCTGAATGGTTGCCCTGTGACTTCAGCTTCTGATGGGTTCAGGGAAAGGTATGATCTTATAGATTATCTGTTGTTTTACTGCTACCGGAGGAGTGAGGCCCATTCTGATTTTCTACTTCCTAGGTGGCAAATGGAAGCCAGAGTAATGTTTGCAAACATCAGTCAGATCACATCTCCTCATTGCTGAAAACCATGCTGAACACAATCAGAATGAAATCTCCATTTGGTGCAGGGGGGCTTTCAAGCTCCACATGGCCTGGCCCTAGTGTCCTCTCAACCTCAGCCCTCCTGACTCTCCAGGGCCCACTGTCCCCGGCCATATGAAGTTCATTCTCAGAGAAGTCCTCCGCTTCTCATTCCTGCCTGAGAGCTTTGCCTGGCTTTTCCCTCTGCCAGGAATGCTATTTCCTCCATTCTCACTCAGGTCAGGGGGGATGTTCCTTATCCTACAATCCTCAGTTCAAAGGTTACCCTCTCTGAGAGCCCTCCCCTCTTTCCAAAGTTTCCCCTGTCCCTGATCCCATAAAAGTTCAAACATCTTACCACATTACATAAGATTTTGGAAGCTTCTCAAAATTTATTTTTGGAATAAAGGAGATGGATGAGGATGAGATTTCTCCCAGCCGTATTTATTTGGTCCTCAATATTTTGCTCAAATTATCCAGGTTGGTAGTTCTCAATCTTAGCTGAAACAACAGTGTCCACCTGCCGACGGTGAAGGCCCACGATAGGCTGTTCTGGGCACCTGGAGGCAGATGGGATCAGGGACCGGACATCTTTATAGGATCAGCCTCCTGGGATCATTCAGGGACCACGAAGATATCCAGCTTTCTGTATGAAGCAAGACATCTGGTGAGTGCTCTATTCTACTTCGGTCCTCACTCACTCTCACCAGTGAAGCTGCCTTAGGAACAACATCAGCCAAGCAAGGAGGGTGTTTGGTTTGGGGAAAAAATGATCTATTGACTCCAAAGCAGCCTCTGTGCTAGTGGAGACTCCATCTCAAGAGGAGGGATGGCAGACTCCACAATTCCCAGCTGTCAATACAGGAAGGGTCTTCGTTTTCCTGGGTCACTGAAAAAGAACAAGAGAACTCTGGGGCCTTGGTCCTGGAGAAGACTCAGGGGGACCGTCCCTCCCAGAACAACACTCTGGAAAAAGGTTGTGGAGTTGTTTTTATCTATAAATGTCCTTATCTGATAGTTCAGGATTTCTTGCTTTTTAGGGTTTCACTAAAGTTTTAGGTTACTAAGAATAAAAATTCCAAAAATTTAACACATACTTCTGTATACAAAACATGCTAGAAAGGGTTATGCTATTAGGGAAAAAAAGAATAATTTTGTCTAATTCAGAAGTTATCTGAAAGTTAGTTCAAATTACAGATTTGAAAATGTTATTTATGAAACAATGTAGTAAGGAATCATTAAGTAGGGGAGAAAGATGCAAAAAAAGTTTAAATAATAAAATATTCTTTAAAACCTGATAGAGAATTGGAGACATTTGGCTAATTAACATTTTCATTGTTAAAGCCAAGTCTTGATTAAAGTAAAATAAGAAGTATTGTAAAGAAATGAATCAGCAGTTTGGCAATTCTTTTTTAAATATAGTTAAGCATGAAGCTGGGTTTAGTGTGGAGCCAAATTTCACATACATGCTTGCATTACTTCACACTGTTTACCGTTTTGCTTGGATAGTGCTAGAGTACTTACTGGTCATGTGCCTAAAGTGAATTTCTTAATTGCACAGAATTTATAATAATATTGATGAACTTAAGGATATTAAATTGTGTGTCAGGAATAAAATATGTAATATGTGGGTTTTGGGGATCGGTAACACTGTAGCCTCCAAGGTATATTGAGTAGGAAAATTTGGAGTTGGTCTCCTGTTTTTTGTTTCTGCTTCTAGTTTTCATTCATTTGCTGTTTATTCTCCTCTAGCTTTGTGGGTATGTATATGTGTACGCATATATATAAAACCATGATTTTTTTTTAGTTCCTGGTGGAAGGCTTTTACTTGGTTCTGTGAATAGTTATTTTGTTTCCTACGCATTTCTAGCAAATCATTATTTGTTCCATTTATCTGGAATTTCTACACTGCCTTTGTTGGGCCACAGGAGTTAATGGAGCACACCAGCTTTCTATCCTTAAACTAATTTTTTGAATTCTAGGCTCCCTCATACTTTAAGTGTGTTGAGTATACTCTAATAAATAGAATTTGAGTCACATTTCTCTCTCTCTCTCTGCCTAATTTCTCCAAAATTTGTAAACTATTTGTGAATATTCTTAATTCATGGCAATGTGTTTGTTTGCATACAGTCAAGCGGGGTCAACTAGGGCCGCTCAGGGAGAGAGAACCCAGAAACGTGGCATGCTGGCAAAAGGGTAAGAATTTCTTACCAGCCAGTCACTGGCCTCTTTCTTTCTGTACAAACTGGTTAAATAAATAGTAAAAGTCACTGTTTATCTTCTCTGTAAAGTTTTAATTAATACAAAAGAGCTTTAATTAATTGGTTTAATAATAATAAGAGCGTAAATCAAATATTTTGTCAGAAAAGTTAAAAATGTAATGCCTTTTATTTAGTTCATGTGACTTGTGTAATCTTTGGGAAATGAAGACAGTCTTAAAGATTATTGGTAAAATACAAATGTCTTCAAAATGTAACATGTGGCCTAAGTTATGTTCAAATATTAGGTTTGCTAAATGCTTTAAGGTCATAAACTCCTTCTTTAGCTTTTGAAAATTGTTTAACTTCTCTGCTTTCCCCCAGGTAAGGCCTGAGGACATGTGGAGGTGGCCACACCCCTAGCTAATGCTGGAAATAGTCAAACCTTATCAGAACATAACTAACCAGGTTTTACATTAAAATTAAAATTGCTGAGAGTCACCATTATAACATGTAATTAAGACTACTAGAAACAGTTTTACATGCAAGGTGTGTAAGAACAGTAGAATTTTTTTTTGTAAAAGATTATAAAAGGTTTTTGCTTCTTTAAAATTTCTGAGTTATCATTTTGGCAAAATAAATAATTTATGATAATCTGGAATTCCAAAATCAAACTTCAGTTTTAAAATTTTCTTTCCTGATGCCTAGCTTTTTGAATGGATCAGAGGGCCCTTGAAAACATCTGGAAAAGAAGTAAACAAGATTATTTGACACGTTTAGGTATATGGGATTCCCAAAATGATGTTCAATCTTCTTTAGGTTATATTTTTGTAAATAATACTAATATATATTCCAAAATTGTATGAGATTTCTAAAATTCTAATGTGTAACTATATGCTATCAATTATAATTATGGTTATTATGTTAAGTTACTGTAAACCACAGAAATAACCAAATTTCCTTATATAAAGCTACTAACCCAAGTAGAACAAAAAAAAAATTAAATGCCAAGAAAAGTCAGATTCTCATGTTAAACCAGCTGATACTGAAATTGTTTAGATATACAATTTGAATAAACTTCACAGTCTAAGTCAAATTACTTTTGATAACTCATCAGTTGTCAGTGCTATGCACCTAATTTATAAAAACAACTGGTATTCGAGAGCATATATCATCTAATGTTAATAAGCATGGACTCATGGAGAACTAGGATGACCACCTTGTCCTTCTTGAGTCTTTAAAGTTTTTATTATTAAAAGTTCTGCATTCCACGACTCATCATGGAAAAGATAAACTAATCCAAAGTGAATACATTCATGTAGTAACTTACAAATTACTAAAACAGTGTATAACCAATGTCTGGCTCTATATTCGTGGGAAAACAATTAAAGCTTCAGGTACATTTGGTCACCTGGTGGGCCATTTGAACATTTCGTAAAGGGATTTCACTCAACTGTTATTTTCAGTGCATGTTTTCTGGTTGTATAAAAGCTTTCCTGGCCAGGCACAGTGGCTCATGCCTGTAATCCCAGCACTTTGGGAGGCTGAGGCAGGTGGATCACCTGAGGTCAGGAGTTCAAGACCAGCCTGGCCAAAATGGCGAAATCCTGCCTCTACTAAAAATACAAAAAGTTAGCCAGCCATAGTGGCGGGTGCCTGTAATCCCAGCTACTCAGAAGGATGAGGCAGGAGAATCACTTGAACCTAGGAGGCAGAGGTTGCAGTGAGCCGAGATCGTACCATTGCATTCCAGCCTGGGTGACACAGCAAGACTCTGTTTCCAAAAAAAAAAAAAAGCTTTCCCATGCCAGAGGGCTGATGTTATCACAGTAGATTATTATGCTACAGAGTAGTTTCACTAGGTAAAGAAAACTTTTTATGGTTTGGATCTTCTGAGAAAGTCAAAGAAAAACTGTCCTTGCCATCCACACTATTACAAAACTTCAGGACCTTGAACTTTGGGTTCATAATCTCACAACAGAGAAGGGTCCCTCATCACTCTTGGAACTGTACACCCATTGAAATCCTTAAGGTAAAACTAACCAGGAAAGTTTCTCCCCAGAAGAAGATGGCATCTTGATGTGAACAGCTTTTTCCACGTTCACAGATTAAGACTTCTATTATCATGAAACTCTAATCTTTGAATATTTTTTCTTGCTAATGCCTCTATAAACAATAGAAGTGGAAAGGGGGTCAGTCTGTTATGTGCACTTATGGGGTATACTTTTATTTGTGAAGAAGTTTACAGTCAGCCTTATACATGGATAAACTTATACTTTGATAGATAAAAGATGAAGACCCAATGTAGGTACAAAACTTTAATGGTACATACATTGCCTCGTAATCAGTTATGAACAAAACATTGGTTCATTCCTTTTAACCCACATCATGGGTTAAAAAGAACGCCGCCAGGAGGTCTTCACTCTTCTAGAAGGGCATCATTTGTTAGGCCCTTTTTCCATGGTTTAAAGTAAAAAAAGCAATGATTAGAAATGTATCCCTCGTGATAGACTCTATAGCAAATTACACCATAAAGGACACAAGAAACTTTAAATTCTCTTGTGAAAGTTATAATAGAATTGGCTGAACAAGAAGTATCTGTGCCACTGCTGGCACTTGTGGCCTATGGAAAAATACATCAGGTGAAAATTATAGAAATTCAGTGGTAGGGGATTAACAAAGAGACTACTTGTTAAGTGAGTAGACTCTTTATCTAGCTCATTCTTTGCTCTATTTGATTTTAGGATGTTTGACTTATGGGGACCTTGGGTAAGGAACATACTCCAAACTCTTTGTATTATCCTCCCAATAGTCATAAGAATAGTCTCCCTGGTGCACTGTATTCTCTCGAAGGTTTTAAATGCTTGCATGCAGCCATCTCTAGAACATCACATGGTCTCCCTTCAACCAGAATGACAAGAGCTGAAAGAAATGTGCAACTTTGAGGACATCACAACCTATCAATGACGTGCTGAGATGGAAACCCAAAATGATGGTAACAGAGTGGTGCTAAGGCCCTAAGTTTTGGTCACACCCTCACCTAAGTGTGAACGTGACCAAAAAGGGGGAATATTTTTAAACAAAATTCTGGGAGGCCATTGTTTTGGACTAAGCTCATGCACTAGGCCCCAGCAGACCAAAACAAGCCGAAAGGGAGTTATCTATGCTAAGAGTTTAAGGAAACACATAGATTCTAGAACAGACCAGGTTTTGTTTTTTCTCCTGCAAATCTCTATAACAAACATTCCTGACAACATTGATATCCACCTCCTGAAGTTCCCATTAAATCTTTTAACCAAATTCATTTCCTCTCACCTAGAGACCATCAAGCTTCAGATAGTCATGCAACAAAGGTTCCAGCCTGTTCCAGGTGAAGACACCACCCCTGGCCATCAAGAAGCTACTCCGCCTCCACTAGGCAGAGCAGGGCGAGATTTCTGTGATCCCCAGTATGTAGGGACTAGGTCCCAAGCCAGCATGAAGCAGTTACAGAAGAAAGACCATTGGTCCTTCTGTCTCCCATAAAGATTTATGGGAATCACATCTTTCAGGGGGAAAATGAAGCAGGAAAATAGGGTCTGGAGGCAGGGAAAATGAGGCCGATTCACACTTCAGCTATGACAGCAAGTATCCTCTGCATAGGGCATACACCAAGTAAATGACTTTGTAACTTTAATTCATCCTCTCCATTTACATAAAGCATACACCAAGTAACAAACAGAATCCTCTAAAGGATATTTAAACTCCCAAAAATTCTGTAACGGGGCCCTTGAGCCCCCATGCTTGGGCCCTTGCCCAGACTGTAGAGTGTACTTTCATTTTCAATAAATCCCTTCATGCCTTCCTTGCTTTGTTTGTGCATTTTATCCAATTCTTTGTTCAAGACGCCAAGAAACTGTACACCCTCCACCAGTGACATTACCTGGAGCTTCCTTCTGCACTTCCTCTTCCTCCTCTAAGAAAGTCACATGGGTCTGCCGGTCCTCAGGGCAGGTGCTGAGCACACGTGTGCTGGACATGCTGGGCAGACGGGGTTGGGGAGGCTGTGGGCTGGACCCTCCCCAACACCCCTTCTCCACTTTCCACTTTGTCCCCCTCTTCCCCTTGAAGGACCCTAAAGGGCACTGGGGCAGTTGGACCCATCTGTGGAAGCCCCCACCCACACCTCCTTAGAGAGCAGCAGGGACCCCTCACTCCTGAGTGCCCCTCCAAGGGTGTCAAGACAACAAGCCAGGGAGACAAGAGAATCAGAGTTCCTGGCCCAGAAAGAATACAGGCAGAGGGCATGGGGAGATCCCCTGGCCCAGAGCCAGAAACAAGAGTTTAGTCAGGTGTGGGATGGGTCCAGCCCTGGCATGGAGTGGACGTCCTGGAGGGCAGAGGGGGCCCTGTGCCCAGGACCTTTTCACCCACTGTGGAGACAGGCCCCCATGTGAGGTGGCAAGTGGGCTGGGTGACAGTGAAGGCCTCTCCCATCTGAGTTATGAATCAGGGCTGCCAAACCAGGAGTGACTTGAGGCTCCCCCACCCCAAAAAGCTCCCCAACCCCAGGCTGCACACAGCACTCCCTCTGGGATCAGCAGCCTGCAGGGGCATCCTCAGTCTCAGACGAGGGGGCCACACAGGGACCCCGAGGACTACAGAGGCCCAGGCCTGTGGGACTCATCCCTGAGGGGATCCGATGGGCTCAGTGAAGATGCTGACCATATCTGTTTCTTTTTTACTCAGCCAAACTGGAGCAAGGGTCCTCAAGGGCATCCCCTGGCATTGGGCCCATCTGCGAGGGAGACTGACTGGCCCTCCCCAGCCCAGCAGCTCAGCTCCAGGGGCCCATGTCATCAGCCCTCCTAGGACAGAAGACTTGTCCTCCCCTAGCCTGGCCTGTATTGCACCTAATATTTCAGTCACAAAGTTTTCCTATTCCTGTCCTGGAGAAATGGAGCTTCACTGGTTTGCAGGTCTTAGGACCCAGGTAGAGTGAAGCCTCCCCAGAGGGCACACAAAAAATGGTTGTATTTAACATGGAAAAAGCATTAAGTCTGGGATCTGGGACATTCTCTGGTGCCCTTAGTGTTTCCATGTAAAGGAAGTCAAATAACTTGCCATACAGGTTTGCAACAGAGGCACCTGAACATGGAGAGGGAGAGCTATTTAACTCTCAGAGGCTAACTGAAGATGAGGCCAAGCAGGAGAGTCCTGACTCTCTGAGGGCAGGGGAAGTGTGTGCAGGCAGGTGGGAGAGCACTTCATAGACATCCACCACGGCCTTGTGACCTGTCACAGAACCATGCACTTAAATAGCTGTGCACATTTTCTCTCCACTGACTATAGTATTTCTTTCCATTTGCTACTCTCCAATCATGCAGGGAGCTTGCTACAAAATGCACTTTGCTATACCACAGCCCAGGTCTTGCAATCCAAGCCTGGCAAGGATTCCTGCACGTCAAGGGCCTCGGTGGCTTTCATGCACACCCAAGTCTGAAGGTCCATGGCTGTCCTGAATCCTGGATGTCATCACCTGCCCATGAAAAAAGGAACAAGGGTCAGCCAGCAGCAGGCCAGTCACAGAAAGGGAAGAAATGTGAGTGTATGGCCTTCTCGACACCCAAACAAGTCTTTGGGCACAAATCAAGGCTGCAGCTCTGGCCACTGACTCAGACCAGGGACGCCCCCATCCAGGCCAGTCTGCCCTGGCTCTTCTCCCTCCTGCCACCCTCTCTTTGACTGCTTGTGTCAATAAAAGGAGAAGCAGCCAGTTTTCAGAACAAAGTGTAGCTTAATTATGACATAGGAAAGACTGCAAGCCACTGGGGAGGAGGAGTCAAACAGCTCCTGAAAATGAGAGGGGAAAGGAAGGGGCAAACATCTTGGTAAATAAAGTCTCCAACCACAGCTCAGTCATTGGAATATTTTTCTTAATTTTTATTTTCAGACTTACAGCAAACAAAACAGTCAAACTGTCAAAAGAACAGCAATTTTACACAATGAAAAGCATACACACCAAGCCAAAATACAACAGCTCTCGGGTCTATATGTTGCAGTGGTGCTGGCACAAGAGGGAACGTCCAGGAAGGTTCCAGTGCCCGCCAGGGAGCCCAGCCCCATGGAGGGCCCCGGGGCTGGAAGGAGGCCACCCACACTCCCAACACATCACCCGCCTCAAAGCATTCCCTTCAGGCATCTGAAGCGGGAAAGCCAATTTGACTTCCTGTGAAGCACTGAAAGGACAGCCAGCATCTCAGACATGCAGGCGATCTTTAATACGCTGGTGGGAGTGTGTTGGGGGGGTCACCAGGGAGTCCCTAAGTGGTCAGATGCACTTTGTCACAATTTACGCCTACAGGAGGTGATTACTAGGCAACGGGAGAACAGGTTTCCTGAATTTCATAGCCAGATCGGGAGCTAAAAGGAGAGATTTCCTGAACCCCAAAACGGCAATGTCACAGTGAATAGGAGATTAACTTGGATACAAAAGTTTAGAATAATGCCCACCAGGAACGCATGTGGCTCCATCTCTCTTCCCAGTTCCAATGTTCTCAGAGCAACAGCCACCCCTGAATCCAAATGGAGACAGGAAGGGGCCCAGGGGGACGTGGGGAGGCAAGGTTTGACCAAACCATAGCAGCTACCAGAAAGGCCCAAGGCCCTCACACCTGCCTTCCACACTCTTCAGAGGACACCCCAGTAAACCGGGGTGCCCTGAGGTGGCAAGCCTTCAAGAAAGGCACTACCCGGCTTGCAATCCTGCAGGCCAACTTCAGTCAACTCTCTTTTTCATTAGATTTGTTCCTGATTAAAAGAGAGCTCTTGTCCCCAAAAGAGATCTTTATAGTACTGTCACACAAACAGCAGAACTTGGTCATTTGGGGCCACTTCTGAAAATCTGGGCCCATCCCTATTTCTCTGATAATTCTTATTATAAAGCATGCTTCCTCTTGAATTCTTTAAATGCAGAAAAACAACAGAAAATGAACTGAGCACATGAGTACTCTAAGGCTTCTGCCGGACATGATGTTTCTGCCGGGTATGATCGCCGCTTCCTGTGCTCTGATGTTTTCTCTGCTGAGCAGTGAGTAGCTACTCAGCTGCCACTGTCACTGCCCCCTCCCCAGCCTAACCAGCTAAAGAGCTGGATGTGGTCCCCACCAGCTTCCCTGTGGCCTGTGAGCTAAGAATAGTTTTCACATTGTTAAATAGTTAAACAAAAATCTAAGTTTCTTGACACCGAACATTATATGCAATTCAGATCTCTGTGTCTAAGAGTTGTACCAGACACAGCCACACTTCTGTAATTTATGGCAGAGACCATATAGCCCACAGAGCTGACAGTGTTCACCACCTGGCTGTCTATGGAAACATCTGCCCACCCCCGAGACAGGGGATCCTATTCTTGGCAGGACTGAAGAGCCCTCGGTTCAGATGCAGACAGGGCTCCCAGGACAAGCACAGCTTGAGACATGGTTGTTTCATAAATTATATTAAGTATTTTTCCTCCCCCTTGTCCCTAGTTTGTAATTTCACAGTGGACAAATGGACAAACCATCATGTTTGCGTTTGAATACATAGATACATGCAAGATATCTTACAAGGAACAACGCACATCCTTCTACTTCCTCTTTTGGCTCTGCGACAAGTTTGGTCATGATGTCATTTTACCCCCACTATGCCTGAAAGTACACCAAATGTACAGCCGAGGCAGACACCACAAGTCGCAGGCTCTACCCGAGGCCACTCCAGCTTTGCAACCAACACACTGGCCACCAGGCAGCAGCAGCCAGGCAATGGGACAGAAAGCAGAGAAGGAAAATACGAGAGAAGGAACGATCAGACACCAGCAATGCTGCATTTACTCCAGACTGAGATGACAGAAACATGTTGTGAGCTGCAGCTCGAAATCCTGCCCTGCGCCCACTGCCAGCCACCAGCAGACACCAAGCTGTCCAGAGGGAAGCCAGGTGCACAGGGCAGGGGCAGCATAAGCAGCACCGATTAAAAAGCAAGACTCACTCTCAAGACTAAAGGAGAAGCTATCTAAATCTCAGTATAAACAGTAATTCACTCACTTCACTAGTGTTACATTTATGAAGTTCACCTTTGTGGAAAATGAGAGGAAAGGGGGAGCCATAAGAAAATGCCTTTTTAGGCGGGGCGGGGTGGCTCACACTTGTAATCCCAGCACTTTGGGAGGCCGGGGTGGACAGATCACCTGAGGTCAGGAGCTCGAGACCAGCCTGGCCAACATGGTGAAATTCCGTCTCTACTAAAAATACAAAAATTGGCCAGGCGTGGTGGTGGGCACCTGTAATCCCAGCTACTCGGGAGGCTGAGGCAGGAGAGAATCACTTGAACCCAGGAGGCAGAGGTTACACTGAGCCGAGATCGTGCCACTGCACTCCAGCCTGGGCAACAAGAATGAAACTCCATCTCGAAAAATAAAAAAGAAAGAAAGAAAATGCCTGTTTCTAGAAACCTGTGAGATGCTTCCACATGCAGCTTGATGCTAAGTTATCTGCAGAGCAGACACACTTGGAAACCCAACATAGTGTCCTCAGTTCCAAAGCTCTAGGGGCTGCTTCACAGCTGCTGAGAAAGACGAGGCGAAGAGTTCCATACTCTCCGTATTTAACACTAAAACTCATGAACAGAAAGGTGTCTGCAAGGTCCTCTGTCCCACACACCATCTGTGTGTCTTCGACTTACTACTTAAAGAACCCATAATCTTACAGCAGACAGGGATCTTTCCGTACTGAGTGCTAGGGAATGCCAGGCAGAGGTCATTCCATGCTGTGAAGCCCCCGTCGCCCGCTACCCCCCTCCCCCGCCGGCCCTTATGAGGAGCACAGGAGATGTCCTGGTGATGGGTGCACGTTGCTCCTCCCACCCAGAGCACAACCGTCACCTGATCCATCTTCAGCACAGTTCCTGGAGCCTCCCCATCCGTGTGGTCTATCCTGACCCCACAGGTCCCAGGTGCAGAGGGGCCACATCTGCATGGGAGATAGTGTCACCAGGCCGGGGAGGCGGGGGGTGGATGGGGGGTATCACTTTGTGAGGCTTGCCAATGCATTGCTTTCATTTTTTCTGGCCAGCTGCAGATAAATCTATTCTATTCCAGGAACTGTGATAGAACAGCAAGTACCTGCAGAGGCAGAGAGAGGGAGGATGCTCGCATCTGACTCCTAAGACGGGAAAGCCAGAACAACCTGCCCTACACAAGAGCACGCATGCTCTGTGCTCGCACAGGTCTGCCAGGCCTGATTTCACGGCTGGAAGGTTTTGGCTTTTCAGTCTCCAAGGAGGAGCGAGTGTGTAGCTGGCTGGTGGCACTGGCTCTGCCCATCACCGCAGCTTGACCAACACTCCCACCTGCCACAAGGTCACCCATTGCCTCACCCGGCCTCACACAGCCTCTCTCCCACCCATGACAGCCCCGCCCTTGTGTGGGGCCCACTGTTTTCAAGGATCATGGGGGTCCAGCCCAGATCCACCTTGCCACCCTGAAGGCTATCCAGCATCCCACAAAGCCTTCCAAATAAAACCTCTCAAGGGGGCGTCCGTGTTGCTCAGAATGTGAAGTGCAAAGGCCTCAGGGAGTTCCTGACAGCTGGGGTCCCCTTGATCCATGGAGGGTCAACAGGTTTCTGTGCCATGAATGAATGAAACTGGGAAAGAAGAGAGGAGCTGATAAAGAACTGATGTGTTCAGGTCATGCGGTGAAAAAAACAACTGCTCAGATGTTCTCTGCATTAAGGGAACACCTCCAGAGAGGGCCTTCAGTCAGGCACCTTCTCTCCCTCCTGTGAGCTCGTCGGGGCTGGCATCCTATCCAGAGCAGGCCCTCACTACTTCGGCAAATATCCAGAGCAGGCCCTCATTACTTCGGCAAATGAAGGTCAACACCTTCAAGCGGTTCTAGGCTCAGATGTCAGTTGGTCTCAGCTATACTGGAGAGGAAGCAGCACTGCCACAGCGGGGCCTCCCCTGCCCCAGGGCCCTCCTCCCACCCCACGGGACGCACTCTTCACTGTCCAGCACGTCCTTGATGCTGGCCTTGGTGATAACCGCATCATCACACTTGAACCACTGGTCTTTGTGCTGCGGGATAAAGCTGGTGTGGTGACCACTCTCCAAGGTCCCTTGATGGTTAATGACAGCAAATAAGGAATGCCTAGTGCAGGAGAAAAGGAGAGGGAGAGCGCAGCTGACTCAATGCTGTCACTCATCACTGTCAGAAACCAGGCAGCCCGGGCAGGGAAGGGGAGGCCTGTGGGCCTGGCTGTTGATCCCCAGGGACTCAGGCTGATGCACAGGAGGCTACAGGGACAAGGAGAGCCTGGTTACCCCGCTTGACTCTCACCCAGGTCCAGCTGCTTCCTGGAACCACAGCTAGTGGAAGTGGTGACTGCAGTCAGCAGCGGGGATCATGGAATACCCCGGCCTTTCATTCTTTCTACAACCCCAAGGCAAGAAGAATGGACACTGAGCTTTCCAGATGGAACCTCCCTTCTCCCAGAAGCCAGGAGTTGAGATGGGCTCCTCCAACAGGAGGGAGCAACTGTGGCGCGGCATGGAGCAGCCTCTCCTAGCAGAGCCGCGGGCAGCCAGGCGGGAAGCTGGTCAGTGGCAGGAGCTCTGCTGGGCATCCTGCAGGGCAGACAGGAGCCCACCCTTGGATTTCAGCCAGAGGCCCCTGACACCTGCACCGCTGAGCACCACTTACTTGTTGTTATTGAGACTGTCCATGGGCTGCTGGGACTGTCCATTCATCCTGCTCTCTTTGCTATAACAAACAACAGCAGAATTCAGCATCATTTAAAATCATCAGACACAGAGACACAGGGCTCTCATGATACCAACGCTTATCCAGGCCTGACCATGCAGACACTGCACTGGGGCACACTTTATGTTTCAGGTAGAAATCACCCCATGTTTTGTGAGGATACCAAGGCAGAGCACACCTGGGTCCCAGGGTCACCTGGCCTGGCCCCTGGCCCTTCCAACTTGGGTCTTGAATGGGCCTGGTGATGGGAATTGGATCTGGGACAAATGTGAGTTTGGTTTGTGACACAGAGATGGTAAAGGGCACTCTTCCTCCTACATGTAAAGGGTTCATTTGAAAAGGGTAAGTCAAATCCATTCCACAACCTAGACAGCTGCTTCCTCAAAAGGGGCAAAGATTGCTGCTCATTATTTCATGACCGGCACCTCTCCCGGTGAGATGGGGGAGACGCGGGTGCTGGGAATAGGAAGTCCCATGCGTTATTTCTGTGTTTTCCCATGGCTGTGGTTGGCCAAAAACACAAGATCTTTGAGACCCTGGCCTTAGCAACAGTACAGTCACCTCCCTCAGTATGTGACATCGTGGTCAGGCTGACAACACGGAGCTCTGACTCTGGTGATCTTGTTTTATTCAAGAGCACATCTGTGTGCCACAAGATGGGTGGGACAGCCATGAGAAAGGACACCAGGAAGAGGCTGATAACTAACAAAAGGCAACATGCTTTTCACAGTGCTGGCACTGGGATGGTGGCCCTCTAAAAAATAACATCCTCCAAATCATAACATCCGCGTCTTAACCCTCAGAACCTGAGACTGGGACCTCATTTGTGAAAACGGTATTTGCAGATGGAATCAAGGTAAGGATATTGAGATGAGACACTCCTGGAATGATCTGCCTGGGCCCCAAATCCAATGACCACTGTTTCTGACAGAGAAGCAGAGGGAGATTGGACACACACTCAGGGGAGCCGGCCGTGTGACCAGGAAGCCAGAGAAGGGACACGGCCACAGAAGGAACATATGGAAACACCGGCAGCTGGAGGCTGTGAGGAATGGAATTCCCCTAGACCCTTTGTAGGAAGTGGGGCCCTGCCAACCCCTTGATTTCAGATTCCCGACCTCTAGAACTGTGAGAAAATTAATTTCTGTGGTTCTAAGCTTCCAAGTTTTTGGTTGTTTGTCACAGATCCATAGGAAACTCATATGTGTCTCACACATTAGTAAACAGTGTGGTATTTTGGAGGCTTAAATTCCAAGGGCCCCAAGATATTACATATTTGAAAAGGAAAACGCAATCTACAACTGCAAAAGCAACAATGTCTGTCTGTACTTCAACACCTGTTCCACCAATTAAACCTCTGCCTTCTCGCTGTGATCCCACCTTGATGACTTTGCCGGTTTGAAAGTGGATCCAAAATTGTTAGAGAAACATTCAAAGCAAAAACAGTGTATCTGGAAAAAAAAACTCATTAAAACGTGTCTTATCTTAAGATTAGGATAAATAGGTTTTTGGAAGGTGGGGTTTATTTTAATAACAACAGTCATCTTATCACAGGAGCTCCGAGCTGGGTTCCTGTCCTGATCACAGTCCCTCTGGACGCAGAACAGGCCAACACTCCCGCCTACCTGGAGGCCGTGAAAGGGGTCATGTCCAGCTCCAGGGGAAGGAACATGTACGTGGTGATCTTCTGCCACAGCTTGGCTGAGTGTTCAAATCACTGCAGAAACAGGAAAAAGGCAGACAGAAGAGAAAAGAAGACCAGAAATGTCACTGGAGGCTTCAGGGGCTTCCTCCGATAACGTGTCTGTGTATCTCATTGTATTTTACTGAATTGCCTTTTAGCTACACCTGGAATTACAGATTCAATAACAAATGGTAATCCATACAAGTCCTCATTTACAGGGTTCCAGTCAAGTCTTCAAATGATGGGATTGTTCCATGATAACACCAAGGATACAAAAAGTAATCTCACAGCAAACCCAGCAAAGCATAGGCAACCAAACAAAGACCCATGACCCGTGGCAGAATAAATGAACAACTTGTTTCTTTCACCAGACAGAAGACAGTCTTTTGCCTAGATCGGGAGTCACGCATTCCAGCCAGTGAGCTAGGAATGGGTGCTTTCCACATTTAAAGAGTTGTAAAATGAAAGAAGAACATGCAACAGAGACTGTATGATCGCATGTGGCCCGTGGAGCCTGGCACCTTCACTATCTGGGCCTTTAGAGAAAGAGCTTGCCAACTCCTGTACTGGATCCGAATGCTGAGGGCCTTTGTTCTGAAGTAAAAGAACAACAGAAAACCTGAGGAGGGAGTAGCTGGAGGAATTTGGGTAGAAGTAATAAAAACACAACCACTCTCTCACAACCACTCCCCTCCCCTAGAAGAGTAGCTCACATCCTACTTTCACTGTGAGGCCACTGCTTTTGTTTACCACAGCACAGACAGAAGGACAAGTCACTCACACCCTCGTTTCCTCTGTGTTCTTGCTGACTTGCCGCAATTACAAAAAATGTTGGCCAGGCGTGGTGGCTCACGCCTGTAATCCCAGCACTTTGGGAGGGCGAGGCGGGCAGGTCACCAGAAGTCAGGAGTTCAAGACCAGCCCGGCCAACATGGCGAAACCCCGTCTCTAATAATACAAAAATTTGCCGGGCGTGGTGATGCATGTCTGCAATTCCAGCTACTCAGGAGGGTGAGGCAGAAAAATCGCTTGAACCCAGGAGGCAGTAAGCCGGATTGTGCCACTGTACTCCAGCCTGGGTGACAGAGTGAGACTGTGTCTCAAAAAAAAAAAAAACTCTGCACACCAAACCAAGAGGCTGCAAGTTGTACTGTGAGTTAAAAACCGAGTCTGCCACTAGAGTTGGCTTTCTGGAAAGCCAACTATTTTGAGATAGGAACAGGCTACAATGGGCAGTTTCTTCATGGTGAGCTGATTCGTGGACTCCTGTTACTTATGGCAATCACTGTGCTTGATCTTGACACTGCTACCCAAGTACTCTGGTCTGGTGAATCTACAAGGTGTTTTAAAAAGACAGGAGTGGTAAGGGAGATGTAAGAGACAGGAAAAAGAGAGAAAAGGGGTATTTTCTCTCTTTCAATGGGTTGATTTTCCTACCAAAAACACCCACATACAACTATGAATGGTTACAATTTCACAACGAAAAAAAAGAGAAAATGTTTTCCACCTTTGCTGCCTATCTCTTTAAAGAATATTTATCTTAGATATTTTGTTTCAAGAAAAGACCTGGGAAAGTGATAATTTTCTAAGTACCATATGACCCAGCAGTCCAATTTGAACCAGAAAAATGAAAACTAATGTTCACACAAAAACTGTCCACAAATGTGTACCACAGTGTTACTCATAATAATCACAAAACTGGAAACAATTTCTTCCCATGGATGAATAAAGAAATTGTGGAACATCTGTACCACGGAACACAAGTCAGCAGCGAAAAGGAAGGAACGGCTGACCCCAGCCGCACCCTGGATGCATCCCCAGAGAGTTATGATGAGCAAGAAAAGCCAATCCCAAAGCGTTCCCTGTTGTATGATTCAGTTGACATGACATTCTGGAAATGTCAGGTTTATGGAAATGGAGAAGGAGTCCCCGGTGGCTGGGGTTACAGAGCGAGTGGTGAGGGAGGAGGAAATGAAGATGCTGGGTACTTTCCGCATGAACGTCTCCGTATCCCAGCTAGGGCGCCGCACCACAGCACTGCAGGATGTCATCACTGGGGAACCGGGGCAAGGGGTAGCAGATTGCTTCTAACAACTACATGTGAATCTACAATGATCTCAACATGAACAGTTTAATGTAGAGAGGCGAGAGGGCTGGGAAAGGTAATTTCCTGATGGTGCAGAGGCAAGAGGTAGGAGGGCTATGTTAGAAGTGCATCTGGCACGGGTGGCAGCTGCCACCGACAAAACCCACGGAACAGATGATTCAATTTTTAAAGCTGAAAATTTTAAAGCTGAAACACTAGCAAAAATCTCAATCTTTTCACAGCCATGTATGGAAAGCCTTTGTTTATGGTTTGGAAATTCTGCCATCTCACCTAGGGCAAGATGAGAAGACCTCTGGGCAAAGTGGTGCCTGTTTCCTTGCTAGCTTTGGGATCTGCTCTCCACAGGACTCAAAAGGAGCCATCGCTTGCAATACAAAGTGGGGAAGGGTGCACTCTCCCTCTCCTCCACCTTCCCAGGAGCCAGCACCATGCCAGGTCTCTCCTAACAACACAGGCTTCCTACACATTGTAGTTTCTGAAGTGTGGTTTCTCTCTCATGGCCTACTGTTTTAGCAATGCTTTCTTTTTTTTTTTTTTTTTTTGATTCGGAGTCTTACTCTGTTGCCCAGGCTAGAATGCAATGACACAGTCTTGGCTCACTGCAACCCCCGCCTCCCAGGTTCAAGTGATTGTCCTGCCTCAGCCTCCCGAATATCTGGGATTACAGGTGCCTGCCACCACACCTGGCTAACTTTTTGTATTTTTAGTAGAGGCAGGGTTTTGCCATATTGGCCAGGCTCATCTCAAACTCCTGACCTTGTGATCCACCTGCCTCGGTCTCCCAAAGTGCTGGGATTACAGACACGAGCCACCGCGCCTGGCCAACACTTTCATTTTATTGGAATTTATGACTAAGTTTAATTTAGTTGCAAAGACCTTCTTTAAGAAGGTTCTGGTTTCCATCGTTTCTGAATTAAAAATGTGATACCCCATTTTATTATGTGGACTTAGTGTTACAAAGTTGATGCTTTCAAAATTCTAAACATGCAAACTTTTGGCAGGGCACAGTGGCTCATGTCTGTAGTACCAGCATTTTGGGAGGCCATGTTGAAAGGATCACTTGAGCTCAGGAGTTCAAGACCAGCCTGAGCAATGTGGCAAGACTCTGTCTCGACCAAAAAAAAAACTTTTTTTAAATCACAGAATTAGCTGGGCTTGGTGGCACGCACCTGTAGTCCCAACTACTGGGGAGGCTGAGGCAAGAGGGTGGTGTGAGCCCAAGAGATTGAGGCTATAGTGAGCTATGATCATGCCACTGCACTCCAGCCTGTGCAACAGAGCAAGACCCTATCTCAAAAAATAAAATAAACATGCAACTTTGGTCCTGTTGACTATGCAGCCAGACAGAAACCAAAAGCTTATACCTCTTCTAAGGAATACTTCCACTCAACAAGGACTATTCTGTATTGCTTTTAATTAATGCAAATAAAACAAAGACTATAAAACACTAGACAAAGTTTAGGGAGGTTTTCTGCTCCTTCTACAATTGTATGCTACAGCTCCTAAAATACATTTTAAAAAAAACACTTCCTCAATCTTATTACTTATCCCAACTAAAGCAGTAAGTGAACAATTTCGAAAATGGCCCTAAGCACAGAACATCACAACTAAGTTTTAATCAGGTGCAGAGAAGGCTGTGGACCACAGGGAGAGAGCTGGACATTTCTCAGCTCCCACTCCAGGGTCGGTGTTTACTACAAAGGTTAAAGGAGCGTCCAGTCTGGCTCTCAATTCATTTACATGAGGAGGTTGGAGTATCAGCTGCTGACACCTACACCCGGCACTGTGCAAAGCTGGGGAACGGAAATATCGAGTGACCGGCCAAAACAAAATACAAACTAGCACGAGAGACTGCAGCCAACCCAGGTTAATGCTGCATCTTTGCTCAGGCTCTGTCCTTGGCATGTGAAAGAAAAGCCCTCTTTTGGTCCTGATCAAGTACAGCCTCCCCGCCAGGAAGACATGCCCCTTCCATGTGGGTGCAGGCAGGCTTCTCATCTTTGAGGCAGTCCATGATTGTGGTGGTTCCCAGACACATGGCTTTCCTTGTTCGCCATGCTGCCCTTGCTCCCTGGGCTCAGGGGCCAGAACAGGGTGGAACAGCTGGGCAGATCCCAGCCGATGTCCCAAAAGGGGTCTATGGTAGTGGAGACTCTGCTGGAAGCAAAGAGAGGGAACAATGCCCATGAGGACTGATGCCCTCCCAGCTCCAGAGGCATCCTGGGAAGGAGGCTGCGCCCACACCCTTTCCCCGCAGCACCCTTTGTCTCAGGGACACTTGGGACGGTGGGACGGATCAAGAGCAGCAGTGCTCACACCCGACCTGTCCTGGCTCCCAAGGTGGCCCCGGGGAGGGGTGTGTGTGAACCCTGTAGCCAAGGGCTGCTCCTCAAGCAAGGGCTTCCCAGCCTGGAGACCATCATAGTCACTAAGCGGCTTTGGAAGGGGATAAACTCATGGGCCCCGTCAGAGGCTCTGAATCCACAGGTCTATTTCAGCTGCATCTGGAACCTGGGGCCTGCGATCTAGGTGACACTGGAGACCTCTTGCCCACTTCACAGAGTGTGCCCCAGCCAGGCTGGACTCTTTTTTTTTTTAATTGACAGAGTCTCACTCCATCACCCAGGCTGGAGTGCAGTGGTGCCATCTTGACTCACTGCAACCTCCGCCTCCCGGGTACAAGTGATTCTCCTGCCTCAGCCTCCCGAGTAGCTGGGATTACAGGTGCCCGCCACGACGCCCAACTAATTTTTTGTATTTTTAGTAAAGACGGAGTTTCGCCATGTTGACCAAGCTGGTCTTGAACTCCTGACCTCAAGTGATACGCCTGCCTCAGCCTCTCAAAGAGCTGGGATTATAGGCATGAGCCACCGCGCCCAGCCCCGAGCTGGACATTTAATGCTGCATTTCACAAGGCCAGTTCCTTGCTAGAAATTTATTTGACAACACTAAAAACAAAAACTCACAGACTGGGAAATTTGCTGTCAATATTTATACAGGATTTAAATCTGAGACAATCTCCTGCTGATGGAATTCAGTAGTTGAGGGCCAGCGAGGAGGTCCAAACTGCTCAGAGCAAACTCGCTTTCTAATGCTTAGAGCCAAGGCCCCTAACGGTCTATGCTCCTTACAGAAAATTGCATCTGTGACACAGCCAGCAGTGGCCTTCCCCGTTTTTCGTTGGTGTTATGCAGACTGCAGATGGCAATCCATTATGGGTTCTGAAATCGTTTTAGTGGATCATGTCCAGGGTTTTTAAAACTTCAACTGGAGTAAAGAACAGAGCCAGGCACCGTGGCGCACACCTGCAGTCCCAGCTACTTGGGAGGCTGAGGTGGGAGGATTGCTTGAGCCCAGGGGTTCAAGGCCAGCCTGGGCAACATAAAACCCCATGCCTAAAAATAAAAACAAAACCCAGCAGCGTGTACTGAGGTTGGTTGAGAGGGTCCCTCTAATCTAACAAAGCAGCAGATTCTTCCTGCACTCAATGCTTGGAGCTATAAGCAAAGACCACACCTCAAAAGAATTAGGGCCGCTACATAGAGAAAATGGAACAGGAAACCATAAAATAATGAAAACTAACACACTTCAAAGCACATATGTAAATAATCTGCCATGCGTGATCCACCCCATCTTGAAGAGGGGTTTTTTTGTTTCCTGGTCAAGGACTAAAAGAAGAGAAATGGTGGGGGAAGCTTCCAAGAACATACTACTGGCTGTGGACAACAGCCAAGACCTCCACATGGAGGTCTCACATCCCACTGGGACACCTGCCCCAGGATCTCCCCAAGAGGAAGGCACCTCTACCCCATGACCTTCGCTCTTAGGGCGTCTGTTAACCATTCCTCTTGTAGCCTCCTTAAAGACCTCTCAGAGCACACACAGTTCTGGAGACTGGCAGCTCTGGAGACTGGCAGCTCTGGAGACTGGGAGATGTCAGCACAGCCCCGGTGGGTTTTGACGGCACCAAGCACACGGCCTGTCACTTACTGGCAGACTTGGCAGGTGATGTCCAACTGCAGCCCATCAGTGAAGATCTGATCTATGAGGCAGCTGCAGTGTTTGGGGTTGTTGGCCTTCTTCCTGTTGTCATCACCTGGGGACAGACCATGGCTCTGGGATTAACGTCTGTGCACTCCAAAGATGGGGACTCTCCAAGGGAAGAGCGCATTCACCCAGCAGAGACCCGAGGAACCCAGGGCTTTAAAAGGCCACATGAGGCCAGGTGCGGTGGCTCTTGCCTGTAATCCCAGCACTTTGGGAGGCCAAGGCGGGTGGATCATGAGGTCAAGAGATCAAGACCAACCTGGCCAACACGGTGAAACCCCGTCTCTACTAAAAATAGAAAAATTAGCTGGGCATGGTGACACGTGTCTGTAGTCCCAGCTACTCAGGAGGCTGAGGCAGGAGAATGGTGTGAACCCGGGAGGCGGAGGTTGCAGTGAGCCAAGATCGCGCCACTGCACTCCAGCCTGGTGACAGAGCAAGACTCCGTCTCAAAAAAAAAAAAAAAGGCCATGTGAGGACACTCCTCATTTCAGCAGAGAGTCTCCTCATTATTTTAACATGATGAGAAATCACAGCACTTGGATTTGTAATGCTTTGTAAGATTGAAGCCCTACAGCTTCAATCTTGCCAAGAAAGCCCACATAATACCCAAATGACTGAGTAGGGTAACTGATTACCTTTTTCATATAGAGAATGATTGAGTCAATATTTTTCTGGTAAGACAGCTGAACATATGGTGGGCCAGGTACACCCAAGGAAGCCCCTACAACCTCCCTCCCTGACTAGGTATCACCATGCCCTGAGTGCAGAATGTGACACCACAGGATGCTCTCGGACTGTCCTCATCAGCTGGAGCCCCCGGGGCACAGCATGCCTTCCTGTCAGTTGCATCTGGAAGCGCCATGCCCACCCTTTCTATCCAATACACGTTTCATCCATATCTGTGTGTGTGGATAAGTGAAGAAGAAACTTAAGTAGTGGAACTTAATACGTATGTGGAACACATATTCTACATAACTTCACTCAACCAGGCAGTAGGGATAGCACATAGGGCTGTCTGTATATAGGTCATAGTTCAAAGACATTGAATCATGACAGAGGAATAGAGACTGACCACTGAGTCTTCTGAGCAGAGGTTTAAGATTAGAGAGAAAAATGCTACCCAGAAGGAACTCAAATTCATGGGACAAAATGAATATCCATGTAGGAAGATGCAAAGAAAGATAAATGGAAAGATGCCATGGAGGCCACAAGGACAAACAATTGCATGTAACCAAGGGCACATGGCCGGGTCACCTCACTAAAGGGTTCTGATGATCATGTTTCTAAATAGGAGAACTTTACATTGCTTTTCAGACATTTCCAAGGGAATGATATCAGAAGCATAAGAGTTTTGGTTAGGTGACCATGGACCCCTACAGCAAGATCGCTGGCCCCAGTCAAGCACTTACCTCACTGATTATGACTCTCCACGGCTCCATGTCCCCATAGATTGTAGGTGCTAGGACAACCCCTGATGCATTCTAGGTAACTGGTGACTGTTTACTAAATAGCACATTTTATAAATGTGTGCATCAATGTCACTTCAGTGTTCACTACTAAATGACCACCTAGTTCCTTAGCTACTCAAGGCAAAAAAAATATATTATTGTTTTTCACACAGTTAATTTTTTATTGGAGGAGGAGGACATCTAAAATCTACATTCTTAGAAAAATTTTAGTATGCAATACAATATTATGAATATTATAATCCTTGTGCTGCACATTACATTTCTAGGCTTATTCAATTGATCATAGTTGACATGACTACAACCATAAAGACTGTTGAGATTACAATGCTCTTTAAAAATAACTCTATTCAAGAAAAAAATTGAAATGACACACACAAAAAAGCTGATTGCATTTTTATAATAAACAACTATGAAAGAAAGAAAATATCTTTTGAGAAAAATTTAAAGTACTGAACTTAGGTTAAATTATTTAGTACAAAAAAAGTATTAAAGTGTAATTTAACTCATTTGTAGTTTAAAGTCAGCAGTATATACATACTTTTAATTGTCATGCTACTAAGAAGATACATATACTGAAATCAACAAGGCTTTAAGTTTTTCAGTTTTTAAAGATGCATATTTTAACATTACTGAGACACTTTCCAACACATCTTCTAAGCAAGGCACCAGACTCCAGATTGTTTTTTCATGTAAAAAATATTCATTGGGCCAGGCGCATGACTCACGCCTGTAATCCCAGCACTTTGGGAGGCCAAAGCAGACGGATCACCTAAGGTCAGGAGTCCGAGACCAGCCTAGCCAACACGGCAAAACCCCGTCTCTACTAAAAATACAAAAAATTAGCCAGGCGTGGTTGCGAGCGCTCATAATCCCAACTACTTGGGAGGCTCTGAGGCAGGAGAATTTCTTGAACCGGGGAGGCAGAGGTTGCAGTGAGCCGAAATCACACCATTGTACTCTAGCCTGGGCAACAGAGACTCTGTTTCAAAAAGAAAAAAAAAAATCATGTTACTGGTCTCCATTCATTTTACTGGTCTCTATAACAGACTTAAAAGAAAGGTTATAGACTGTAATTCATGCTTTATGTTATTATCTACCTCCTACTTATTCTTTACCTGAAGGTGAAAGGTCTAACTGTGATTTGGAAACGTCATCAACCCACAGTATTCTAAGCATATATTATTTTCATTGCCAAATTTCATCTTCCCTGCTTGAAGGATTACTAGCAAAATGAGGTGGTGACAAGATCAACATGTGAGAAGTCAAAAGAAGGCAATCTGAGGCTACTGACCCCCTGGCCATGTTATACCTAAGAAGTCAGTCACTTGAGCATCCTTGGGTAGGAGGCTACTTTGTGTTGTTGAGGTCACATCCACATCACCTGCTGGCTGAGATGGAGTGAGTTAAATCACAAAAGCTAAGAGTGAAGAGTGTTGGTCAAACAAATAGACCCAATCCTGATATACCTCAGAATTTCAGATGGAGAAGCATTTTCAAAGAAAACAATTGTTTCACAACAATCTGACAATGAATTTTTCTTGCCTGTAAATTTTATTTGAAAAATGATAAAGATAAAAATAATTACATTTATCTGCCTTTTACACTCATCTGACCTAAAATAAAATTTCAAATCCCCTAGAACCTGGAGGCTATCACATGGCATATCCTGATCATTCAACCTGGAGTTGACACACTTTCTCCAGTGTCACCACCAACCATGTACATACATGGCTAGTGATGCATCTTCATCAGATGCCTCTGATTAAATCTATCATGCTCAGTTATTCCTCCCAGGAAGAATCAAGCCATGGGAAAATAGGACTAAGGTTGAGGATGAGAAAAAGGTGAAGTATGGAAAGTACTGGAAGACTGGGGACATGAAATGGGCTGGGGAGACAAGGAATTTAATGGGAGATCCTGAACACACAGGAGCAGAAAAGGGGCAAAAGCTTACAATGAACTACCAGAAATTGGAGGGAAAATAAAGATGTCAAAGATAAAAGCCAATTTCACCTAATATTTCACCTAATACACAACTCTGTCTCCAGCAGGATCTATTCCTCTAGGATTAGTGTGTGGTAACTACTGGAAGGTTGGCAGAGGTGCAGGAACTAAGAAATAAACCAAGACTACAAAATTACCACTGTGCCTACTTCAATACACCTTTCTTCCCCCACTCCAGGTAACACTCACATAGAAGGCACAGCACAAAATGAATGCCCATTCGTTGGTTAGTAGAAAGTTGTAAAGTAGGCAGAGAATAGCGAAGGCACCATCATACTGTTACCAAGCAAAGGAGGCTCGCTGCCCGAAGCACTAGAAGTCAATACTATAACACTGGGTTTTTGATAAAATAAAAACTTTTATTGCATGTCAACCAACAAAGAAATAGGAAGTCCAGCTTAAATCTGTCTCCCTGTGCTGGCTTTAGGACAATTATTTTATTAGAAATGGTTTTGAGTGTGGATTCCGGGATTAGCAGGTGCTTGGTGGAAGGAAAGAGGAAGTCTGGAAAGTCCTTGGGCATGTGTCCTTATCTCTTCATGCTACCTAAGGGTTCCACGTGCAAATTCAGTGAGGAGTTAGTATGAAACATGCAGTAGAAATTCAGCTGTAAGGTCAGCAAGCTGGATCTGTGCAGACTCTAGCCGGCCTTATAGGTTCCAATGGATTTCAGCCAGTTTTATTAACCTACAAGCCCAGGCATTTCAGCATTTCAGCAATTTGTTTCTTTTATCTGCCATCCTGTAAACTCAAGAATTTCTACGACTGTTTTCTTTAACTCTTTGGCACACAGTTTCAACGCCCTTCTTCTCAGAGGTGGTCATTCTCACCCTCACCTTCTGGTTCCTGCAGGCTCATTTCTAGCCTCCCACACTGTATTAGTCTTTTCTCACAAAGCTATAAAGAACTGCCCAAGGCTGGGTAATTTATAAACGAAAGAGGTTTAGTTGACTCACAATCTCACATGGCTGCGGAGGCCTCAGGAAACTTACAATCATGGCAGAAGGCCACAGAGAAGCAGT
This sequence comes from Pongo pygmaeus, assembly GCF_028885625.2. NCBI lineage: Eukaryota > Metazoa > Chordata > Mammalia > Primates > Hominidae > Pongo > Pongo pygmaeus. Next base: position 61,558,653 of record NC_072379.2, read on the forward strand.
TACCTTCTTCACAAGGCGGCAGGAAGGAGAAGTGCTGAGAGAAGGGAGAAGAGCCTCTTATAAAACCATCAGATCTCGTGAGAATTCACTCACTATTACGAGAACAGCATGGGGAAAACTGCCCCCATGATCCAATTACTTCCACCTGGTCTCTCCTTTGACACGTGGGGATTATGGGGATTACAATTCAAGATGAGATTTGAGTGGGGACACAAAGCCTAACCATACCATACATATCATACACACACCCTAACCTCCCCACATTCCATTCAGGCACTCATGACCCTGTAGGTGCAGATTCGTGGCTCACATTTGTATCTTTTGGGGAAAACTGGGGTAATCAAGGTGGAGCTAGGCCCTGGGGCCGAGGCAAGTAAAGGACTTTGCCAAGTCCGCACCCACCAGGGAAGGAGCAGAGACTCTGTTAGGGCGCCATGCCAGGGGCTGCAGTTTCAGAATCCTGCAGACTCCACCCTCTATCTGGCCACACTGTTCCCAATTTTTGCGAGGTGACCTGGGGAGGGAGGACAGGTCGGATGCTCCGACCTCACCAGGGACTCCACTGGACCGGAGCTCTTCCTCCGCCCAGTCCACATGAGAGAGCTCCCTGGCCGGCCCTGAGACAGCTCCAGACCTGGCAGCTCTGGAAAAACAAACTGATATCGCCATCGCCGCCGCCGCTAGAGGGCGCGTGGGGGCGGGGCGCGGGTGGGGCAAGGCGGGGTCCGACAGGAGGCAGGGCGGTGAGCCGAGAGGGGCGGGGCAAGGGACCGGGAGGCGGGGCCAGGGGCCGCAAGGCGGAAGAGCCCCTCTCGCCTCCGACACGGCGCCTAGCGCTCTCTTTACTCTCGGTGCCTCTTCGTATTCTTGCCAGTCCCGTAGCGCTGGGCTGGTTTCCTCCGAGGTCTCTAAGAGCCTCCTACTGCGCCCCGCTCGCCGCCCGGAAGCCCCCAGCCCCTCAAGGACGCATCACCTAATGCCGCGGTCACGGCCACCGTCACAAGCGCCCCCAGCCCCACCCCACCCCGGCCTGCCGGCCGTCCTTCTCCCGCCCCCGCCCCCGCCCCCGCCCCCGCCCCTGCCTGCCAGCTCCACCTGGCTGCAGGTGCGGACGACCTCAAAATTCCTCGGCCCGCGAAGGCCGCCAGCTGCGGGGAGGGGAGGCGCGGTCCCGCAGCGCCCCCAGGCTCATGTCCCAGGTATGTCCAGACCCCCGAGGCACCGCTTGCAGGGCGATGACAGCCCGCGAGGCTCGGCCCCCGGCACCCTTGGTCCCAGCTGCGCCGCCTCCTGGCCTTCCCCCAAGTCCGAGGGAGAGGTGGGATTCTCCCTGACGCAGGTGGAAACGGGAATCCCCTCTAGGGTCCCGTTCGTGCTGCACCACTGACTCCACCATCTGCAAAGGGATTCTTGTCCAGAATCCCCGAAGGCTTTAGGACAGCGCTTATTTTGTTGAATGAAGAGTCTCTAATTTTCGGAAAGACCACAGGCTAAAAGTCAACTGAGTTTTCTTGAATAGTTATAGTTAAATTTGAGGCAAGAATTGAACGTCAGTTGATGGCCACAAAGTAGCGGACTGATACGAACCTACTGGATAGTCATTCTGCTGACTACTTGGAGGCACTGTCCACTTTGTGAATTTGTTTCAGTTGAAATTTATTTCCATAGAACTTATTTAGGTCTCTATTTGTTACTGATTTGACGGCTTTCAGCGCAGAGGGAAGCCTGTGACTTCTGTGCAGCGTCAGGTTGAACAATTTAGCAGTATAAAATGTGTATTCTGCCTGCCTTGACTCAACAAGCCAAATGTGCCCTCCTTTTCTTTTCCAGGTTGTGCCTTTTTAGCCAAGAAGCATGGAAGTCATTCACGGCAGGCCCTACTGTTGCAGGGAGCTTGAAGGAGCTGACATACTGTCCAACACCTTTTACTCTAATGAATTGCACACCCCCCTCCAAACGGTTACTCGCCCAACTGCCTCAGAGGACAGGTAAAACAAAAACTAGAAACAGCAAACAAGAAAAAGCAGTTTTAATGTCTTAGTGTATTTTATTATGTGAGGAAAAACATTTATTGTTCTGGGGCTCTTCTGTTTCTTGTTTGTTTGGTTTTGAGACGGTGTCTCGCTCTGTCGTCCAGGCTGGAGTGTAGTGGTGCGATCTCGGCTCACTGGGACCTCTGTCTCCCAGGTTCAGGTGATTCTCCTGCCTCACCCTCCAGAGTAGCTGGGATTACAGGCATGCGCCACCATGCCCAGCTAATATTTTTGCATTTTTAGTAGAGACAGTGTTTCACTATGTTGGCCAGGCTGTTCTCAAACTCCTGACCTCAAATGATCCACCCACCTCGGCCTCCCAAAGTGCTGGGATTACAGGCGTGACCACTGCACCGGGCCGGGGCTCTTCTGCTTATCATATCACAGGGAAGGCAAAACGTGGCAATTAACTGAACCTTCAAGGGTCTGTAAGGAACTCGAGAAGTAACTGGCTGTCTACTATAAAAGCCACACATCAAATTCATCCACTACATTCTAAAATTTTAGAATGGTCCGTTCCTTCATTGGGAAATTAATATGTTGTAAGCAAAGACTTTTATAAATAGTACTGTATTGGTTCCCTAACATGCCCTTCTACCATCTGCCCAAAAATACTCCCAGAATTTGCTGCTTATACTTGTGTAAATTTTTGCTTCACCAAATTCCCTGTAACACATTAATTATACATTATGATTTAATTTATGAAAGCGGTTTGGTGATTTCTCAAAGAACTCAAAACAGAATTAGCATTTGACCCAGCAATCCCATTATTGGATTCTAAGTTGTTCTTATAAGTTGTTCTATCAAAGGAATATAAGTTGTTCTACCGTAAAGACACATGCACAAGTATGTTCATCACAGCACTATTCACAATAGCAAAGACATGGAATCAGCCTAAATGACCATCAGTGGTTGACTGGATAAAGAAAACGTGGTACATATACACCATGGAATACTATGCAGCCATAAAAAAACAAGATCATGTCCTTTGCAGCAACGTAGATGGAGCTGGAGGCCATTATTCTAAAGCAAACTAACACGGGAACAGAAAACCAAATATCACCTATTCTCACTTAATAAGTGGGAGCTAAACATTGAGTACACATGGAGACAAAGAAGGGAACCACAGACACCAAGGCCTACTTGAGGGTGGAGAGAGGGAGGAAGGCGAGGATCAGAAAACTACCTCTTGGGTACTATGCTTATCACCTGGGTGACAGAATAATTTGTACACCAAACCGCTGCAACATGCAATTTACCTGTATAACGAACCTGCATATATCCCCCTGAACCTAGAAAAAAAGTTTTTAAAAAAAATTACAGTGAAAAAAATTACACCTAACATATCTAGTGATTAAAATATGTCAGCACTCTACCAAATGCTTTGTATGTAGTAATTCTTTTAATCCTCATGACAACCCTATAAGTACTACTGTTATCTGCATTTTGCATATGAAATAACAGATACACACAAGTAATTTGCCAAGATCTTAGTGTCAGCATTTCCTGTATTGTATTTACTTGAATCATTTTGAGAAAAGGAAAAGAAAAAACACCTCAAAACACCTGGACAGTGAAAAAATAGCCTGAGTGGTTGTCTACTTGTTTTGTGTTTTTTGTTTTTTTGTTTTTTTTTTTTAGATGGAGTCTCACTCTGTTGCCAGGCTGGAGTGCAGTGGCATGATCTCAGCTCACTGCAACCTCCACCTCCCGGGTTCAAGCAATTCTCCTGCCTCAGCCTCCTGAGTAGCTGGGACTACAGGCACACACCACCACGCCCAGCTAATTTTTTTGTATTTTTAATAGAAATGGGGTTTCACTATGTTGGCCAGGATGGTCTCGATCTCCTGACCTCGTGATCCATCCGCCTCAGCCTCCCAATCATTTAAGAATTCTTTAGGAAACCAGACAGGAAGTCACCCAGCCTCAGTTTAAACACTTCCAAAAAGGACAGCACTTCCACACCAGGCAGTCCATTCCATTTTTGAATGCTCCTGATTGTCAGATCATTTTCTTTCTAATGAGAACAATTTTTTCCCTTGTAATTTCTGCTTGCTGATTCTGGTTCTTCCCTCTGAAGCTATGCAAAATAGTAATTCATTGTCCCATGCTAGCAGCCCTTCAAGGTCTGAAGATTCTCTTGGCCCCTGTGAGAGTTCTGTTTGCCAGACTAAACACTGGTTCTCACAGATTCATCTCCTTTTTCTTCTTGCACTTAGCCTTTCACCATCTTGATCAGACTTCCACAGATCTTCTCCAGTTTACAAACATGCTCTTTATATTAATAAAGAAAAAGAATTATTTTTCCATAATTATAAAACTAACACACATTCCTCATAATGTAGAAATCTTAGAAATTTGTAAGGAAAACAAATTCTTTATTTTTCCAACAGAAAAATTATGAAAATGAAGCACAGGAAAGAAACCCTCTGTACTTCCTTTATCCAGAGATAATAACCACTGTGTTAACATCTTAATATGTGTCTTCTCCAATTTTTTTAAATGTAAAGATCATATTCAACACTTGTATTGGAGGAAAAGGAGCTCTTGTCACTTCTGGGTCAGTCCTTGCTGCCCCTACTCCTCTATCATTGACCTGATTCACAAGAGTGGTTTTCAGCCCTAAATTCTTGTTCAACTCCAAGGGCTATCACATTAGGCAGAGCTTCCCTTGAGTCAAATAAAATCCTTAGTGGATTGTGTGTGATCTGGGAATGGGCAGTTGTCCCTGGCTCAAAAACAGCAATGTGAGGTTTTATATTTGGCCTAAAGGAATCCAAGAATTTAGGGCTCCCATATCTGAATGCACCATCAAAAAGCACTGTCAAAGGCTTTTCACTGAAATGTTGATCCCCTCTACCTAAACGGTCCTATAGTTGGTTAGTGATCAGCTCCAAAACCCTTTAACTGGCATGAAATTTAAGAGAAGCACATTTTTTGTTAGCTGACTATAAAATTCAACATGATATATGGCCAACTATAAACTACAAAAAGGTATTATTTGAAGCTCTATCTAGGTACAACCATGCTCCTGGCTCCTAATAACTACAACTTGCTTTCCCTTTTATTTCACGTGAATTCTTTCCTTTCACAATCACCAGATTGAGAAAACCAGGATGATCATGTGTTCTCAGAACCCCTCCTCTTAACCCCCTCTTAAAAAGCAGCCAGACAGCTTACAAAAGAGTCTCTTTTCTCTCAATGTTAGTGATGGAACGGCTCTGTACGGTGTTAACAGGATACTGGTGGTAACTCTGTTGTATCATTGCTGAGGCTCACTTCTTCAGACCAGGTGCAGGGTCCATGGCTCCCAATTTGAATCACAAGGTATCTCAACAGCAAAATAAAACAATACAAAACAGAAAGCCCCTGGTTTTTCAGGATTACCTTCATAATGGTAAGGGTGAATGTGAGCCCTAGCGTACGTTTGCACTCAGCAGCTTAATTTTCTAAACACAGATGTACTTAAAGGGACACCCTTTTCAATATCGTGATGTATCCAGGTACAACTTAGATCATGTAGGCTATACCTACAACCTAGATGCAGCCATCATGGCACTCACTTGGCAGTTTTAACAGTGATGCAAAACGATTTCCTCATATCAGCCTACTTTTTTTTTCTTTTCACAATAGGTGAGGTGAATATAAAAATTAGCCAGGTGTGGTGGCTCACACCTGTGGTCCCAGCTACTTGGGAGGCTGGGTTGGGAGGATAACTTGAGCCTAGAGGCAGAGGTTGTAGTATGCCAAGATCACACCACAGCACTCCAGACTGGGCAACAGAGCGAGACTCTTTCTCAAAAATCAAAACAAAGTAAAACAATATAAAAATAGGTGACACGGTCTAGCTCCCTTGTTACCCAGGACTGGTCTACAGACAGGGTACTTCAAAATCACCTGAAGAGTTTTCTAGAAAAACAGATTCCCAGGCTTCCTCTATCTATGGACATTCTGATTCCCCAGGTCTGAAGTGGGGCAAGGGAATCTGCATTTTTTAGTTTTTCAGCTTACGCTGAGAACTACTGGGCTAGCAGCACTGAAAATGTAAGAAAACCAGGACTATGGTTCTGGCTTACCTGATGACCAAGAGCAAGTTAATTGCTACACTTTAATTACTTTACTCAATTGGATTTTCTGGGACAATTATGCTAGCTACTATTTTATATAAACTTGCTTGATCTCCATTAAAAATATTAAGTATATAAACAGGTGGCATTTTTTTCTCATTTCTTCTGTTGAAAATTTAACTGGCAGGAACAACTACTCAAAATCATCAAGATTCCTATCCTCTTTTTCATTCAGCTGACTTCTCCTTACTTCTAGCAAGTTCTCTTAGCTTACAGAGCAAACAAACATATCCATTAAGGAAGTGCCTTGAGAATTGCTTAGGATTTCATTATACAATAGGATTTCATTATAGAATTTCATTATCAGTTCCCATTTTGTTTCTGGATTCACTTTGCTGTTTTCTGACTCTTAAAACATTTTTTTAAATAATAGTTATCTGCCAACTAAAAATGAGGGTTATTTTTATTTCGAGCTTTTCTTTAATCATGCCTCCCAGTAATTACTGGCTAAATTACTGAATTTGGGGTTTGATGCATAAAATCTTGTACAGTGACTTTAAAATGAAATATTGGTTCATCTATAGGGAATGTATCTTTTTCAAAAACAAGTAAACAATTTTCTATTGCTAGAGATGGTAGCACCAATAATTTGATAATTATTCTCTTTGTTATAGAGATGTATTTTATTTACACTGAGAACTACTGGGCTAGCAGAAAGGGAGAGAGAGGGAGAGAGACATGGAGAAAGAGGTGAGAGAGACAGAGAGAGGGAGAGGAAAAGGAGAGAAAGGGAGACGGAGAGAGAGAGGGAAAGAGAAAGGTTTAAAATTTCATTAAAATTATTAAAACATAACCCTCATTTTTAGTTGGCAGATAACTATCATTTTTTTAAAATGTTTAAGAATCAGAAAGCAACGAAGTGAATCCAGAAACAAATGGGAGCCTATAATGAAATTCTATAATGAAATCCTAAATTATTACATCCTAAAATGTCAATTTTTATTTTAATTTGGTTCCTTCTCTACAATTCTGTGAGTATTAAGGCTAAGGGGAGGAAGACATGATACCTTAAAGTAAGAGGGAAATATGACTTATTTATGCATTGTCTTTTATTTTAAATGATTTCCTGCAACTTTCCAGCTTTAGGTGGATGCCAGCCCAAATGATTGATTAGCATTTTCTACCGGCTCATCTTCCGGGGACAATGTAATATACGGGGGTCAGATGTTGAGAAATTGACTCATTTAGGTTTTGAATGTAACTTTTACAAACTTAGGTATTAAAGCTTAGGTCGTCATTAATCAAATGCATTTAAATATTTTTCACTTGTCATGTCCCCCAAACCATGGCTGTTGATCGTTGTCAGACTGCTAGGGAGGATGTAGAGGTCTGAGAGCTGAATGCCAGCATCCCTTCTACAGCACCCCAAATCAGTGGGCCCAGGACTCTCCTTGCCTAGCTAGTGTGGGGTTAGCAAACTTTTTCTGTAAAGAGCCAGACGGTAAATATTGTAGGCTTTGTGGTCTCTGTCCAACTATTCAACTCTGCCATTGTGAGGCAAAAGCAGCCATAAACTGTATGTATATAGTCCATAAATGAATGGTCATGGCTGTATTCCAATAGACTTTTGTTTACAAAAACAGGCAGGGAGTTGGATTTGGCCCATGGGCCATGCTTTGCCAACCCTCAATCTAGTGACTTCACAAGATAATACATTCCACTTATAGTCCTGAGTATTGCTTCTTCATTCTGTTCAACAATTATTACAGGTAGGGGACGGGGGGTTATGTTAAGCCAAGCACTGTACTGGTAAAGAGAAAAAAGTAGCTCCACAATCCATACCTCTTTCTCTTTCCCTCTCTCTCTCTTCCTGTCTCTCCCCTTCTCTCTCCCTATCTACCTACCTATCTCCCCTTCTCTTTCCCATTTTCTCCCCCTCTCTCCCTCCCTTTTTCTCCCACTTTCTTCCCCCTTCCTCCTCTCACCCTCCTCCCCCAACCCTTCACCCCACCACCCCCTTCCTCTCCTCCATGTTTCTGACTCAATCCCACTGTTCTCAGGGTATAGTCCAGAGGATTTAGAAGGCCCACAGGATACTGTCCTTGTTTTCCTCTCATGCTCCACCTCTCACCATGGCCCTTGTCTACATGCCCCAAGTTCTAGAATTCTATATCAATTCTTCTAATATAGTTCAAAATTCAACTCTATTTTCTCAGCCCCTAAGATCTGGGTAAGTTCTACTCAGATCTTTACTCCATGCCTTGTGGAATTCCTCCAAATTTATCCAAGTTCCCAGGACAAGGATAGGGATAGCATTTGAAAGTCTCATGGTCACTTCTGACTTTGGGTTCCTGGTTCCACTTAAAACAACACACTGACCCAGATGTGAAACTCAGTCATCCCTCATTTTTCTCTAAGGACCTTGTCCATGCAGAGCATTTGTGAGCCTGGTAAACTTCACTGAACTGTTGGGGATCAGGAAGGAGAGTCACACCATGCCATGCTACATGTAACCAAAACACCTTATTAGCCATAACTTCCACATTCTTAAAAGGTCTTTAACCAGCTGTCGCCAAGGGTTTCTCCCTGGATTTTCAACCAGTGCAGTCCCCAGTAGCCTCACCATCCTGCCGGCTCCTCTCATCTCTCTCTTCCCTTACTCCCCTTTCCTCTCCTCTCCCTCTTTCAAGAGCAAACAAACAAGTTTCTCCCACTGCAGAGCAGTTTAATCAGTCTGAGCTTGCTTGAGCTCCTACCAACAGCCATACTTTCAGAGTCTCTGTGTCTACAAGTGGCTTAGCAGAATATTTTACCAAACAAAAGTAATTCTTCCCTAAGAGAGATTCTAGACTGAAGTCAACACTGTCAGGAATTTTCCAGTCTATTAAACTCTAGGCCTCTCTACCTGCTATTCCCTTGCATGCCCCAGTATTTCTTCTGTTTCCTCTAGATAACTCCTACTCATCCTTTAGAACACATCTTGTGATTTCCCCCAAGAATCCTTCCTACTGAAAGGATTCCTGTTTGTCCTGCAAAGTGCCTTGTAGGTATATACCATAATACCAATCCAGGACCACTTAAATCCAAGCTTAAGTTTAGGGTAGATGCAAACTGGGGCCACAAGGGAACTGGTTAACTTCTGACTCACCTTGAACATGAGAGGGTAAGCATTTTAAGGTCCCAGCTTCTTGTGTAGATGGTCTCCTTTAGTTTCCTCACTTGGCTGATTTCCATATCCCTCACCTTAAAACAAAAATGTAAATTTGCCAGGATTGGTCCTGCCGTAAGGGCAGAAGTGGCTTCCCTGCTTGCTTACTTCACTGGGTTCCTATTTACCCTCTATGTAGCACTTATCCCTTTCTGTCTTGTCAAAAAGCTAGTTGTTTTTAAGATTTTTTTTTCTCCTCCCAGTATTTTTAGTTGTTTTCAGTGGGAAGTTTGGTCCAAATAACCTAGGCCACCATTACTGGAAACTGAAAGTCATTAAATCCTTCCTAATTGGGAAGCAGAACTTTTGCCAGATACATTTGCAGGTGTTTTTGTAAGGCTGTGTTCCTAACCAGAAGATTTCATTCCTCTATCACAGAAAGCAGTATAGGAAACAAATCCGTCTCTTTGGTCTTACTCATTTATTCAATAGTATTATTTGGGTACTTCCTGTGTGCCAGGCACTGGGGTAAAGGTTACAACAGTGAGCCAATAGAATCCCTGCCCTTCACTCCTTTGTTAAGAAAAAGCAGAGAAAATCATCTGAGCTACCAGTTTCAAGATTAGATAAGCCCTACCAACCAATTTAGGAAACCGCCAGTCCACTGCATAGTACTGTTGTAAGGAGTGGGACTTGGAGACATGATTACCATACAAGGTAACTATTGAATAGAATAGTGCTTCTAAAACTTTAGCATGCACAAGAATCACCTGGAGGGCTTCTTAAAATATTACAGCACCCCATCCCCAGAGATTCTGATTCTTAGGTTTTGAGATGGAGCCTGAGAATTTGCATCTCCAAGAAGCTCTTAGGAGACGCTTATGCTACTAGTCTAGGGACCACTCTTTGAGAACCATTGTTATAGTAGCCCTAGATAAAACTTATGAGTAAGTAGCTCCTTTACAAGATTAGGAATATTCCTTTACAATACTCTCCATTTTTGAAAATCCAAAGATAATCTTTAGCCAAGACCATTTAATGAGGAAGAAGGATTTTCAACAAATAGAGCTAGAACAACTGGATATCCACATGCAAAAGAATAGATGCATGAGATCCCTTATCTCATAATGTATCCAAAATTAACTCATCCTGAATCAAATACCTAAGTGTCAGGGCCAAACTGTAAGATACTTAGAAGAAAACATAGCGATACATCTTTATGGCCTTGGATTTATAACTGGGTTCTTAGATGTGACTCCAAAAGCACAAGCAATAAAAGGAAAAACACAGATCAAGTGAACTTCGTCAAAATTAAAAAACTTTTTTGCTTCAAGGGACACTATCAAGTAAGTAAAAAGAAAATGCACAGAATAGGAGAAAATATTTGCCTATTATATCTGACAAGGGACTTATATGTAGGATATATAAAGAACTCTTGTAACTCAAAAATAAGACAAATAACAAAAAATGCAAAGGATCTGAATAGATATTTCTCCAATAAAGATATTGCCAATAGGAACATGGAAAAAAATGCTCAACATCATTAGTCATTGGGGAAATGCAAATCAAAACTACAATTAGATACCACTTCACATCCACTAGAATGGCAATAATTTTTTTTTAATTTTAACAGAAAATAACAAGTGTTGACAAAGATGTGGAGATACTGGAATCCTCATACAATGTTGGTAGGAATGTAAAATGGAGCAGCTACTGTAGAAAACAGTTTGGCAGTTCCTCAACAAATTAAACAGAATTACCATATGACCCACTTCTAATTTAATTCCCCAAAGAATTAAAAACAGGTATTCAAACCAAAACTTGAACATGAATATTCATAGCATTATTATTCACAAGAGTTAAAAGGTGAAAATAACCCAAATGTCCATCAATTGATGAATGGTGAAACAAAATGTGATATATCTATATAGTAGAATATTACATAGCCATTAAAAGGAATGAAGGGCCAGGCACAGTGACTCACGCCTGTAATCCTAACACTTTGGGAGGCCGAGGCGGGGGGGATCACCTGAGGTCAGGAGTTCAAAACCAACCTGGCCAACATGGCGAAACCGTGTCTCTACTAAAAATACAAAAAATTAGCCAGGCGTGGTGGTGGGCACCTGTAATCCCAGCTACTCGGGAGGCTGAGACAGGAGAATCACTTGAACCCTGAGGTGAGGTGAGGCTGCAGTGAGCCAAGATTGCGCCATTGCACTCCAGCCTGGGCAACAAGAGTGAAACTCCATCTCAAAAAAACAAATAAATAAATAAATGGAATGAAGTATGAACACATACTACAAAATGGATGAACCTTGAAAACATTATGCCAAGTCAAAGAAGCCCATCACAAAAGGCCACGTGTTATATTATTCTACTTACAGGAAATGTCCAGAATAAGCAAATCTACAGAAAGTAGATTAGTATAATAGTTGCCGAGGGATAGAGTGAGGGTGGGGAGTACAGGGGATGATGGCTTAGCAATACAGTGTATTCTTGAGATGATGAAAATGCTGTAAAGTTGACTGTGGGGATGCTCGCACTTATCTGTGAATAAACTTTAAAGCCATTGAATTATACACTTCATTTTTAAATTAATTATAAATTTATAAAATAGAGACAGGGTCTTGCTATGTTGCCCAGGCTGGTCTTGAACTCCTGAGCTCAAGCAGTCCTGCTGCCTTGGCTTCCCAAAGTGCTGGGATTACAGGCATGAGCCACTGCACCTGGCCTGAATTGTACACTTTAAATCGATGAATTGTGTGGCAAGTGAATTAAATCTCAATAAAGCTGTTTTTAAAAATAAACACATGGGCAGATGTAGTGGCTCACACCTGTAATCTCAAGCACTTTGGGAGGCCGAGATGGGTGGATCACTTGAGGTCAGGAGTTCGAGACCAGCCTGGCCAACATGGTGAGACCCCGTCTCTACTAAAAATGCAAAAATTACCCGGGTGTGATGGCACGCCCCTGTAATCCCAGCTACTCGGGAGGCTGAGGTGGGAGAATTGCTTGAACCCAGGAGGGAGAGGCTGCAGTGAGCCAAGATCATGCCACTGCACTCCAGCCTGGGCAACAGAGTGAGAACCTGTCTCAAAAAAAAAAAAAATGAAAATGAAAAAAATAAACACACTATAACTGATGACCAAAAAAAGGATAATCTGTAAGTCCTCAGAAATTTAACTTCATTCTTTCAGCAGTCCCATGATGCCTAAATAACCAGTGTCATAATCTACCTGACACTGAGAATTCTGTGTTCTGAAGATTTAATCTGAAAATACTTATGAAGTGGTAGGAATTTTATGCAATCTGTTATGCAATTTTGTGCATCTGTTATGTTGCTGAGGCTCTTTAAAGTCTCTCTTTTTTCACAGGTATCAGGAATTAAGGGAGTCACTTCAACAGTGTAGGCTTCCTTGGGGGGCTGAAAGAGAGTATGGTGGGATAATACCGATTTCACTCCCCGAGGACCACAGGCCAAAGTGTGAGCCTCCTCGTGTCATGGGCAAAGGACATCAGCATTATGGATTTGGTGGAGAAACCTGGCCAAGGTAAATAAACTTTCTGCCATTCACAGAAAGGTCTTTATTATCCATTTTTCTTTATTTCTATTATGAGTCCTTTGTTTGCTTAAATCTGTCTTCAAACTTATTTCTCTTACTATTTATGAAAAGACACAGAATGAAAAATTAATTTCTAATTGTGAAATAATAATAAATGAATGGTTTTTGCTGTCCTTAGTGATGTTAAAATATTGTGATCAGAAATTTGGATTCATTTAATTCCTTCACTTACTTATTGTATCTTATCTAAAACTAAATGGGAATGTTCCTGAGATAGAAAGAGAGAAAACAATTAAATTTTAAATATTTTTGTTTGAGCAAAGACCTGGCCTAATCTGTACAGATGCTCTTGGTTTTTGGAACTTTTGATTTGTAATTTGTTTGTCAGTCTTTTTGATAGTCACTAGAATCTGCTGGGCATTGTTTTCAAGTGTTAAAACCTTTCAATAATAGTTTATAAATCTTAAAGTTACACAGCAACTCTATTCAAAACACATTAAAATTCAACAGAAAGCAGAAAAAAATCTGAATAGCAAATGTTATATTAAATATTTCCTAAGGATTAAGACATTTACTCAGAGCAGAGTCTATCACACACTTGACACAGAGCCTGCTTCCTCCTGCTTTATCTAACAATCCTGATTGTCTGGTTTATGAATACTCTAGTTAACTAGTTCTTTGTTCTAAAGCAGGTAAAAGAAATAAATTAAGGAAGACAAGCCACAGCAAGAGAGAGAAACATTAACAACAGGGACATGTGCCGCCGATGACCTTATCAAAGCCTCAGAAAAGCAATAAAAAGCAGACAAATAAAAAGCCCTGACAGTCACAGGCCAATTAGAAAGATTCAGACATCAACACACATTATAGATAGTGAGGACCTCACGTTCATTCCTTCACTCAACAGATGTGTTTAAGCCCACGCTCTCATGGAACTGTAATGTCTTTATGAAGCAGATATTGCCATCCTTGTTTTACAGTGAATAAACAGACCCAAGAGATTCAGCACCTTTCCTTGGGTCAGACAATTATAAAGTTGTGGAATAGTGATTTGAGTCCAGATGTATTGACTCCAACACCCAAGTTCTTTTCATGTGTTCATTTTATTTATGTATCTGTTTATTCATTTATCTGCTCAGTAATTTAAGTATAGGAAGCATTGTTCTAGAGACTGGGGAGATAGCTCTGTATGGAATTTACAGCTACTGCCCTCCCAAAATTTAATGATTAAAAAATGCACAATACTTTATAAGAATTAGAAGTATTCATATGGAATTCCAGTGTGTAAAAAGAAAGCTAAAGACTTGTTTCTTAAGAGTAATCTACTTTGAAATGAGATTTGTGCATGATCTCTTACTGAATGTGACAGGGAAAGAGAAAATACTTGTTCCACTTAGAATGCCAGTTATACCTGGCATATCTTTTAATTTTTTTTTTTTTTTTTGAGGTGGAGTTTCACTCTTGTTGCCCAGGCTGGAGTGCAGTGGCGTGATCTCAGCTCACTGCAACCTCCCCCTCCTGGGTTCAAGCAATTCTCCTGCCTCAGCCTCTCAGCCTAGCTGGGATTACAGGCGTGCGCCACCACGCCCAGCTAATTTTGTATTTTTAGTAGAGACGGGGCTTCTCCATGCTGATCAGGCTGGTCTCAAACTCTGGACCTCAGTCCACCTGCCTCGACCTCCCAAAGTGCTGGGATTACAGGCGTGAGCCACCGCGCCCGGCTAATCCTGTTCTTCTTAAACTAACCATTGCTCTCCAGCCTGGGCAACAAGAGCAAAACTCCATCTCAAGAAAAAAAGAAAAAAAGAAAGAAAGAGAAAAAAGAACAAGATTATGAGAGGATATTAGATTAGCTCACAAAACTGTGGGATGCCTAGAGAAATAGGCTCATTGTTCGGCATCCAGGAATAGAGGCCACTCCCAGGACTGGCCTCCTCAGGGAGGAAGTGCCTCTTTAACTGGCCACCTCTGCTGCCACCTATTGGCAGTTTGGATGTCCCTCATGAAGCTCATGTTCTCAGGCTACTCACAGTCAAATCAAAGTCTAGTATAGATGTGGATGATTGACAGAACTTGGGGCACATTTGCACTCTGGCTGCTAGGAAGGCTGGGAAGTGGGGTGTTCCAAATGTGGGAAACTAGCAAAATATAGAGAGGGTATTGTAAAGATGATAGTCTTGAGTGCCAGTGGACTGTCACTCTAAACAACAGCAGCAACAATAACATGCTTTTCTATTCAACACACGGTACATGGGCCAGCAGCATCAGCATCACCTAGGAAATGGTGAATGCCCCGTCTCAGCCTCCACCCCAGATTTACTGAAACAGAATCTGCATTTTAACAAGATACCTCAGATAATTCCAACATGCAGCAAAGTTGGAGAACTGCTGCTTCAATGTAAGAAAATGTGGCTGGGCGCAGTGGTTCACGCCTGTAATCCCAGCACCTTGGGAGGCCAAGGTGGGTGGATCACGAGGTCAGGAGGCTGAGGCAGGAGAATCACTTGAACCCAGGAGGCGGAGGTTGTAGTGAGCCAAGATTGTGCCACTGCACCCAGCCTGGGTGACAGAGTGAGACTCCGTCTAAAAAAAAAAAAAGCAACAATTTTCATACAAATGAAAATACACTCACCTCCCCAAAAGCGGAGGCCAAAGGAAAGCAGTTTCCAACTTTGCTATATCCAATTCCAAGTGCCCACTCCTGTCTAGTTCAGTTGTAATCTTGTCCCGATATTCTATACCTGTGCTCTCTAATAAAGTTAACCATCACCAATGCATCCTATATGAAATAATAAGGAAAATGAAGAGGAAAAAAGAAAATACATAAAAGTATATAAGACACAGCAAGGCAGAAAATATAAGAAGCGACTATAGTCCTCATTCCTGCACTTGGTCATGAGGCTATCATTGGTGTTATAATTTCCTTCCTTCAGAAAAGAAGTCATTATATGAAAAAGACACTTGCACACACATGTTTATAGCAGCACAATTCGCAATTGCAAAAATATGGAACCAGCCCAAGTGCCCATTAACCGAGTAGATGGAGAAAATGTGGCATAGATATACCATGGAATACTACTCAGCCATAAAAAGAAATGAAATAATGGCATTCACAGCAACCTGGAGACCATTATTCTAAGTGAAGTAACTCAGGAATGGAAAATCAGACATTGTGTGTTCTCACCTATAAGTTGGAGCTAAGCTATGAGGACACAAAAGCATAAGAATGATACAATGGACTCTGGGGACTTGGGGGGAAGCTTGGGAGAGGGGTGAGGGATAAAAGACTACACATTGGGTACAATGTACACTGCTTGGGTGATGGTTACACCAAAATCTCAGAAATCACCAGTAAAGAATTTATTCATGTAACCAGACACCACCTGTTCCCCAAGAACTATTGAAATTAAAAATGCTTTTATAAATAATAATAATTTCCTTCCTTCACTACCTATTCCAGGTTCCCTTGCCCTCAGCCAATACCTGAGCTGGTAGGAGTACATTATGTGATAGAACAATCCAAAAGTATGTTCTAAGAGAGCTTCTTAGTGGTTCTGCCTGTGTAAGCCTGCTGTAGTGTTTCATTAACTCCATGCTACTGAAGACAATACTAGGTGTTCAAAAGGTTCCTCAGGTTCCAGAAATACTCCTTTCCCCCATCATTGTATAATATCCTCTGGCCCTTGATATTCAGGATCAGTCACCCTGCCCAAAATTACCACATCAATTCAGCTTCCAATGCAATTGTGACCATTGTTGTATCCCCTGATGGAAGCGTTTCTCCCTTGACCTCTAAACCACCAAAGCTCAAGGTAGCTGGGGAGGGAGTCAAAGTTTCTCAAGTGTAACCATGAGTATAACAGGAAGAAGCACCACTCCCACTTCCACCCTTTGGTTTTTAGACCATGCATTCTGGCTAAGGGGGAATCTATTTATTGGTCACTGGTTCAGAGCATGTCCCACACTCTTTAGGACATCACTCAGCCGTGATTGAATATTCAGTAAGCCATCCTAATGTTCTGCAAATATGGCAAAATATAACATTCTATAAATATGGTGAATTGTTTGAATTCAGCCAACTGTTGCCCAATGTCTTTTGTGGTAAATTGAGTTCCTTAGTCAAAAATAATATTGTTTAAGATGGCATGGCAACGAATGAGACATTGAGTAAGTTTACTGATGATGTTACTTGCAGAGGCATGGTGGGAAGGGAAGGGAAATCCCTATTTTGAAGAAGTGTCTAATCTTATGAGGATAAGTTATCTCTTTGATGATGGAAGGGGTTCAGTGTAATTATCCTGCCACCAGATAGCTGACTAGTATATCCAGGTATAGGTCACCCTATCAAGTGCTTACGATTGGTCACTTCTGCTGGCAAACTCAAATGTGCCAATAGCCAGGTGAGTCTTAGTGAGGGAAGTTCATGTCACTGAGTCCATATGTGATAATTTCTGTGCTGCCGCCATGATCACTTCGTTATGAAGCCACTGAGCAAGCACCGGGGTGACTGGAGAATACCTGACACACACAGAGCTGGTCGTTGTATCTACCTAATTATTGAGAACATCCTCAATGGTGGGGTTCTCTAGGTGAGCATTCTTGTGGGGTACAAATAACCCTCACACTCCAGGGCCATTCGGAGGCTGGAAAAAGCAAGTTTCTTGGAATCTACATTGGGTAGATGACATTCACAGTACACGCACTATAAAAATGTAGGCTGGGGCCAGGCACGGTGGCTCACACCTGTAATCTCAACACTTTGGGAGGCTGAGGCAAGTGGATCACCTGAGGTCAGGAGTTTGAGACCAACCTGACCAACATGGTGAAACCCGTCTCTACCAAAAATACAAAAAAATTAGCCAGGCATGGTGGCAGGTGCTTGTAATCCCAGCTACTCAGGAGGCTGAAGCAGGAGGATTGCTTGAACCTGGGAGGCAGAGGTTGCAGTGAGCCAAGATTGCACCACTGCACTCCAGCCTGGGAAACAGAGCGAGACTCCATCACAAAAAAAAAAAAAAAAAATGTAGGCTGCATGTTCAAAAGATAATTGGGCAGCCACAAGTTGCAGTTGAGCATAGTCTACATGAAAAGGTTACAGATGAGGTCCATTCTCTTTTGACGACTACCCCCCAGTCTCACTCTCCTTCCTAGAGGGAACCACTGTTACCATTTTGGTGTCTCTTTCCATGCCTTTTGTTATGCACTTAGACTATTATACATGTATGCATTGAAAATATACAGTGTTATTTCATATATCTGTGGAATCACTTGATACATAGTATTAGGCAGTTTGGGTTTTTATTCTCTCTACAATCTAGAAATAGTCACATGTCTGTAAATGTAGATAAACATAGATGTACATCATTCTTTTTAATTTCTCACAGTATTCTACAATATGGATGCATCAAAGATTATTTAGCCATCATGTATTGTTTCTTTTCTCTCTGTGTTTCTTTTTACATTAACCATACTTTAAAAAGCATCCTTGTACAAGCCTTCTTGAGCTCATGCTCAAAGGTTTCTAAAAGGCAAATCCAGCTGGGCACAGTGGCTCATGCCTGTAATCCCAGCACTTTGCGAGGCTGAGGTGGGCGGATCACCTGAGGTCAGGAGTTCGAGACCAGCCAGGCCAACATGGTGAAACCGTCTCTATAAAAATTAGCCAGGCATGATGGCGGGTGCCTGTAATCCCAGCTACTCAGGAGGCTGAGGCGGGAGAATCACTTGAACCCAGGAGATGGAAGTTGCACTGAGCCGAGATCGCGCCATTGCACTCTAGCCTGGGTGATAGAGCAAGACTCCATCTCAAAAAAAATTTAAATAAATAAATACATGCCAAATCCTAAGTGGGTCACAGTATAGGGATTTTTTTAAATCTTAGTGCTTGTAGCCCGAATGATTTATATTGTCATGATAGTGTCTAAAAGTATTTATTTCCTCACACTCTCAGCCATCTATATTATCAAAATGTATAGTTTTTGCCCATCTATTGAGTATAAAGTGTATCATGGTTATGAGAATGTATTTCTCTGCTTACTAGTTGGGTTGAGTACTTTTCTTATCTTTTAGGTATGGCCATTCACATTTCCTTTTCTATGTTTATTCTTCACCCATTTTTATTGTTTGTATTTTACTTATAGATTCTTGTTGGTTCTTTATGTTCTGGAAACAATCCTTTATGTGTTATCTTTATTAATATTTGCAAACATTTCTTCTAATTTTTATTTTATTTGAACTTTTATGGTTTTTGTCTGATAATTAAATTTAGGTTTTTTAATTTTTTTATTTTTATTTATTTTATTTTATTTTTATTTTTTGAGACAGAGTTTCACTGTGTTGCCCAGGCTGGAATGCAGTGGCATGCTGTCAGCTCACTGCAA
Organism: Pongo pygmaeus; assembly: GCF_028885625.2. Taxonomy (NCBI): domain Eukaryota; kingdom Metazoa; phylum Chordata; class Mammalia; order Primates; family Hominidae; genus Pongo; species Pongo pygmaeus. The sequence goes on from NC_072379.2 coordinate 61,577,844, forward strand.
CCGCTGACTCCCAGGTTCAAGCAATTCTCATGCCTCAGCCTCCCGAGTAGCTGGGATTACAGGCATGCGCCACTATGCCAGCAAATTTTTTCTGTTTTTAGTAGAGATGGGGTTTCACTGTGTTGGCCAGGCTGGTCTTGAACTCCTGGCCTCAAGTGATCTGCCTACCTCGGCCTCCCACAGGGCTAAGATTACAGGCGTGAGCCACCACTCCCGGCCTTATAATTAAATTTGATGATCAAATTTTCTTTCAGGCTTTTGACTTTTAGAAGAAAATTATTGTTTTAAAGGTCCTTCCTACCACCAAAGAAAAAGCATATTCCTATACATTTTCTTTTAATTTTTATATAGGTTTTTCCCCAAATTCTTTAGATTTTTAAATCCATCTGAAATTATCTTTCTGAATAGTGTAAATAGAGATGGATTATTTTTCAAATGAATACTGAATTTTTTCTATATTAAAAAATACATCCTGGCTGGGCGTGGTGGCTCATGCCTGTAATCCCAGCACTTTGGGAGGCTGAGGCAGGAGAATCATTTGAGGCCAGGAGTTTGAGACTAGCCTGGGCAACATAGCAAGACTGTGTCTCTACAAAAAAAAAAAAAAAAAATCAATAAATAAAAAATTTTAAAATTTTAAAAAAGAAAAATACATCTTTTTTCCACTGATTTAAAATGACATCTTTGGCCAGGCTCAGTAGCTTGTGCCTGTAATCCCAGCATTCTGGGAGGCCAAGGCAGGAGGATCTCTTGAGCCCAGGAGTTCAAGATAAGTCTGAACAACATAGCAAGACCTCATCTCTATTTATTATAAAATAAATAAAATAAAATGACACCTTTTCATATATTGAATTTCTACATATACATGGATATATTATTAATCTATTTGTCTTTTACTGTCTCACCATTATACAGTGTTAATTTTAAAACATGTTTAATTTAATCTTTTCTTTATTTTCAGAAAGCTTCCTATTGAACAGTTTTATTATTTGACCCAGAACAAAAAAAGTGATGTCTATGGAAATGATTCTTTGTAAGTCTGGATTTTTTTCCTTATATAAAATCAAGTAACATTTTTAAGTGGAAATGAGTTATACGAGACATTTTTAAAGCCCCAAATGGGGACTTTTAGAGAAACAAATTATTCCTTTTTTAAAATAGAGACAGTTAATGCCAGAAACCAAGACCAAACAAACAAAAACAAATAAATAACAAACAAATAGTTTTTAGTGTTTAAAGAAATCAAGAAAAAAACTGGAGCTAATGAATATTAATGTTCAAAGGGATTCCTAAAGGTTATCTTGGTCTATTTCTCTGCCTTTGACCTACTTACCCAACCTACTAAGAATCTGCTACATTTATTAAAAGATCAATAGAAAATGCCATAGTGGCCCTCAACAAATTTTCAACCAGAATTTTACGAGGATAGAGGTTTTTTATTATCATCTACAAATAACTCTTAATAACACTTCCTAAGTATCTTTTTTAACGTAAGGCATACTTGTTAATTTACCCATCGCTTAAAGTTGTTCTTTGTAAGTGTATTATTTTATTACACTTTTAAATAGTTTGTCATGTACATTACAAAAGCATACATTTTCATTTTTAGATAAAAATAAAACACAGCTGGGCACAGTGGCTCACGCCTGTAATCCCAACACTTTGGGAGGCTGAGGCGGGTGAATCACCTGAGGTCAGGAGTTCAAGACCAGCCTGGCCAACATGGTGAAACCCTATCTCTACTAAAAATACAAAAATTAGCCGGGTGTGATGGCGGGCTAATGGGATGCCTGTAATCCCAGCTACTCGGGAGGCTGAGGCAGGAGAATCACTTGAACCCAGGAGGCGGAGGTTGCAGTGAGCCTAGATCGCACCATTGCACTCCAGTCTGGGCGACAAGAGCAAAACTCCATCTCAAACAAACAAACAAATAAATAAATAAATATTAAACACGACAGCATTGAAGAAATAATGAAACTATCACTTCTTTATTAAGTACTAGTTGTTGATAGGTCAAAATTTAATATAGAAGTTAGCCACTAGATGGCGCCAAAAAGACAAAATTTGTGGTTGTCTCGGTTTATCCCTTTGGGGTTAGTGAATTTCGCAAAGCAGATGTGAAGGGTGGCAGTAAAATTAATGGACTGATTTAGGTCAAGGAAGAGGTGTCTCAGCATTTGTTACTTTCATTTTATCTTTTCAAATCTTGAAGTTTTAAAAAAGATTTTATATTTTAAATATAAATTTTTTTTTTCATTTCGAATCAAATCAATTTTAGGCATATGCTTATCAATATTGTAGTGGAATTTGTTACATGAGAATAATTTTAGATGCTGGCTTAATGTATTATATATAGTTTCCAACCTATTAATAACAACTCTAGATTCCTTGGATTCATATATTCATTACTTCCCTGCCGTCTGTGCCCCCACCATCTCTCCAGCTCAGTGATGTCAATGGAAGACAGAACATGCTTTTTTTAGTTTCATGCCCACAGATTTAGAGTTGAAATTTAAAAAGATATAAACTTTTATAGTTCGTGGCAATCATGTGTTTATAATACATTACAGGATAATAAATTTATATGGCTTACGTGCCACTTTTAGGGAATATCTGCTAGCATGGAGGAACATCTAAAAAAAATAAAGAGTGTATTCAGTTTTACTGATTTTTACTATCAAACTGATAACATTCTGTTCATTTCTCATGTCTGAAATCTTTCAGAATTTTATTTGCATAAGCTGAAACGAATTGTTGAAATCCAATGTAGATGAACGATTACCCGTCTTTAGTCGACTTTTTTCTAGGGCTACAGGATTATTTCTTGGCATGCTAGGTTCGGAGTAATTAGTAAATGCACAGCCTTGGAATGAACTGCTTCAGAAAAGGCATGCTTCCAGGAACTTGGTCAGTTTTGTTCTATCCTCTCTCTGCTGATCGGGCAACATTTACTATCATGAGAGATCAGCAACCCTGAGCAAAGGTAGAAAGCACACGTGGTACTTAAATATCCTCTCCAGCTGGGCCACACTTGGATCACTTTAGGCCATGAAATTGCACCATCTGTATAACGTCAGGCTTCCTCAGAGCACTTTGGCTACTGCCTGATTATGAGAGTAAAGGTCAGAAAGCACCAGAGCTCTCTTATCACTAGAAGTAGTCATCCTTAGTATCTTCACTGCAAATGGAAAATGCAGAAACAGTGGTGAGCAGGACTGAGGTTAGAATAAATGGATGGAAAAATTAATCAACAGACAACTGAGATAAGGAAACAACATATCTCTGTCTTGTCAATATTCAGGGATCCAGAAAGTTAATCAAGAGCATTATCTTAATGACATTACGGTTTGAAAATGGGGTATATCATTATTATTCTTTTTTTTTTTTTTGAGACAGATTTTTGCTCTGTCACCCAGCAACCTCCACCTCCTGGGTAATCCCGAGTAGCTGGGATTACAGGCATGCACCACCATGCCTAGCTAATTTTTTTTGTATTTTTGGTATTTTTGGTATTTTTCTATTTTGGATTTGGCCCAGGCTGGTCTCGAACTCCTGAGCTCAAGCAATCCACCCACCTTGCCCTCCCAAAGTGCTGGGATTACAGGCGTGAGCCACCATGCCCAGCCTACATCATTAATCAAGTTTCTAGTAGGAATATAAGCCTTTAAAAGCCCTTAATATAAGTTAGAACTTGTTTCCTGTTTTTATTCTAGGATACCCAAGCCGCCTAATTCAACAGTAGGGTAAGTAAATAACTTATATTTTCCTTCTCTGTTATAATCAAAGAAAAAAATGGACATTTCCTATGTCTTAGAAGTGTGAAAAGAAGTGAGACTTTCCATGAAAACTTTTCTTTTTTTTTTTTTTTGAGACAGAGTCTCACTTTGTCGCCCAGGCTGGAGTACGGTGGTGCCATCACAGCTCACTGCAGCCTTGACCTCCCTGGGATCAGGTGATCCTTCCACCTTCACCTCCCAAGTAGCTGGGACTACAGGTGTGCACCACTATGCCTGGCTAATTTTTGTAATTTTTATAGAGATGGGTTCTTGCCATGTTGCCCAGTCTGGTCTTGAACCCCTGAGCTCAAGTGATCTGCCCACCTCGGCCTCCCAAAGTACTGGATCACAGGCGTGAGCCACAGTGCCTGGCCTGAAAACTATGTTTTAACAGTTGGAAGGAAAGGCTGGTGCAAGTCCAGGGTAACATTACTTTGATTTCTCTCCTATTATATCCCCTGCAAATCTTTTTTAGTAAGTGTTTTATTTTCATATAATTTTAGGTTTATAGAATTATTAAAAGATAGTGTGGAGAGTTCCCATATACATCACATGCAGCTTCCCCTATTGTTAACATCTGACATTAATATGGCACATTTGTCACAATTAATGAACCATTGCTGATGCATTACTACGACCCAAAATCCATGCTTTATCCAGATTTCCTCAATTTTTCCCTCATGTCCTTCTTCTGTCCCAGGATCCCATCCAGAGTACCGCATTACATTCAGTCACCATCTCTCCTTAGGTTCCCCTTGGCTGTGACAGTTTCTCAGACTTCCCTTGTTTTAATGACCTTGACAATTTTTAGGATTATTGGTTAGATATTTTGTAGAATGCCCCCAAATTGGGCTTTGACTGATATTTTTCTTATGGTTAGACTGGGATGAGGTATTTGCGGAAGGAAGACCACAGAGATAAAGTTCTGTTTTCATAGCATCGTAGCAAGGGTACATGCCGTCGGCATGATCTATCCCTGGTGATATTAACCCTGACCGCCCGGCAGAGGTGTCCTCAGCAGGTTTCCCCATTGCACACACACTCTTGCTTCCCTCCTTTCCACACTGCACTCTAGAAGAAGCTCTCTGTGTGTCTGTGTGCAGCCCACACTTAAGGCATCTGGATTTATACTCCACCTTCTTGAAAGCAGAGTACCTGCATAAATTATTTGGCATTCTACATGGGAGATGTATCGATTCCACTCCATTTGTTTATTTATTCAATCACTTATTTCTCTCAGTATAGACTCATGGAAATTTATTTTGTGCTTTAGTACTTAGTAGCAATCCAATACCACTTTCTTTTGTTACTAAGATTGGCAATGAGGAGCTCTTTGAGTTCACTCCTATATTCCTTTGACATTTCCCCATCATTGTGGGGTTTTGGCTTTTTTTTTTTCCTTTTAGCATTTCCTTTCTGTCACTCTGCAATAATCCAGGCTCATCTTATATAATAGCTCCCAGAGTGGCCGGGCGCAGTGGCTCACGCCTGTAATCCCAGCAGTTTGGGAGGCCAAGACGGGCGGATCACAAGGTCAGGAGTTCCATGACAGCCTGGCCAACATGGTGAAACCCCATCTCTACTAAAGATACAAAAAATTAGTCGGGCGTGGTGGCGAGCACCTGTAATCCCAGCTACTCAGGAGGCTGAGGCAGGAGAATCGCTTGAACTTGGGAGGCAGAGGTTGCAGTGAGCTGAGATCGCACCATTGCACTCCAGCCTGGGTGACAGAGCAAGACTCTGACTCAAAAATAATAATAGTAATAATAACTCCCAGAAACCCTGGCTCCTTTAATTGGGGACTAGTGTTAGAAGCCGAGATCTGAGCACCCAGTGTCCTCCATGCCACTGGAGTCCTCTATCAAGCTTAACAGAAATTATTAAGCTGCCATTTTAAAAACTGTGTTTCAGCTACAGACCTATTCAAAAGGCTATTAAAATTAATGTCTAGGTTTTTTGGTTTTTCTATTTTTTAAAAAATGACAAAGTGAAGAACCCTTGTCTTGAGCTTTTCAAATTCTCTTCATAAACAGTTTGAAAAGTAGAGTCCTTTTTGTTAGGTCATATTTCTTGGATTCACCTTTCTGCTTGTAGCCTGGCAAGTTCCAAGGTAGGAGGCCGGAAGTCTGAGATCAAGGTGTCAGCAGGGTTGGTTCCTTCTGAGGACTGTGACAGAGACTCTGTCCAATGCCTCTTCCCTGGCTTCTGGGCTTTGCTGGTGATCTTTGGCGCTCCTTGCCTTGTAGATGCATCATCCCAATCTCTGCCTTATCTTCACATGGCATTCTCCTCAGGTGTTTGTCTGTGTCCAACTTTCCCTTTCTTAAAAGGATACCAGGCATCTTGGGTTAGGGGGCCACCCTGCTCCAGTATGGAATAAGTCGGTCTTGATTAAGTATATCTGTAATGACCCTATTTCCATACAAGGTTACAATATGTGGCCCTGGAGATAAGGATTTCAATATATGGATGGGGGCGGAGGGGAGGAATTCAACACATAAATACTTGGTCTTGCTTTTTTCTACTTAATTTTCTTGTTGTGAATAACATTTCTCTATCCCATGGACTTCCTAATTTTGCTTTTCTTCTAGTTTAGACAGCTCCCACATGGTTTTTTTTAACCTCTGCCAATTCTCCAAATGATGGGAAAATTATATCCCTATGGTCTCTTTAACATGTTTATTTTTTCCTTCAGTGTGCTAGCTGTTTTTGGCTTTTGATTTTGAAGCAGTACTGTGTATATAAACAGGCGGTATATTTTGTTGATTGATTGCTTAAAGAAACAGATGGCCTGGGTTGAAAGTTCATTCAAAGATGGTTAGAGATCACTTTGCTGAAGCAGAGTGCCCAAAACAATTCCTGGGAGCCTCTTAAAATAAGACACAGTAATTAAAAGCAACTAGAAATTCTTCCTATACCATTCTAAAAACACAAAACTCATTTAATTTCTGCTTTATATTTTTTATATCAGTTATGAAACTTATTTTTATATTTTTTATACCAGTTATGAAACTTACTCACTGATAAAGAATTGGGCATGATTTATTTTAAAATTAAATTTAGTTTTGTCTGGCAAAATTAAGAAAATGTCCTGTTTGTGGTATACATTCCAAGAGAATGCTAATTCCATGAGCACAGGGACACTGACTCACTGTCCTATCCCCCAGCATTAGAACAGTTTCTGCCATTAAAAAAAGGGTCCCAATAAATATTTGGTGATTAATTTTTTCAATCATACTTCTTTCTGTTCTTTTCATTTTGTTTTGCTTCCTCAATAAATCTTAGAGAGATCTGCTTGCCATATCCAATTGAACACCCCTACCACACATACATCTGTCGCGGCGCCATGTTCCCCACCTTCACGTCACCTGAGGACCTCTACACGGGCATTAAAGCCCGCGCCCAGCAGCCCTTTCCTCCCACGGTGCCAACCAAGGCTTATGATTCAGCAGTTTTGAAGACAAGAGGTAAAATGTGATCTGGAATCAGAACTGTATTAATTCTTATTATTGGGATTTCTTCAATAATAAAATTAAAGCAAGGAGCACAAAAGACGCAAGTTACAAATGTGTGACTCAATAGATCAGGAAACTTGTTCACAGCTGCGACTTTACAATCAGCTGGAGCGCCACCATGGACCCATCAAATCAGACTCTCTGCAGGTGCTCCCAAACTTTCCCCTCGACACAGCCTCCCATGTTAGAATCAGAAACCAAAACGTTGTGGAATTGGTGGTTTTTATTCCACTTCTATTTTCTATTTTTATTTCTTTCCTGTTCTCACGGTTTAGCTTTTAAAAATTTCATCTTAGCCCAGGTGATCAGCACAAGGGACAGTGTTTGGATCAATCATAGAATCTGGATGTGGGTGCAGCAGCAGTGATAGAATTGAAAGATCCCCATTGAAATAAGATGCAGAAAGCAATGGGAGTAGTTTGTTCAGTCCTTCTTAACACCCTGGAGCATGTTCTCCCAGCTGCAAACCTTGGAGTCTTTGTGAATGTGTTTTATCAGGAATCCCGTACACTAGTCATCGAATCTCTCCCACACTAGACACCTCGGTCTTTGCTGAGGAGACCTACACATGTGCGTAAACAGAGAGGCCACCTCTGGAGAAAGAGTGAAAACACTTGAGAGAGGGACAGAAATGATACATGGTAGGCAAAGGCAAACATTTGTTGAGTGAGGTAGAAAAGACTCAAGAATTGTCCTATCCTGCAGTTCCTCTATACATAAATATTTGGACCAAAATGCAAGGACAGAATATTGCCATCATCAGCCTCAACCTCAGTGTCTTATTAGCAGACAGTAACATTTTGAAAGCTAGCATAGTGGAGTATGTAAGAGCATGGATTATGGAGTCAGACTGCATGAGTAGAATTCTGGATCTGCCACTTATTCACCTGTGGTCCATGGGAGAGTTTCTGAACTTCTCTGTTCTGCTTCCCAGTCTGCAAAATGGGAATATTAATAATAGAACCCACTTATCAAATAACAGAGATAAATGTTAGCAGTTATTCTCTTACCCTGCTAGCATATAATGACTGCAATATGTATGTACTTTTGCATATGTATGTATTGCATATAAGTTCAGCAATATGTATGCTGAACTTTCCCATTGCCTCTCAAACCAGGCAGCATTGGAAAAAGGCAGTGAAAGCTGTATCAAGTATACTGGCTGTTAGTATTGAGCACCATGCTTACCTATATAGCAGAAGTGGGGAGAGATGGTGCCGTGCAAAAGAACTATCAATGTTCTAAAGGAAATGATAGGTATGATACCTAAACAAGTAAAATGTTTATGGCTTTGTTACGTAAATTGTCAAAGTAAATTTCTTTTTCTCAATCCTGAATTCAGTAATTTCTGAAATTATCTGAAGTACATGTAGTTAGCAAGAAATCACAGAAGTATGTGTTGAATTCATAACAACACTTTTTTTTTTTTTGAAACGGAGTCTTGCTCTGTTGCCCAGGCCTAGAGTGCAGTGGCACTTTCTGGAACCTCTGCTTCCCGGGTCCAAGTGATTCTCCTGCCTCAGCCTCCCAAGTAGCAGGGACTAAAGGCATGTGCCACCACACCCACCCACCCACCTAGTTTTTGTATTTTTAGTAGAGACAGGGTTTCACCATGTTGGCCAGGATGGTCTCGAACTCCTGACCTCAAATGATCTGCCTGCCTCAGCCTCACAAAGTGCTGGGATTACAGGCGTGAGCCACCATGGCCAGCCCATAAAAACACTTTTCAATGCAGTAACATAAGGGACTGAAAAAACAAGTTGTCCTCTTAATTTCCTGCTCTTCCAAGCCTCTACCTCTCTCCAACCATTCAGTCACTATTAGGGAATTTCTAAAAGATGAGCATACTCTAACAACACTTATAAAAAAATCTTTCCAGGAACTAGTACAGCATTAGGTTTCTACTCTTCCACTTATTTTAATTCTTCTTTATTAGAACTAAGAAGCATGGGCCAGGTGTGGTGGCTCATGCCTGTAATCCTAGCACTTTGGGAGGCCAAAGTGGGCAGATCACTTGAGGCCAGGAGTTCGAGACCAGCCTGGCCAATATGGCTAAACTCTGTCTCTAGTAAAAATACAAAAATTAGCTGGGCGTGATGGCGCATGCCTGTAGTCCCAGCTAATTGGGAGGCTGAGTCATGAGAATCTCTTGAACCCAGGAGGCAGAGGTTACAGTGAGCTGAGATCATGCCACTGCACTCCAGCCTGGGGGACAGAGAGACTCTGTCTCAAAAAAAAAAAAAAAGAGAGAGAGAGAAAAGGAAGGGAGGGAGGGAGGAAAAGGAAGAGAGAGAGAAAGAGGAAGGAAGGAAGGAAGGAAGTTAGGAAGTTAGGAAGTTAAGAGTGCAGGCTCTAGAATCAGATTGCCTGAGTTTGAAGTCTACCTTTGAGATGTGGACTAATCACTTATTCTCTCTCTGCTTCAATTGCCTTATTCACTAAAGTTGGAATAACAGTACCTTTCTTATAGTAATGTTAAAAATTGCGTGTGATGATATATATAAAACAGTACAGTGACTGGCACATGGTAAGTGTTCAATAAACGCCAGCTCTTGTTCTTATTACATATGAAGATGGATGTTCAGAACATTCTTTAACTTGAAACTTATCACGAGAGCAAAGCAAGCCATGCTGTTTGGTAAAGCTTATCAAATATAAAACAAAATCTAAAAAGCTGTATTGCTTAAGATGTTCCCTTTCAATACCTTTTTGGTAAGCAAGTACTAACTCAGTTTCAGAAAACTTGATATTTAGGCAGAGAAAAGCCGAAACAGATAATATAGAAATGTATTTGTTGAGCCCCCAGAGGCCAGAAAAAAAGATCAGAAAGAGGATCCAGGAACACTTATTATTTACCTGAGATCTCTCTCATTAAGAAGAAAGGTGAAGTACTAGTGACTCCTATTACTACTGAGAGCACTAGGGTTAAAGACTCATTTGCACTCTGTGTGGCCCACATGCTGCTCCTGTACATGCTCAAGAATTCAAGAGCAACAAGCCAAGTGTGGTGGCCTGCCCTGCCCTGTAGTCCCAGCTACTCAGGAGGCTGAGGTAGAAAGATCATTTGAGCCCAAGGGTTCGAATCCAGCTTGGGAAACATAGCAAGACGCTATCTTAAAAAAAATAAAAAATAAAAAGAATTCAAGAGCAAGCTGAATCTCTCTAAAGCTGTAACTACATAGGTAAAATGTACACCAACATCCATCTCTACCTTGTATTATCTCTTGTGTATTTATTGTACCTATTAATCCCTTAAAAGACTGTTCTTATTTATTGCTTTTCCTGAAATTTTCAGGTAATCCTTATAGATATGAACTGATTGATATTCCCATGGATTCAAAGAAGAAAGCACTGACTTGGCCAGGTCAGGGTGTATATTACGATGTAAGTATCTTTTTAAATGTGTGTTTAAAAGAAAGTAACAAATATTTTTAGTCAATACATTTATAAAAATCTAGGCTTGACATGGTGGCACATGCCCGTAATCCCAGCACTTAGGGAAGCCAAGGTGGGCAGATTGCTTGAGGTCAGGAGTTTGAGACCAGCCTGACCAACATGGTGAAACCTTGTCTCTACTAGAAAATACAAAAATTAGCCGGGCATGGTGGTGCATGCCTGTAGTCCTAGCTACTCGGGAGGCTGAGGCACGAGAATCGCTTGAACCTGGGAGGTGAAGTTTGCAGTGAGCCAAGATCATGCCACTGCACTCCAGCCTGAGCAACAGAGTGAACTCTGTTTCAAAAAAAAAAAAAAAAAAACCTAAAAGATTATTTTCATTTTCTATCTGAATGTAAAATTTGAGATTTTGACTATGATTTACATTTTTCAGTTTTCTTAGCTGATTTCATGTACTATTGGTAGTTATGGAACATTCCACAGTTACCAAAAAAAAAAGATTTTCCCCAGGAAGATGGTGGAGGAGGGCTGCATTTCTCACACTGTGTTCCTCCAACCCTATTCTTACAACTTACAATGCATCCAGTCACTCCAAGTATGCAGAGAGTAAATGGGAGATTTCCAGAAAGATTTGCAAGCTATTATTGTTCCAGCCATTATTATCATATTGGTGTCAAGTCTAAAATGAAATAAAACAATAGCCACCATTTATTGAGAAATTGCTACACACCTAACCACTCTAAATACATCATTTAACCCTTTCAATAACCTCCTAAGGTTAGCATCATCATTTCCATTTTATAGATAAGGAAACTGTGACTCAGAATTTGTGACTATGTCATTATCACAGAAATCAGGTTTGTGAAGTTCTAGTCTCTGACCCATAACTCCACATGGATAAAAAGAAAATTATAAATCAAGAGGGAAAATATCTAGACGTTTGAAAATAATAATAGCTAACATGGTTGGTGAGAAGCAGTGCCAAGTGTTCTCCACGTATTATCTCTCGGCATCCAGCAATCCATGAGATAGGCAAGTGATAATTTTGGGAGGTTGAAAACATTTGAATTTTACTTGGCAAACCATTATGACAGGCCCAGCATGTGGTCACCGCTATGTCACAGAGTCATCTATAAAGTAAGTCATTTCTCGTTTGTTTTTTTTAAAGTTAAATGTCAAAAAGAATTCCTAACGAAGCGTCTGTTTTACTGGATCTCTTTCAGTTTTTAAGCAAAATCTATATCTAAACAACCCAGAAATATGAGAAGTTATTCTAGAACCCATCCTATCATTACATGTTCTTATAGCCAAAGGCTCCAGATCTGTAGTTAAGTTTCTTCCTAGTCATTAAAATCCTGTTTTCCTCATGTCACATTCCTTAGCAGCCATCCTGAATAGCTCCCCTCTGCCTGAGTGTAAATCCCGATGCTTTAACTGAGGTGCAGAGACCCCTCAGGATCTACCCTTACCTCCAGCCTGCAGCCTGGCCCCACCCGCTGGTTCCCAAACAGGTTCATGCCATTTCCCTTCCTGGAATGCCCTCCTCCCAAGGCCTCTCTACCCAACACTTGCTAATTCAAGGCTCAGCTTAACCCTCCTTGTTTCTGTTATGTAGCAAAGAGAACCAGGTCAGGAGACCTGTGTGCTTGCTGGTCACTCCTCTGTTGCCATTTGCTGTGTAAGCGATACTAGGCAGATTATTTCCCTTTTCTGAGCTTTAATTCATATCTGGGTAATTTCACTAAAATCTGTCCTGTAAATTTCACAAGATATGAGGATCATATGAAAGATTCAAAACTAGAAAATACTATAATTTATAAGGCATTATTATTACTCCAGCAGAAATGATACCTCCCTTTTCTGACTTCTGCCACACATACTATAACCAGCAACTTTTCACGTATTTCATATTTCATCAACTAAATTATGAGTTATTTGAGAACAGAATATGTTATTTGTATATCCCCACAGTGCGTTGTACATAAATATTTTTGGCTGATTCATTTATTTATTTCTTATTTCTGATGATTAATCCCACTTTCTTAATCTTTATTAACTGCTCTTAATTTTCAACCTTTCACATTTTCTTCTGGCTCATCCCTAACTCTAATCAAGTTTTGCATTTCCCCGGACAAAGAAGTAAAATTAAAATAGATACTGAGCTTCATGGGAGTAACTCATGACTCACCTTTTTTTTTTTTCCTCTAATCTCTAGGATAATACCCGATACTTGTCCTTCCTATTTTTCCTGCCTTTCATCATTTAATTGGGGGAGGTAATTTACAATGTTCTTTATCTACAATGTTCTATTCCTGTTAAAGGATTTTTTCTTTTTAAGAGACAAGGTCTCATTATGTTGCCCACTAACCAGAAAGGGGGAATTGTTAAGTATAGCCTACAGCTGCCTCCTCATGTCTTTTAAGTTTGGCCTGAAGATTTCTCCATACAGAATGAACTGCAGCCTAACTGGATGCATAAACAGACTGTAACCTACTCTTGTGCCAATCACCTAGTTTTGGCCAATCAAAGGCAGCCAACTGTTCAAACCGTGTTCAAATAAGACAAACATTAAACTGTAACCAATCTGGCTGTTTCTGTGTCTCACTTCTGTTTTCTATAGGTCACTTTCCTTTTTCTGTCCATAAACCTTCTTCCACCACCTGGCGGTGGCAGAGTCTCTGAACCTATTTTGGTTTGGCGACTGCCCAATATATGAGTTGGTTTTTGTTTAATTAAATGCTTTAAATTCTAAAATATATAAATAAAAATGAGAAACAAAAGAAAAAGAGATGGCCAGATGCAGTGGCTCATGCCTGTAATCCCTTTGGGAGGCACTTTGGGAGGCCAAGGCAGGTGGATAACTTGAGGTCAGGAGCTTGAGACCAGCCTGACCAACATGGTGAAACCCTGTCTCTACTAAAAATACAAAAATTAGCTGGGCATGGTGGGGCATGCCTGTAACCTCAGCTGCTCAGGAGGCCGAGGCAGGAGAATCACATGAACTCGGGAGGCAGAGGCTGCAGTGAACCGAGATGGCACCACTGCACTCCAGCCTGGATGAGAGTGAGACTCTGTCTCAAAAAAAAAAAAAAAAAAAAGAGACAGATTCTGTCTCATGCTGCCTTTCTCAGGTCTATTAATTATTTAACACCAGGCTGGAGTGCAGTGGCTGTTCACAGGTGCAATCATGGCACACCGTATCCTCAAACTTCTGGCCTTCTGCATCCTCCTGCTTCAGCCTCCTAAGTATCTGGGACTACAGCTGTGCAGCACCACACCAGGCTCAGGAGGATTTTTTTTATGGTATTTACCTTTCCTGTTGCCAGAGCAGTGGTCCTCAACCTCGGCTGCACATTAGAATCGCCAGGGGTGCAGGCTGCACCCCACACCAATTAAACCATTCTCTGAGAATGGGACTCATAGCAAGAATGCCTTGTTTTTCAAGGACTTGTAACTTGCATTTCTGGGATAATAGTCTTCTCTCTCCTTCTGCTCTACCCAGGGAAGGAGAAGGGACACTACTAACTTGATAAGCAGGTCCAAAAATGTGTCACTTCGCTGCAAAACAGAAAACTCCGGGAACCATATGTTAGTACTTTCCATCCAAGCCAATAAGAAAATATGTATAACATATGGCTCTAAAACTTACCAGTTCTGTGACCTGGGTAACATACTTAATCCTTCAATACCTAGCTTCCACGATATTGGTACATAATAAATATTAGTTCATAATAAATATTAGCTGCTATCAGTATTATTATTCCAATGGTTATAAAACTTTGTTGACCTAGCAACAAAGAAATGATAACCTTGGAAAGGAGACTATTCCACATAAGAACGTTAACCTTTTAAAAATTAAGTCCCGGGGCTTCATGTTAACAGTGTGTTAAATGTCGTTTTTCCCTCCTCCTTTCACATTGCATGTGGATGCAGCAGCTGTGCCTTCAGCAGCTACTGAGATCAGAGGCCCCTTTCCCACCCAGACCCCAGAGCTGCCCTAGCTTTGCCTCTTTGGACTGGCCCAGTTTTCCCCACCAGAGTCATTAGTGATCATTGTACTTATCACTCTATTCGGGGACTCTCTTGCTACCCTTCTCTTCCCGCTGAGATCTCTTCTCACTGACCGTTTCCATCCATTACCAAACCAATCAACATTCCTTTTCCTTTTCCAATTGGCAAACATAAATAGGTTTTATTTTTATTTTGAGATGGAGTCTTGCTCTGTCACCCAGGCTGAAGTGCAGTGGCACGATCTCGGCTCACTGCAGCCTCTGCCTTCTGGGTTCAAGCAATTCTCCTGCCTCAGTCTCCAGAGTAGCTGAGCCCACAGATGTGTGCCACTATACCCAGCTACTTTTTGTATTTTTAGTAGAGACGGGTTCACCATGTTGTCCGGGCTGGTCTCAAACTCCTGGCCTCAAGTGATCCTCCCTCCTCAGCCTCCCAAAGTGCTGGGATTACAGGTGTGAGCCACTGTGCGGCCCATACATAGGTTTTAATACTTGACTTTTCTGGGCTGTTTGTTTCATTGCTTACTCAAGTGAAGACTTTTGTCCTATTTCTCAAGAACTTGAATGTCTAGCCTTAGCTTTTAGGATATGAGAATAGTCTCTAGGATGAAATCTACCTTGTAATCATTTTTTGATAAGATGATATATAATCACAAAGGTCAAGTGCCATAAACCTCCTTACCTTGGACTTTTTGAAATGTTTTTAACAAAACCATTTTCAAAGCCTCACTGAGAATAACACAGTGTTCATTAAAACCCAGCTTTCTGCAAACCTAAATATTTGGACAGACCCTTGGCTTCCCTTTGAAAGAGAGCTCACCGATATCACCCCTTCAAAAGGGAGCAGTTTTTCTTCTTGATCCACCTGCCATCTTTCCAATCTAAAATACCCATTCCCATCCTAGAGATACTTTCCTCATTCCAGGGACAGTTCTCTCTCCAACATACCACCCATACTCCACACTCATCCTTAAGTGGCCGTAATGAATTTGGTGATCATGCAGGACCTCCTTTAGAAAGGAGTCATCTTACCAAATAACTGGACGTCCACAGTGCACCTCTCCGTGGCTGCCAGCACCCTGTGCCCCCTCCCACCTGCTCAGGCCCATTGACAGACAAGGTGCCCAGAATGGGAAACAAACTGTCTGTCTCTCTCCTCATCTTCTGTCTCACACCCACAATGTTCCCACCATTCCATCTCAGGCAGTGCTGTTATCCAACCAGGTGTCCTCTTCTCCCTTCAGCCTTCTCTCTTTCCTAAGCCCTGACTAGATGCCAAAAATAATTCTCTCTGCCAGTCTCTCATTTGCTCCCTCGCTCCGTCTCTCTCTCTCTCTCTGTCTTCATTCCAGATGTAAATGAACGAAGTGCCTTACCATAACCTGTTAGTGTAAAAATGGTGCTAATAGAATTAATTAAAATATCTAATAAAGAACCAGTATTCCCAAATGCTAACATCTCTGCAAATGGCAATGTGGTCTCCACAGTAAACCTTTTAACCTCCCCTATTTAACCTGGTTAAGCCCCATCATTCAAGACTAAAATAAAACAAAAAAAAACTGTATTTGCTTTTTTTGTTTCATTTAATATATTACAACCATGTTATTTTAGTGACAATTTATGGAGTTTTGCTGCCTAGCACAGAACTCTCAGAACCTTGTACATGGTTTTGCATGCAATAGGTATTCAGTAAATGTTTATTAAATAGGTTATGAGTTACATATCTTATATGAGCTATGCTGGGAATGTAACCACCATTTATATAGTACTATTCCTCTGAGAATATATTCCAAATTCAAAACAACTAATGTCACTTCTTTGTAGACTGGAGTGTCTGTCTAGAAACTAACATCTCAGGAACTGGAATTCCTTTCTGCCGTGGGCTTATCTTCCATATCAGATACAAACTGTACCCTGAGTTTAGTGTATTGAGCCAATGAATACCTTTGGAGTGAATGATTTCCACCACCCCTCTCTCACTGTCCTCTCAGAGTAACATCCCTTTAACATACTGAAAACTGGCCAGTTCCCCTCTCAAATGTTTCCTGCCTCTTTAGCCCCTTCTCAAGACATCACAGGCTACAATAAAATTTCACATTGCTTATTTCCTTTCCCGTGCCCTTGAATGTGTTTCAGTAGGTCTCTGTTGTTAGTTCAACCAGTGTAAGACACAAGATTAATCCAGCCCCGTAGAACAATATTTTTTTAAAAGTCCTTCTTGGCTGGGCATGGTGGCTCATGCCTGTAATCCCAGCATTTTGGGAGGCCGAGGCAGGCAAATCACCTGAGGTCAGGAGTTCGAGACCAGCCTGGCCAACCATGGTGAAACCCGGTCTCTACTAAAAGTACAAAAATTAGCCGGGCATGGTGGCGCACATCTGTAGTCCTAGCTACTTGGGAGGCTGAGGCAGGGGAATCACTTGAACCTGGGAGGCAGAGGTTGTAGTGAGCCGAGATCACACCACTGCACTCCAGCCTGGGGGACAAGAGCAAGAGCAAGACTCTACCTCAAAAAAAAAAAAAAAAACAGTCCTTCTTATTTCCAAGTAAGCTGGCTCTGCAAATAATGAAAAAGATAAGGAGCTCAAAGGGGGCTTTCTTTATCCCTGAATAAGTAAGCCACATATTTGTTAAAGGTTTATAGGGGTAGCAGTGCCTTTTACCATGATTACTGTATATGTAAAATGGGATCACTCTAATCTCACAGGGTTGCTATGAATAGCATAACCCTTAGGCCCAGGAACTTTAGAAGGCCCCACACTTTAGAGGGCCAGTTCTGGCCTTCCTCTGGCTGTGGCCCTTTCTGTGAAGCAAGAGGATATGTTCACCTGGAGCCCATGCTCCTCTGTCTCCCTCCCCTAACCATGATCTTGAACCACAGAATTCCCTGACCAAATGGTTTTGAACCCAATCCTAGGCCCTTCTTGGGGTCTCTTCCTCAAGTCCATCTTCCCAAGGGTTGGCAGTGCTGCCAAGCTGGTATATACCTCATGGCCAAAGGAGTGACCAAAACATGACTGCATGCCTGTTTGCTAGAAGTGGGGTGGTGGGTAAATGGGGCGGGTAAAGAAGAAAGCAGTCAGGGTGCTGAGGCCAGGGGCCAGCGGCTGGCTCTTCCCGAACCACCCTGTCCCAGTGCAGAACTCGAAGTAGTCCAAGAAGTCCAAATTTAAACCTGGTCTTCCGGGTTGTTCCAGAGATATTTTGTCAAAGCAGGGGAAAGGAATATATTTTATTTAACATTTATTTACTTGATTTATAAATGTAACTATTTAGTCAAATGGAATACAGACTTCCATTTGTACTTTCATCCCAGGCCCTCAAGTGTTAAGGGTGGGCCTGGCTGTGAGGGCACCCAGCAGCCTAATGTTGAAGAAATGCTAGTTCCACACTTGCTACCACTATCCATACCTCTGCTCCTGCTGTTCCTTTGGCCTCCACATCTCTGCACATCATTCAAGGCCCAGTTTCTGCATATAACATGACATGGCCTCTTGTCTCCACCCTCCCTCCCTGTTTCCCAGCTCCACTTCCCCATTCAGGTGAATTCAATCTCTCTCTTCTTTGAACTTTCAAATAATTGTGTCTCATGGTCGAGCATGGTAGCTCATGTCTATAATCCTAATGCTTGATAGGCTGAAGTAGGAGGATCTCTTGAGGTCAGGAGTTTGAGATCAGCCTGGGCAACATGATGAGACCCTGTCTCTACAAAAAGTATTTTTTAAAGAAAAAGCCGTGAGTGGTGGTACAGGCCTGTAGTCCAGGTTGTTCAGGAGGCTGAGGCCAGAGGATCACCTGAGCCCAAGGGTTGGAGGTTTCAGTGAGCTATGATTGTACCACTGCACTCCAGCCTGGGTGGCAGGGTGAGACCCTGTCTCTGGAAAAAGAAAAAAGAAAAAAAAAAAGTGTCTTTACTTCTTTTATGACAAAGGATTACTTTTTAAAATCTTTTTGTCAGTTGTGTTTCATGCTTTATCTCCCCTACTAGCCAATATGTTCCTGGATGGCAAGATTTGTTTCGGATCCATGCTCGTTTCCAGCCACTACTGTGCACATATATAGGTGCTTAGTAAATACTAAGTATCATAAGAGAGATACCGAGAAAAGGTGAATTTCTAAGTAACCAAAAAGACTGCAATGAAACTCTCTTATTCACTCATGTTTACATGCATAGCTCTTTTGAAAATATAAAATAAAACTCTATAGTTACATCTGAAGAATGAAAATTTTATTTGAATTTGAGTGATTTAAACTTCGTTGGAAATTCATAAAGGACATCAAATGGTTTCATTTCAGGCATGGAAGGAAAAGTAGAAGGCACACAATTTTAGCTAAACTTAGCCAAAAGACCACCTCAGAGCCCTTTGTATTGCTAATAAAATTTCACTGGAGGTAGAGTATTCAGGGATATTTCTCCAATACACATTATCAAAGTCCCTGCTAAGGCAAAAGACTTTTAGAAAAGACCTTACCATTTATTTGATAGAATATTGTGTTTAACTCTATATATGTTTCCAATTATAGCAATTAGTAATTAACTAGTAACTAATGACAAAAAAAAACAGTATCTGACGTCAGCCTGGAATTTCCTTTGCCTCTTTCCTGCTGAGATGATGAATCAGCTCTTATTCTACTAGATGATATTAACAGCAGTAATCTTTATGTTCATATTTTAGTTTCCCAGAGGTGTTGAGAAAAATAAGCCAATATTCTACCCAAAACCTCCTAAAACCTTCGCTCCTAACACTTCTTTAAATTCATGGGACCCTATTTGCTCTGCCAAAGAAGCCAACATACAAAGAAATCTTGAGAGGTCCCACTGGCTCACTTCGTACACTCATGATTTTACAGGTATGAGTTCACTTTCATACAAGTAAAAATTAGAACAAAATTGGAATATTTAACAAATGCTACGACAAGCTTTCAACTTCTCATATTTTTGCCTTTTTCTCAATCTAAGTATTTAAATCCTAAGTAATAAGAATTAAGGTGGGTGGTAAATTTCTCTTCATAGGTAGCTGGGAGGTAGGGTTGGTTTTCATTTTATTGGTTCTAATTATATTACAAAGGGAATGGGTAAGTTTTCCCATAAAGGGTAATATAACTGCCGTTCTTCGTTTACTCTAACAAAATAATAAGATGATGTTTCCATTAAGGTCTGGGGCCCATGGACCCCCTTGAACTGGATGATTACCATGAAAAGATGGTAGCAGAGTTAACAGGAAAGATAGGATTTGACCCAGAGCCTGTAAGTAATTGCAGTCAACTCTCAGTTATTTGGGGGGAGAGTGCTGGGCTCCTTCTTGCTTTGCCACTTTTTGTGTCTTGGGTTTTGCAACCAAGTTAGCAAATGGAAATGTTTACTCATTTTAGAAGTGAATTCTGAGTTGATTTGAACTGGTTTGAATACTTTGTCTGCTGTTTGGGAAAACAAGCAAGATTTCTTTTCTTGGGCCAGGCGCGGTGCCTCACACCTGTAATCCCAGCACTTTGGGAGGCCGAGGCGGACAGATCACGAGGTCAGGAGTTCGAGACCAGCCTGGCCAATATGGTGAAACTCTGTCTCTACTAAAAATACAAAAATTAGCCAGGCGTGGTGGCACTTGCCTCTACTCCCAGCTACTCAGGAGGCTGAGGCAGAAGAATCGCTTGAACCTGGGAGGCAGAGGTTGCAGTGAGCTGAGATCGTGCCACTGCACTCCAGCCTAGACGACAGAGCAAGACTACGTCTCAAAAAAAAAGAGATTTCTTTTCTTCTTCAGAGTGGTTTTTTTTTTTAACAGATTTTCTACTATGCTACTGTTGCTGAAATAACTTACAAAAGAAGCGGTTTACAAAAGAATTTAACTAGTAATTTAATGAGATTCCTAGTAAATTCCGTAGATCTTTGCTTTTTTTTTTTTTTTTTTTTTCTTGAGACAGAGGCTCACCCTGTTACCAAGCTGGAGTACAGTGGCACGATCTCAGCTCACTGCAACCTCCGCCTCCTGGGTTCAAGCTATTCTCATGCCTCAGCCTCCAGAATAGCTGGGATTACAGGCACGCACCACCACACCCAGCTAATTTTTGTATTTGTAGTAGAGACGGGGTTTCACCATGTTGACCAGGATGGTCTCAATCTCCTGACCTTGTGATTCACCCGCCTCGGCCTCCCAAAGTGCTGGGATTACAGGCGTGAGCTACTGTGCCCAGCCCTTTGCATATTTATATATCTTGTACATTACCATTGCTTTTGAAGAAATAAAGGCTTCCTCCTGGTATTCATAATAATTGAGAGCTGGCTGAATTACAATGAAAAGCCAATACATTCTCTGCAGATGTCAATAGAGACTTTTAAATTGATTATGCGAAATGGCCTGGAAGAAATAATCAAGCCCTTTAATGAGCAAAAGTATAATCTGTTGGTTTAATTATGTAAATGAGATGAAATGACCTAATAGTTTGCATATGTGTTGTTTTATTTGAGGCCTAAATTTTATTCTCAACGACTACAAATTTTGAAAACAAAATTAACATTTTAAAGATATATAAATTGTGAAAAACACATGGAAAAACATCTAAGATTATTTCAGTTTGAACACTTTAAAAACTGAGCTGGGTCAGGCTTGGTGGCTCATGCCTGTAATCCTAGCACTTTGGGAGGCTGAGGCGGGTGGATCGCCTGAGGTCAGGAGTTCGAGACCAGCCTGGCCAACATGGTGAGACCCGTCTCTACTAAAAATACAAAAATTAGCCAGGCATGGTGGCGGGCGCCTGTAATCCCAGCTACTCTGGAGGCTGAGGCAGGAGAATCCCTTGAACCGGCGGGGGGAGGGGATGGGGCAGAGGTTGCAGTGAGCCAAGATCATGCTGGGCAGGGGGAAAAAAGAAAACAAAAAAACTAAGCTGAGGGCCGGGCGCGGTGATTCACGCCTATAATCCCAGCACTTTGGGAGACTGAGGCGGGTGGACCACCTGAGGTCAGGAGTTGGAGACCAGCCTGGCCAACATGGTGAAACCCTGTCTCTACTAAAAATACGAAAATTAGCCGGGCATGGTGGCACATGCCTGTAGTCCTAGCTACTCAGGAGGCTAAGGTGGAAGAATCGCTTGAATCTGGGAAGCGGAGGTTGCTGTGAGCAAAGATTGTGCCACTGCACTCCAGCCTGGGCAACAGAGTGAGACTCCGTCTCAAAATAAATTAAAAAATAAAATAAAAACTGAGCTGAACATACTGATTTTACATTTGCTTCAGCATTTCCTAAGGTGATATAAAATCATAACACCAGGAGCAGGTTTATAGACTGTGTTTTATCATTTACTGAAGGGTTTTTAATAATTTTTATGTTGAATTTGCAATGAGCATTCTCTAAGGATAGAAAATATTATATGAACACATATTGTCAGGTGTGTTCAACAACTGTCCAGATTTCCAGAGATTCGACCCTGTATGGTATGTACAAAATACATATTCCATTGTATACAGGATGTTTGCCAAATATGCTATATACAAAATCATTGTGCAAGCAAATCAACTCTTAAATATTTATGAATAACGAGATAAAATATACCTAAGATAATTGGAAGTTTAAAAGAAAGTTATAGTGAATCTTGCTGGTTTCTTATTAAACCATAAAGAACAGACTGGGAAAACATGTTTTAATGGTAATAAAGATGTGTATGAAATATTTTATTGTAGTAGTGTAAAATAAAAGCACTAAAAACTGCTTCTTGCATGCAGGAATATATATGGTCAAAGTACAATATGATAAGTCCTGTCCTTTTTTATGACAAATTTAACAAAGCATGTCAAAGAGCTGAAGTTTTTTCACCACAGTATTTACTCAAACTTGATTAGCTAAAGGCTGTAACAAATTTGTTACCTCAATATGGAAATTTCTCTGACTATGAACAGATTAGCTTTCAAAAGGATGTTCCTAAGTCCATTTTTTTAAGTCCAAGCTACAATGATTATTTTCTCACTACTCTCATTTGTATTATCTCTGCTGTCAATTCCATCATCATTATACATACATTCTTTGGCAGTTTTTTTACTTTAACATATTATTATGAAATGTTTGAAACATACAGAAAAGTAAAAAAAATTTATAATTAACACCCATATACTCACCACCTAGATTGTACCACTAACATTTTGCTATGCTTGTTTTATCACATAATCTATCCATCTTTCCATCCCTCTAACCATCCATCATCCAGATATAATAAAAATATATTATTTGTATGCATTTTAGAGTAAATTGCAGACATTAGTATACTTCACTCCTAAACATTCAGCATGTATATTATCAACCAGGGTTCAATATTTGTTTGCAGTTTTTTTTTCTTTTAAGGTGAAATAAAGTTCAATGCAATTGCACAAATCTTAAGTGTACATTCATCGAGTTTTAACAAACACACCTTTGTAATCCAAACCCCTATCAAGATACAGAATACTATCATTCCAGAAAGTTTCCTCCTCATACCCCCTCCCAGTCAGCTGCGTCCTCTTCCCACCACTCAGCATGTATCTATTAATAGCACTTTAAATACACTCACTACTTTTGCAGTTACCAGACATAATTGAGTTCATAATATTTATAAAACAACTTAAAAAGAAGCACAGACATGACACCTCAGACCAATGTTTCTCAAAGCATAGCAAATCTCCAGCCTCACCATCACCTGAAATGCTTGTTGAAAATTCAGCTTCCTGGGGCCCACTACAGACCTTCTGACCCACAGTCTTGGAGGGTCTTAGGAGCTTAGGAATTTCATGCCAGCTCTGCAGATGATTCTGATTCAGCCAAGGTTTAAGGGCACTTGCTAAGGCCTAATAAAGAAGACTTTGGCTGAGATTAAATAACTGCACACACTGCTAATGCCATCTGTTAGTGATGGACAGAAGTTTTATTCGAGTGATTGCTTTATATCTTTGAAGTTTAAAAGCAGAGTTCCCACACACAAAGAGTTCTGTATAGCCAAATAAAAAACATGCCCCTTTCATACTCTCTAAAACCAGTAAAGGAGGAAAATGTATTTGGACCCAAATTTCGAAGTCTTTAAATTAGTATCAAAGAGCGTTGCAATGTACACTCCTACACCCATCTCGTGTACTCAGACAATGAAAATGGGTATGACTTTTGACCTACCATTTGTGGCAATATCCCTGATTAATTTTTTCTCCTTTTTATCCCACCACTACAGCAAGAAAAATTCCATCCTGTCTTCAAACCTCCCAGACCGTTGGAAGGACGAATTGCCCGATTAATTCAGAACCGGCGTTCTCTGGAGGCTATAGTCCAGCAAAGACCACGTTCCTGTACAGATTGTACTCCTAGAGTTTTGTGTAATTTTCATACCTTTGTACCCAGTTCTAAAGAAATGATGGCACTTAGTGATAACACACCAGCCGGTGTGACCCATAAAAACCAGGATATTGAAGAGAAGATCATAGAAGAACAGAGCTTGCTGTCTACCTATGAACTCCCATCTTGTTACCCAACAAAAGACCTGACTAGCATTTATGACATAAAGCCATTTCCAAAAATCACAGATACTAAAAAGACAGAAGATTTATACTGGAGACAGCAGTCACTAAAAACCCAACCCACACCTTACTGTAAACCAAACCATTGGATTCACTACGAAAATCTTAAATCTCCCCTACATGATCAGTATAATATGTGTCCAAACCCTGTTAGCCTTAGTAAACCTAGTGTTTTACAAAATAAACAAGACACAGAAGCTTTCACTTTAGAACATTTTTTAAGTAAGCCAGAAGAAGAGTTGTTCTTGAATATGGAAAACAATGAAGAAACAAGACCTATTCTTGGTTGGATTCCTAGAGCTGGAGTGACCAAGCCTCAGACCAACCTGCTGGAGCTTAAGAACTCTTTTTCAAAAACTGGTGCACAAAAGCGTTTCCATAAATCAATTCTAGAAGACCATAAAGACCTTAGGGATAATGAGCATTTGGGGATGAAGCACCAATTCTATGGCCATAATTCCTATTATTTCTATAATTGAGATACTCATTGTTCCCTTCAAAACCCAGCCTCTTGCAAGAAGCTAAAAAATATAACAGAATTTCCTTCGTATTGCTGGATTCTGTTCTCTAGATTAAACCACAAGGGCCTTGTTAATGAGGTTTACATTTTCAGGAATTTAAGTTAGTATCTGGTTGGAGGAACCCAGAAAAGGTGATGTTCTGACTTCTTGAAAAGTTTAACAATTTGGCAATAAAATATTAGAACTAGAAAAAATTATAGTCTTTAATCTCTCATCTTCAGATTATACTACAAGGAAATTTTCCAAAATCATAAAAAGAAATGTGTACAACAAAGTTTACATCATTGTTTCACCAAAAAAAATTGAAAAGCTGGAAAGAACTCAAATGATCAATAATTAATGAATGACTACACAAATTATAGTATCTCAATAAAAATGAGAACACTGTCCCTTTATGTAAATTTTTGTACATAGTAGCATTAGGTAGAAAAGACAAAACCCAAACACCCAGTTAACTGAGGGATGGACACCTCTACAAACTATATTGTCTTAAAAGTATGTGGACTCTGTTCCTTTATGTAAACATGTAAAGAAAATAAGTCAGCGAAAAAAATTAAACCCAAAACTCTCTGCATGTACACATTACAAATTGAATTGTTTGCTTACTCTTAACCTTCTGACTGAGAAACATAACTATTTCTTTTAAGCAGATAAAATTATTTTACTGAAGATCTAGCAATGGCCTTAATTAGCAACTGGTGAGTTCTAATTATAGCAAGAAAGGATGGCTTGGTGTCAGTTATTACAGAGCCCCAAATCTTCATTTCTGGAGTGTGTTCTCTAAGAGTTTGGCTAACTCCCATATGCAAGTCAATTCATTTAATGTGCCAAGAGGTAGGTTTTAAACATAGTCTATCGTGGAAGTTCAAGAGGAATTTCTTGAAGTATTTTGTGAATATTTATTTTAATTTCATGACCAACATGTCGTTTGGTTGTAACCTCCTTAAAACTATTCTGGGCTAAAGTTAGAGAATTTTTTTCCAACTGCATTCTGTACAGCACTAGTTTACATTATGACAGGAAGTAAAAGTTTACATGGTGAAATAACACTGGGGAAATCGGAGCAACAATGTCAGTTGCATGACTTGGTCACTGGGTTCTCTATAGCCTTTAATATGTAATGCAATTGGGAGTGTCCGAGGTGAGGGAGATATAGTGTACACACTTTTTATCACAGAGTACATCACTGGAATGGAATTCCAAATAATAAACTTTGGAAGATGTAACTCTCCAGTATAAAAATTTGAGGTTTTGATTGCACTCCTAGAGTTTTGTGTAATGTTCATACCTTTGTACCCAGCTTCCCTGGGTTGCATGGAAATTAGTTAGAAATTACATTCTAAATATGGTGTTCACTCTGCCTACCTCCATGCAAGGGTGGCGCAGCCTTCTCTTTAGGCATTGTCATGGTCATGCTTCTCAACTAAGAGGAAGTCAGCCTTTCCTTTAACTCTGCTGATTGTTAAAGCTAATGAATCTGCCTTTATTTGATGACAGAAAATACCAAACTCCAAGCATGCTCATCAAAAAGTTCAATTTTTTTGTTTTGTGTGTGTGTGGTTTTTTTTTTTTGTTTTTTTTTTTTTTTTTTTTACAAAATGTGTTAGTTTACTAACTGGTTCTTTTTGGTTTTTTGTGTGTGTTTTGTTTTTGGTTTTGTTTTTCTTTCAGTCAGAGTCTCACACTGTTGCCTGGGCTGGAATGCAATGGTACAATCTCGGCTCACTGCAACCTCCGCCTCCTGGGTTCAGGCGATTCTCCTGCCTCAGCCTCCCAAGTAGCTGGGATTACAGGCACCTGCCACCACGCCCGGCTAATTTTTTGTATTTTTAGTAGAGAAGGGTTTTCACTAGTTGGCCAGGCTGGTCTCGAACTCCTGACCTCATGATCCACCTGCCTCGGCCTCCCAAAGTGCTGGGATTACAGCATGAGCCACCATACCCAGCCTACTAACTCTATTTTTGTCATACATTGGCAACCTCTTTAATATCCAGAGATTCGGTATTATAAAATTAAGACTCACTTGTCCAGTACATGCACAATATATACAGTACAGAAAAGTTAAATCAAATGAACATAATATGTAGAGCAATGGATAAGCTGAAATGTTCTAGTACACATTAGCAAAACACCTTTTGCAATTTCCTCCCTCCTCCCTCAACCCAATGAATGATACAAAGAGTACACTGTTCACAGAGGTGGTTTAACAATTCTATCATACTTCCAAACACGGTATTTTCCATTAATTTTTAAAAGCTATTTACAAAAAGTGTTACTCTACTACTTCTGCTTTTAAAACATCAGGCACATCCGAATATCTACAAAGACTAGATATTTCATATCAGAACTTGTCTACTATATACACAGCAGTTAAATTACACGCATTACGAGTGTCACAATCTGAGAGATCTTCTAAATATGACCACTTTGGCCTTGAACCATTCCATCCTCACTTCCTTCTCTCTGCCTTCAATCCAGTGGACAAACATAAGTATGTGTAACGCTTAGAGATGGTTGAACAAATTCATATCCAAAAGTCATTTACAGAAGACAAGCTTGCTATTAATTTCAACGCAAAATGTACAAAACTGTGCTAATTCTACTAAGTGCTTTCATACACTGGCAACCTCTTAACATCTAGAGACTGGATGCTGCAAAATTAGGACTCATTTGTCCATTATATACACTATATATACAGCAAAACAAAATGCACAAAACATACAGAAAAAAACAGTTCCTGAAAATGTCCAAATATGAACGCACTAGCATATTACCTTTTGCAATTCCTTCCCTCCTACCTCCTCTAAACCACTGAACAAGTACAGACAATAATATACTGCTCACAGAAGTGGTGTAACAATTCCATTTCCAAAAGCCAATATTTCCTATGAATTTTAGAAAAAGTGATATTTTACTACCTCTGCATTTAACGTACATAAGGAGTTAATTTGTCCACTATGTGTACAGCAGTCTTGAATACATTGCACACATGTAAGAGTAGTTATAATTTGAAAGAGCCTTTAAAATATGAACATTCTGGCCTAAAACACTTCCCATCTCCATCAACTCAGTGGTCAATAATGCTCAAATTTTCAGAAATTTTACAACAAAATGTATAAAACATACTCGTTTACTAACCCTACTTTTGTCATACACAAGCAACCTCTTTAACATCTAGAAAGACTAGATGTTGTAAATTCGGTATTGTTTATCCTTTATATACACAGATAAGTACAATAAAATGCATAGAAGTAAGGAACGATGGTTAATCTTGCCTCACTGTGAACATCAGGATAGAGCTCTTTGCACTTCCTTTTCCTCTCTCGTCCCCTGAAACAGTGCACAAACACAATGTGTACTACTCAAGAGGTGGTTTGGCCATTCTTCCCCCAAACAACATTTCATATGGAATTTTAACAAAAAGATATTTACGAAATGTATTATTTTACAACCTCTACTTTTACTTTTAACGTATGTATCAGGCACTGAATACCTACAAAGCCTAGATATTTCAAAAAAGTACTTAGCATTGTCAATGATCTATACAGTAGTGAGGAATAAAATGCACACGACAACAATGGTTATACTGAGAGACAGGACTAGCTGGATTTCCTAGGCCGACTAAAAATCCCTAAGCTTAGCTGGGAAGGTGACCCCTTCCACCTTTAAACAACGGGCTTGCAACTTAGCTCACACCCAACCAATCAGGTAGTAAAGAGAGCTCACTAAAATGCTAATTAGGCAAAAACAGGAGGTAAAGAAATAGCTAATCATCTGTTGCATGAGAGCACAGCGGGAGGGACAATGATCGGGATATAAACCCAGGCATTCGAGCCAGCAACAGCTACCCTCTTTAGGTCCCCTCCCTGTGTATGGGAGCTCTGTTTTCACTCTATTAAATCTTGGAACTGCACTCTTCTGGTCCGTGTTTGTTACGGCTCGAGCTGAGCTTTCGCTTGCCGTCCGCCACTGCTGTTTGCCACCCTCGCAGACCTGCCACTGACTTCCATCCCTCCGGATCCAGCAGGGTGTCTGCTGTGCTCCTGATCCAGCGAGGTGCCCATTGCCACTCCCAATCAGGCAAAAGGCTTGCCATTGTTCCTGCATGGCTAAGTGCCTGGGTTCGTCCTAATCGAGCTGAACACTAGTCACTGGGTTCCACAGCTCTCTTCCTTGACCCATGGCTTCTAATAGAGCTATAACACTCACCACATGGCCCAAGATTCCATTCCTTGGAATCCGTGAGGCCAAGAACCCCAGGTCAGAGAACACGAGGCTTGCCACCATCTTGGAAGTGGCCCGCTGCCATTTTGGAAGCGGCCTGCCACCATCTTGGGAGCTCTGGGAGCAAGGACCACCCCTCTCCTGCAATAATATGAAGTGTTTTCTAAATATGACCAGTCTGGAATAGAACCTTTTTCTCTTCCTTCTCAGGTCTTCCAGCTCCATGTCCTCTAACCCAGCAATTCACAACTTTTCTGGCATCAGGAACCAGTTTTGTGGAAGGCAATTTTTCCATGGACCAGGGCATTGGGGAGGATGATTTCAGGATGATTCAAGTGCATTACATTTATTGTGCACTTTATTTCTATTATTATTACATCATAATATACAGTGAAATAATTATATAACTCACCATAATGTAGAATCAGTGGGAGCCCTGAGCTTGTTTTCTCGCATCTAGACGGTCTCATGTGGGGGTGATGGGACATGGTGACAGATCATCGGGCATTAGATTCTCATAAGGAGCATGCAACCTAGATCCCTTGCATGTGTAGTTCACAATAGGGTTCGAGTTCCTATGAGAATCTAATGCCACCACTGATCTGACAGGAGGTGGAGCTCAGGCAGTAATGTGCGTGAAGGGGAGTGGCTGTAAATACAGATGAAGCTTCGTTTGCT
Source organism: Pongo pygmaeus (assembly GCF_028885625.2). Taxonomy (NCBI): domain Eukaryota; kingdom Metazoa; phylum Chordata; class Mammalia; order Primates; family Hominidae; genus Pongo; species Pongo pygmaeus. Next base: position 61,607,493 of record NC_072379.2, read on the forward strand.
CACCTACCACTTACCTCCTTCTGTGTGGCCCTGTTCCTAACAGGCCACAGAGCAGGGATTGAGGGCCCCTGCTCCAAACCACTGAAGAGATATGGATGTGTGTTGCTCCCAGTGTCACTGAAACTGCATTTACAAAAACGATGAAAGCCAAATAAATCTGACATAGCTATTTCCATCTTGCTTCTAACCTCACAAACTGTGTGTTCATTCCTGGGCATAGGCCAAGCTAACTATGGGAGGAATTTATAGTTTAACTGTAAGGCAAAGACAATAATAGCTCCTTCCTTCCCAAAACTAACCCCCTACTTGTTCAGGAACCAAAAACCACCCTTGAAAAACTAATGAAAGGTCACAAGGTTAGGATTAAGGGAGGGGCCTGAATTGCTAAGAAGTAGGTGTAGTTAAGTGATAACTGGCTGGGCACGGTGGCTCACGCCTATAATCCCAGCACTTTGGGAGGCCGAGGTGGGCGGAACACCTGAGGTCAGGAGTTCAAGACCAGTCTGGCTAACATGGTGAAACCCTGTTTCTACTAGAAATACAAAAAATTAGCCGGGCATGGTGGCACACACCTGTAATCCCAACTACTTGAGAGGCTGAGGCAGGAGAATCTCTTGAACCTGGGAGGCAGAGGTTGCAGTGAGCTGAGATTGCGCAATTGTAATACAGCTTGGGCAACAAGAGCTAAACTCCATCTCAAATTAAAAAAAAGTGACAACCAGTCACTGTCCCCAGCTTGCTTTTCTTTTTTCCTTTTTTTTTTTTTTTTTTTTTTGGGATGCGGAGTCTTTCTCTGTCGCCCAAGCTGGAGTGCAGTGCAGTGGCATGATCTCAGCTCACTGCAACCTCCACCTCCCAGGTTCAAGTGATTCTCCTGCCTCAGCCTCCTAAGTAGCTGGGATTACAGGCATGCACCACCACACTGGGCTAATTTTTTGTATTTTTAGTTAGAGACGAGGTTTCACCATGTTGGCCAGGCTGGTCTCATATTCCTGACATCAAGTGATCCACCCGCCTCGGCCTCCCAAAGTGTTGGGATTACAGGCGTGAACCACCACACCCAGCCACCAACTATCCTTGAAAAACCCTAGCTTCACGCCTGTAATCCAACACTTTGGGAGGCCGAGATAGGGGGATCACGAGGTCAGGAGATCAAGGCCATCCTGGTTAACACAGTGAAACCCCGTCTCTACTAAAAACAAAAAATTAGCCAGGCGTGGCGGCAGGCGCCTGTAGTCCCAGCTACTCAGGAGGCTGAGGCAGGAGAATGGTGTGAACCCGGGAGGAGGAGCTTGCGGTGAGCCGAGGTGGTGCCACTGCACTCCAGCCTGGGCAACAGAGTGAGACTCTGTCTCAGAAAAAAAAAGGAAAACCCTAGCTTCCGTATTCTTCGGGAGGCAGATTTGAAAATTATCTCCCATCCTTCTGCTTGGCTGGCCCTCTGATAATTAAACTCTTTCTCTACTCCAAAAAACAGTTGCTCTCAATGCATTGGCTTTTCTAGGCAGCAGGCAAGAAGAACCCATTGGGCTGTTACAGCACTTCCAGAGGTAGTCTAATAACTCCCCTCCAAAAAGTCATTTTGGTGGAGAGGTGGAGCAAGATGGCCAAATAGAAGCCTCCAGGAATTGCCCCCGACATAGGAACAACAAATTGAACAACTATCCACACAAAAAAGAACCTTCATAAGAACCAAAAATCATGTGAGCAATCACAGTACCTGGTTTTAACATCATATTAAGGAAAGAGGCACTGAAGAGGGTAAAAAAAGGCAGTCTTGGATCGCCTACACCACCCCTTCCACATCCCCCAGCAGTGGCCACATAGCATAGAGAATCAGTGTGCTTGGGGGAGGGACAGGGCAGTGATTGCGGGGCCTTGCATTGGAACTCAGTGCTGCCCTGTCACAGTGAAAAACAACACTGGGCAGAAATCAGCCAGTGCCCAGAGGGAGCATTTAGACAAGCCCTAGCTAGAGAGGAGTCATTCATCCAAGCAGCCAGAACCTGAGTTCTAGTAGGCCCAGCCACCGTGGGCTAAAGTGCTCTGGCGGTCCCAAATAAACTTGAAAGGCAGAATAGGCCAAAAGAACTACAATTCCTGGGCAAGTTCTGTTGCTGGGCTTGGAGCCATTGGGCTTAGAATGTACATGACCTAGTGAGATGCTAGCCGGGGAGGCCAAGGGAATGCTTGCATCACCCCTCCCCAAGCCACAGGCACTGCTGCTGACAGCACTGGGAGAGACTCCTTCCCACCACTTGAGGAGAAGAGAGGGGAGAGTAAAGAAGACATTGTCTTACAACTTGAATATCAGCTCAGCCACGGTAGAACTGTGCACTAGGGGGAGGCCCCCATTTCGTGCCCTAGCCCCCACATGAAATTTCTAGAGACACCCTGGGCCAGAACGGAACCCATTGCCTTAAAGGGAAGAACCCAGTCCTGGCAAGATTCATCACTTGCTGACTAAGGAGCCTTTGGGCTTGAATAATCAGTAGTAGTAGTCAGCCATGCTGGCTTCAGGTGTGGTGGCTTCAGGGGAGAGACTCCTATTTAAGGAAAGGAGAGGGAAGAGTAAGGAGACTTTGTCTTGTGACTTGGATACCAGCTCAGCTACTGGGGAGTAGGGCACCAAGCAGGCTCCTGGATCCCTGATTCCATGCCTTGGCTCCTAGACAGCATTTCTGGACATGCCCTGGGCCAAAGAGGACCCCACTGCCCTGAAAGGAGAAACTTGGGACTAGTAGCATTTATCACAAGCTGACTGAAGAGCACCTGTGCCTCGAGTGAACGTTGGCATAGCCAGGAAGTACTAGCCAGGGGCTAGTGCAATGGTGGTCATGGGGAAGGACTTTGATGCTTGAGGAAAGAGGAGGGAAGAGTGAGAATAACTTTATCTTGTGGTTTGGGTGCCAGGTCAGCCACAGTGGAATAGAGTACCAGGTAGATTCCTAAGGTTCCCGACCCCAAGCCCTGGCTTCACACACAGCATCTCCGGACCCGCTTGAAGATGGAGAGAACTTGTTGCCCTGATAGGAAGGACACAAGGCTGGCTGAATTCACCAGCTTCTGAATGCAGGCCTTGAGGGAACATAAGCTACTGTAGCCAGACAGTGGTCACTGCAAGCCTTGGACCAGACCCAGTGCTGTGTTGGCATCAGGTCTCTCCTAGCACAGTCACAGTGGAGGCGGTCACAGGGGTGCTTGTGTCACCTCTCCCCTAGCTCCAGGCAGCTCAGTGCAGAGACTCCATTTGTTTCAGTGAAAGTAAGATAAGAGAACAGAGTCTCTGCCTGGCAATCCAGGGAATTCTCCTGGATCTTACCCAAGACCACAAATGTGGTACCCCTACAAGTCTGCAAAAGCCACAGTTTAATGGGCTTCGGATGGCCCCTAATGCAGATATGGCTGCAGTGACCAAAGACTTAGATCACAACACCCAAGTCCCTTCAAATACTTGGAAAGCCATCCCAAGAAGGGTGGATACAAAAAATAAAAAGCCAAGACTGTGAAGATAATATTAAATACCTAACTCTTCAACCCAGACACCAACAAAAATCCACAAGCATCAAGACCACCCTGGAAAACACGACCTCACCAAACAAATTAATGAAGGCACCAGTGACCAATTCCAGAGAGAAAGAGATATGTGACTTTTCAAACAGAGAATTCAAAATAGCTGTGTTGAGGAAGCTCAACAAAATTCAAGATAACACAGAGAAGAAATTCAGAATTCTACAAGATAAATTTAACGAAGAGATTAAAACAATTAAAAAGAATCCAGCAGAAATTCTGAAGCTGAAAAATGCAATTAATGTACTAAAAACGCAGTCCCTTAAGGGCAGAATTGATCAAGCAGAAGGAAGAATTAGTGAGCTTGAAGATGGGCTATTTGAAAATACACACTCAGAAGAGACAAAAGAAAAAAGAATAAAAACGAATGAGGTACACCTATAAGATCTAGAAACTAGCTTCAAAGGGCAAATCTAAGAGTTATTGGCCATAAAGAGAAGCTAGAGAGAGAGATTAGGGTAGAAAGTTTATTCAGAGGGATAATGACAGAGAACTTCCCAAACCTAGAGAAAGATATCAATATTCAAGTACAAGAAGGTTATAGACACCAAGCAGATTTAACCCAACGAAGACATCCCAAGACATTTAATAATCAAACTCCCAAAGATCCAGGATAAAGAAAGAATCCTAAAAGCAAGCAAGAGAAAAGAAACAAATAACATAAAAAGGAGTTCTAATAAGTCTGGCAGCAAACTTATCAGTGGAACTTTACAGGCCAGGAGGGAGTGGCATTACATATTTAAAGTGCTGAGGGAAAAAACTTTTATCCTAGAATAGTACATCCAGTGAAAATATCCTTCAGATATGAGGGAGAAATAAAGACTTTCCCAGGCAAACAAAAGCTGAGGGATTTCATCAACACCAGACCTGTCCTACAAGAAATGCTAAAGGGAGTTCCTCAGTCTGAAAGAAAAGGACATTAGTAAGCAATAAGAAACCACCTGAAGGTACAAAACTCACTACTAGTAGTAAGTACACAGAAAAACACACAATATTATAATACTGTAATTGTGTGTAAACTGTTCATATCTTGAGTAGAAAGACTTAGAGATTAACCTCACCTATCAAAAATAATAGCTACAACAACTTTTCAAGACATAGTACAATAATATATAAATAGAAACAAGAAAAACTTTTAAAAGTGGGGAGAGTGAAGTTAAAGTGCAGAGTTTTTCTTAGTATTCTCTTTGTTTGTTAGATTTTTGTTTATGCAATCAATGTTATGTTGTCATCAGTTTAAAACAATGGGTTATAAAATATTATTTGCCCTGGGCGCAGTGGCTCACGCCTGTAATCCCAGCACTTTGGGAGGCTGAGTTAGGCGGGTCATGAGGTCAGGAGTTCGAGACCAGCCTGGCCAACATGGCAAAACCCCGTCTCTACTAAAAATACAAAAATTAGCTGGGCTTGGTGGAGGGTGCCTGTAATCCCAGCTACTCAGGAGGCTGAGGCAGGAGAATCGCCTGAAACTGGAAGGTAGAGGTTGCAGGGAGCTGAGATCGCGCGACTGCACTCCAGCCTGGGCGAAAGGAAGAAACTCCATCAAAAAAAAAAAAAAAAAAAAACTTACTTGCAAGCCTCATGGTAACCTCAAATCAGAAAACCTGCAAACAGAGGCTGGGCACAGTGGCTCACACCTGTAATCTCAGCACTTTGAGAGGCTGAGGCAGGAGGATCACTTGAGCCCAGGAGTTGAGACCAGGCTGGGCAACTTAGTGAAACCCCATCTCTACAAAAAATAAAAATAAAAAATTAGCTGGGCATGGTGGTGCATGTCTGTAGTCCCAGCTACTCAGGAAGCTAAGGTGGGAGGATTGATTGAGCCCAGGAGGTCGAGGCTGCAGTGAGCCCTAATCATGCCACTGCACTCCAGCCTGGGTGATGGAGCAGAACCCTGCCAAAAAAAAAAAAAAAAACCCTACAACAGATACACGAAAAATAAAAAGCAACAAACTAAAACATATCAGAGAAAACCACCTTCACTAAAAGGAGGAAGACAGGAAGGAAAGAAAAAGAGAAGACCACAAAACAACCAGAAAACAAATAATAAATAAAATGGCAGGTGTAAGTCCCTATTATCAATAATAACATTGAATGTAAATGGGCTGAACTATCCAATAAAAAAAAATAGAGTGGCTGAATGGACAAAAAGCAAGTTCTAATTACCTGTTACCTACAAGAAACACACTTCTCCTATAAAGACACACATATGGTGAAAATAAAAGGATGGAAAAATATTTTCCATGCAAATAGAAACTAAAAAATAAAGGCAGGAGTATGTATATATCAGACAAAATAGATTTCAAGACAAAACTATAAAAAGAGATAAAGAAGATCATTATATATTGATAAAAGGGTGAGTTCAGCAGGAGGATATAAATTGTAAATATGTATGGACTCAACACTGGAGTACCCAGATATATAAAGGAAATATAAGAGAGACAGACCCCAATACAATAATAGCTGGAGACTTCAACACTCCCACTGTCAGCTTTGTACAGATCATCCAGACAGAAAATCAACAAAGAAACATCTGACTTAATCTGCACTATAGACCAAATGGACCTAAGAGTTATTTACAGAACATTTTATCCAACAGCTGAAGAATATATGTTCTTCTCCACAGCACGTGGATTATTCTCAAAGACAGATGATATGTTAGGCCAAAAAACAAGACTTTAAAAATTAAAAAAATAGAAATCCTATCAAATATCTTCTCTGACTATAATAGGATAAAACTAGAAATCAATAACAAGCAGAACTTTAGAAACTATGCAAATACATGGAAATCAAACAGTATGCTCCTGAATGACCAGTGGGTCAATGAAGAAATTAAGAAGGAAATTGAAAAATTTCTTCAAGCAAATGAACATGGAAATACAGCACAACAAAACCTATGAGCTACAGCAAAAGCTGTACTAAGAGGGAAGTTTATAGCAATAAATGCCTACATCAAAAAGTAGAAAAACTTCAAAATAAACAACCTGATGATACATCTTAAAGAACTAGAAAAGCAAGAACAAACCAAATCCAAAATTAGCAGAAGAAAAAAATAATAAAGATCAGAGCAGAAATTAATGAAATTGAAATTTAAAAATACAAAAGATAAATGAACCAAAAAGTTAGTTTTTGATAAGATAAAATCAACAAACTTTTAGCCAGAATAACTAAGAAAAAAAAAATACTCAAAATCAGAGATGAAAAAATATATATTAAAACTGATATTACTGAATTCAAAAAGTCACTAGCAACTACTATGAGCAACTATATGCCAATAAATTAGAAAACCTAGAAGAAATGGATAAATTCCTAGACACATACAGTCTACCAAGATTGAGCAATAAAGAAATCCAAAACCTGAACAGACCAATAACAAGTAATGAGATCAAAGCCATAATAAAATGTCTCCCAGCAAAGAAAAGCCCAGGACTAAATGAATGGTGTCACTGCTGAATTTTACCAGACTGAATTGGTATTTTATTTGTTTTTATTTTTGTTTTTGTTTTTTTGAGACGGAGTCTCTCACTGTCGCCTGGGCTGAAGTGCAGTGGCACAATCTCGGCTCACTGCAACCTCTGCCTCCCAGGTACAAGCGATTCTCCTGCCTCAGCCCCCAAGTAGCTGGGATTACAGGGGCCCGCCACTACACCTGGCTAATTTTTTTTTATTTTTAGTAGAGACGGGGTTTCACTATGTTGGCCAGGCTGGCTCGAACTCCTGACCTCGTGATCTGCCCGCCTCGGCCTCCCAAAGTGCTGGGATTACAGGCGTGAGCCACCGCGCCCAGCCTGGATTAGTATTGTAAAGAAGAATACCAATTCTGTTCAAACTATTCTGAAAAATAGAGGAGAAGGGAATACTTCCAAATTCATTCTACAATGCCAGTATTACCCTGATGCCAAAACAAAACACACATTAAAAAAAAAAGAAAAGAAAAGAAAAAAGAAAACTACAGGCCAATACCCCTGACGAACACTAATGCAAAAATTCTCAACAAAATACTAGCAAACCAAATTCAACAATACATTAAAAAGATCATTCATCATTCATCATGATCATTCATCATGACCAAGTGGGATTTATCCCAGGAATGCAAGGATGATTCAACATACACAAATCAATCAGTGTGATACATCATATCAACAGAATGAAAAACAAAAACCATATGATCCTTTCAATCGATGTTGAAAATCATTTGATAAAGTTCAACATCCTTCATGGCAAAAACCCGCAAAAAACTAGATATAGAAGGAGCATACCTTAATACAATAAAAGCTATATATGACAGAACCATAGCAATTATCATACTGAGTGGAGAAAACCTGAAAGCTTTTCCTCTAAGATCTGGAACATGACAAGGATGCCTACTTTCACCACTGTTATTCAACATGGTACTGGAATTCTTAACTAGAGCAATCAGACAAAAGAAAGAAATAAAGGGCATCTACATTGGAAAGAAAGAAGTCAAATTATCCTTTTTTGCAGATGATAACTATCTTAAATTTGTAAAAACCTAAAGACTCCACCAAAGAACTATTAGAACTGATCATCAAATTCAGAAAAGTTGCAGGATACAAAATCAACAAACAAAAATCGGAAGCATTTCTATATACCAAAAGCAAACAATCTGAAAAAGACATCAAGAAAATAATCCCATTTACAATAGCTACAAATAAAATAAAATGCCTAGTAATTATCTTAGCCAAAGATGTAAAAAGATCTCTGCAATGAAAACTATAAAATGTTGATGCAGGAAACTGAAGAGAACACAAAAACACAGAAAGTTATTTCATGTTCCTGGATTGGAAGAATCAATATTGTTAAAATATTCATACTACCCAAAGCAATCTACAGATTCAATGCAATCCCTATCAAAATACCAATGACATTTTTTACAAGAATAACAAAAATAATCCCAAAATGTATATGGAACTATGAAAGACTCAGAACAGCCAAGGCATGCTGAGCAAAAATAATCAAACTGAAGGAATCACATTATGTGACTTTAAATTATATTACAGAGCTATGGTAATCAAAACAGCAGGTACTGGCATAAAACAGGCACATAATCCAATGGAACAGAATAAAGAATCCAGAAATAAATGTATATGTCTACAGTGAACTCATTTTCAACAAAAGTGCCAAGGACATACATTGGGTAAAGGATAGATTCTTCAATAAACGGTGCTGGAACAACTGGATATCCATATGCAAAAGAATGAAACTAGACCTCTATTTCTGGCCATATACAAAAATCAAATCAAAATGGATTAAAGACTTAAATCTAAGACCTCAAATTATGAAACTACTAAAAGAAAACATTAGGAAAACGCTACAGGACATTGGTCTGGGCAAGGATTCCTTGAGTAACACCCCAAAAGCACAGGCAATCAAAGCAAAATGAACAAATGGGATCACGTCAAGGTAAAAAGCTTCTGCACAGCAAAGGAAACTATCAACAAACTAAAGAGACAACCCACAGAATGGGAGAAAATATTTACAAACTATCCCTCTGACAACGTATTAATAACGAGAATATTTAAGAAACTCAAACAAGTCTATAGGAAAAAAAAATCTAATCCCAATCAAAAAATGGGCAAAATATATGAATAGACCTTTCTCAAAAGAACGCCTAAAAATGGCAAACAGGTCTATGAAAAGGTACTCAACATCATTGATCAAAGAAATGCAAATCAAAAGTACAATGAGATGTCATCTCACCCCAGTTAAAATGGCTTTTATCTCAAAGACAGGCAATAACAAATTCTGGCGAGGATGTGGAGAAAAAGGAATGCTCATACACTGTTGGTGAGAATGCAAATTAATGGAACTTAATGAAGGTTTAGAAGTTCCTCAAAAAACTAAAAGTAGAGATACCATATGATCCAGCCACCATATGATCCAGCCACCATATGATCCATATTTAGGTATATACCCAAAAGAAAGGACATCAGATATCAAAGAGATATCTGCACTCAAATGTTTACTGCAGCACTATTCACAGTAGTCAAGATTTGGAAATCTGTTGATGTCCGTCAACAGATGAATGGATTTTTTAAAATGTGGCACATGTACAAAATGGGGTACTGTTCCGCTATAAAAATTAATTAGATCCTGTCATTTGTAAAAACATGGATGGAACTAGAGGTCATTATGTTAAGTGAAATAAGCCAGACACAGAAAGGCCAACTTCACATGTTCTCACATATTTGTGAGGGCTAAAAGTCAAAGCAATTGAACTCATGGAGATAGAGAGTGGAATGATGATTACCAAAGGCCAGGAAGGTTAGTGGTTGGGGGTAGAGGGTATTAAGAATGGTTATTGGATACAAAAATAAAGCTAGAAGACTGGGGACGGGTGTGGTGGCTCACGCCTGTAATCCCAGCACTTTGGGAGGCTGATGTGGGTGAATCACCTGAGGTCAGGAGTTCGAGACCAGCCTGACCAAATGGTGAAACCCCCTCTCTACTAAAAATACAAAAATTAGCCGGGCGTGGTGGTTTGCTCGTGTAGTCCCAGCTACTTGGGAGGCTGAGACATTAAATGGCACCACTGAAGAAGAATGAATAAGGTCTAGTATTTGGTAATACAACAGGGTGACTACACTGAACAATAATTTATTGTACATTAAACAAACTAAAAATATAATTGGATTGCTTGTAACAGAAAGAAAGGATAAATGCTTGAGGTGATGGATAGACCGTTTACCCTGGTGTGATTATTACACATTGTATGCCTGTATCAAAATAGCTCATGTACCTCTTAAGTATATATATATTTACCTACCTCGTACTCATAAAAATTTTAAAAGGTACATATACGTTATCATTGCATCCTCTTAATTTTATTTTTCAGTTCCAGAATTTCTAATTAATTCTTTTTCAAATCTTTTTTTAAAACATTATAATTTCTAGTTCCCTTTAAAAATTTTCAACTTTGGCTTTTTTCTTTAGAACATCATAAATGTAAATGTATTACAGACTGCCTGATAATTCCAAAATCAGGAATCCCTATGATCTTTTTTCTTGCTTCTGCTGATTCTCATTCATATTGTGTATGCAATTATTTCTCGTTGTTGGCTGAATACTTCATTTGAAAATTTTATTTGTAGAAATGAAGTCTAGCTGATATTATCTTCTGCCAGAAATAATTTTCATTTGGTTTTACCAGGTATCTGGAGGCAACAGAACTCCTTATTCCAAGTTCAAAAGTTGAGGCTTTCCTTGGCCAGCCAGAAAATATGTCAGGCCGCAGACCTTGTAAGATCTGGGTTTTGGCCAGTTCACCCTCACTACCAGGGTGCAGCCTAAATGCTGGCCTAAAGTAGGGGGTGGTTTGCCAGGTTCCAAACCTCTGTAAGCCCTGAATTGATATAATGGATGGATGGATAGATGGATAGATAGACAGACAGACAGACAGACAGACAGACAGACAGATAATGGGAATCCTCAGTGGCCTGGATTGAGATACTCCTCTGGAGAAGATTTGTGTTTGCTTCTGCCAGACACGGGGATACACTGCCCATCCACAATGTCTTTGTTCATTTTTCATAAAGTTTTCTCAGACTATGCAAGTAGAGTACAATCAAACTCTAAGCCTGCATGAAGGCAGACCTGTGGTTATGAATTCTTAGGGAATACTTTTTTCTGCCACTTGATACTAAGGCCAAGACAGACAAGACTAACCTGGTTCTTCTCTTTGCTGATGGAAAGACTGTATTTTATTCTGTAGATTTAAGTGTACCAGGATTATGCATGGATCTCTGCCAACTTTCCCCTCAACTCGCCCATTACCATTTTGTATGAGCTTTACTTCCATTTTGCTGCACTGCTATTACAGCCTGAGGCTCTTTCATTCAACATAAGTCCTTAAAATGGCCCTGGAGTCAGCTTATGCTTATCACACCATTTTCAGTTCTTATGCCCTACCTCACCGCCTGTCTCCAACCTGGAGATTTCTCTTACTTGTGTCTCAATTTTGATTGGGTAGGGTAGGGGATTTTACTAGACTTTTTTTAATCAGAAGAGTTTTTAAAAATACAGTCGTCCCCACTTACCCACAGTGGATGCCTGAAACGGCAGATAGTACCAAACCCTATATATATATATAGTAATGTACAACATAACAATGTTTTGGTAAATGATGATCACGAATACATCATTTTTGTTTTGTTTTGTTTTGTTTTGTTTTTTGAGATGGAGTTTCGCTCCTGTTGCCCAGGCTGGAGTGCAATGGCATGATCTCGGCTCACTGCAACCTCCACCTCCCGGGTTCAAGTGATTCTCCTGCCTCAGCCTCCCAAATAGCTGGGATTACAGGCGCCTGCCACCATGCCTGGGTAATTTTGTATATTCAGTAGAGATGGGGTTTCACTATGTTGGCCAGGCTGGTCTCAAACTCCTGACCTCAGATGATCCACCCACGTTGGCCTCCCAAAGTGCTAGGATTACAGGCATGAGCCACCACACCCGGCCAATGTTTTTTTTTTTTTTTCTGTACCTTTTCTATGTTTAGGTACACAAATACCATTGCATTGCAATTGCCTACAGTATTCTGTACAGTATCATGCTGTACAGGTTTCTAGCCTAGAAGCAGCAGGCTATACCATATAGCCTAAGTGTGTAGTAGGCTTGTATTAGTCTGTTTTCGCATTGCTTTAAAGAAATACCCCAAACTGGGTAATTTATAAAGAAAAGAGGTTTAATCGACTTACAGTTCCACATGACTGGAGAGGCCTGGGGAAACTTATAATCATGGCAGAAGGGGAAGCAGGCACATCTTACATGGTGGCAGGAGAGAGAGCACAGAGGAAATGCCAGACATTTATCAAACAACCAGATCTAGTGAGAACTCCCCCACTATCACAAGAACAGCATGGAGGAAACCATGCCCATGATCCAATCACCTCCCAGCAGCTCCCTACCTTGACATGTTGGGGATTAGAATTCAAGGTGAGATTTGTGTGGAGACACAAAGCCAAACCCTATTAAGGCTATACCATCCAGGTTTATGTAAGTATACTCTACAATGTTCACAACGACAAAATTACCTAACATCACATTTGTCAGAACATATCCCTATTGTTAAGTGATACATGCCTGGACTGTGGTTTTGTCTATATAGTACATACATAACTATGATGTAATTTAATTTATAAATTAGGCACAGTAAGAGACTAACAATAATCATGAAGTAGAACAGTTATAACAATATACTGTAATAAAAGTTATGTGAGGCCAGGCATGGTGGTTCATGCCTGTAATCCCAGCAATTTGGGAGGCCGAGGTGAACAGATCACAATGTCAGGAGTTCGAGACCAGCCTGGCCAACATGGCGAAAACCCGTCTCTACTAAAGATAAAAAAAATTAGCCAGGCGTGGTGTCGCGTGCCTGTAATCCCAGCTACTTGGGAGAGTGAGGCAGGAGAACTGCTTGAACCCAGGAGGTGGAGGTTGCCGTGAGCCAAGATTGTGCCACTGCACTCCAGCCTGGGTGACAGAGCAAGACTCTATCTCAAAAATAAAAAAAAAATAAATAATTTTAAAAAGATGGAGGTGGGGGAGTAGATATAACAGAAATGAATATGAAAAAAAGTAGTTTGCAAAATGTTACTGTTCTCTTCAACTATATTCTCTTAGGTACTGCAAGTAAATTGTAGGTACCATGAATCTCTTGAATACATATATAACACAAAATTTATGGTATCTGCTTTACTACAGGAAGGTGCTAACTGTTCATTTTTGTGGTTGTTCTTTCTGTCTCTTCATCTTCCCATTACTTTCAATAACAACTCTTTATCCACAGTTTCCTTAGTTAAAAAACAAAAACTGGCCAGGCGCAGTGGCTCACACCTGTAATCCCAGCTCTTTGGGAGGCCGAGGCAGGTGGATCACGAGGTCAGGAGTTCAAGACCAGTCTGGCCAACATAGTGAAACCCTGTCTCTACTAAAAATACAAAAAATTAGCCAGGTGTGTTGGTGTGCGCCTGTAATCCCAGCTACTCAGGAGGCTGAGGCAGGAGAATCGTGTGAACCCAGGAGGCAGAGGTTGCAGTGAGTTGAGATCACACCACTGCACTCCAGCCTGGGTGACGACAGAACGAGACTCCATCTCAAAAAATAAATAAATAAATAAATAAAACCCTTCCTGTTTTCTATTCTTCCTGTCATGAGAATAAATTTAAAATGGCTTCAGTCCATTCACTTGGCTAACTGACTTATTGGTACATCTATATGATCTGCAGTAACAGCACATGAAACCTCATCAGTATGAACAGAGACTAGTTACTTCTGATGATAGAAGAGTTACCTATTTAAGGACTACATTGTCCTTAGAATGGTATGAGTGGCAATATCAGGACCTGGCTTCATAAGTATGTGCTGAATTTTCAAGGTGTTGCTAAGCTTGGTCTTTTAAAAATTTCAATAGTTTGCCAAATAAGCCTACTTAAGGAGTACACCCAAATGCTCACTATCTTTGTCCCCTCCAAAAAGCACAAAAGGTCTTGAATAAGTGTTGTGATTTCTGCTCTGTTTTATAGGAAGACTGTGGCTGTAGTGTGTGAAATTAGAGGGGAACTGGAAGTCAGGACACGGTTCAAAAACAAAAAAAATACTCCAGTCATATAGGGAGATGGAGGATCGGAGCAGAAATAATAAGACCAGTGGTTTGGAAGTGATCTAAGATAATCTACGTCAACCTCCTTGTATCTATTACTTAAGTTGCAGGATGGGAGAAAGGATCCCAGAATGTAAACTCCACCAGAAAGAGTCCTCACTGATTTATAATACTCCAGGTACCTAGAAAAATGCCTGACACATAACATGCATTCAATAAACACTTTTTTTTTTTTTTTTTTTTTTTTGAGAGAGAGTCTCACTCTGTCACCCAGGCTGGAGTGCAGTGGCACGATTTCGGCTCACTGCACCCTCTACCTCCCAGGTTCAAGCGATTCTCCTGTCTCAGCCTCCCGAGTAGCTGGGATTATAGGCACGCGCCACCACGCGCGGCTAATTTTTGTATTTTTAATAGAGACGGGGTTTCGCCATGTTGGCCAGGAGGGTCTCGAACCCCTGACCTCAGGTGATCCACCCGCCTCGGCCTCCCAAAGTGCTGGGATTACAGGCGTGAACCACCTCGCCCGGCCAATAAACACTTGACTGAATACGGCAGTGCCAAACAGAATACAAGGGGGCGGGGAACAGAACACAAGAAAGGAGGAAAAATTAATCAGAACTTGGGGCCAGAATTTGAGGGGTAAAGGAGTCAAGAAAACCAGTGACAGAACTGAGCATGTCAGGAAGGGGATCTAGTTTTAAAGGATAACTATGATAACTAAAAGCTGTGGTATTAACGCCTTTATTTCTAATATGACCTCAACCGCATTAAGCTTACTTGAACATGACCTTTACCTAGATCATACGGGATGCAAATCCTCTAGATTTCTAAGAATTCTCTAATCATCTAAAAATGTTTCTTCCTAGATGTTGCCAGCAAACCTGTGTTCTTTAGGCACACGAACGCGAGGGGGAGGAGGGCGTTAGCAGAAAAGACGCCGACAGGTAAGGGGTCAGAGGGATAATCCTGTCTCTGCCGCAAATGCAGCACCTTCCTCAGTCTTGGGGCGTCCATCAAGCGGAGAGCTGGAATATGACTGAAAGTAACAGAGTAGAGGTGGAACTAGAACAAGGTCACGAGCTGGTGCCCAACTCCTGTAACTCCTGGTTCCAGGCTGTCCCTCTAGGATGCTGTTGGCGCCAGCTGTGGTAGTAGGACAGAGTCTGGGTAAAGGTCGCCTGCTGACAAGATGGTAGCTAGGAGACCTCTAGGTGCGCCAAAATTAGGGCGTCTTTTCCTGGACGGGCAAAACGCCCTGCTCAAAGCTCATTACATCACCACGCCCAAGATCTGATACTTTAGCAGGGAAACGCGCCAACCAAGCGACTCCACCCCACCCTCCCCGCTCCTCCAGCACACGCAAGCGCACAGAGGCCCGCGAGTGACGTCACCCCTCCCGACACCACCTCGTTGTCGTACGACCAAAGGCCTGTCGTAACGGCCGGGAAAAGCCTGGAGAGGAAGGGCACGCACGCCGCACACCCTAACATGCTCGCCAGC
The DNA here is from genome assembly GCF_028885625.2 of Pongo pygmaeus. Lineage (NCBI taxonomy): Eukaryota > Metazoa > Chordata > Mammalia > Primates > Hominidae > Pongo > Pongo pygmaeus. The sequence goes on from NC_072379.2 coordinate 61,623,181, forward strand.
ATGCGCGCGCAGGTCCTTGGCGCAGGCGTTGGGACTGGAGCCAATGAGGTGCGCCGACGTTACTGCGTAGCCGCCAGCTCGGCCGCACGTCAGGGCGCGGGAGCGCGGAGCGAGTTTGGTTGCACTTACACCGGTACTTAAGCGCGGACCGGCTTGTCCTTGGACTTAGAGAGTGGGGACGTCCGGCTTCGGAGCGGGAGTCTTCGTTGCGCCAGCGACTAAAAAGAGGTGAGAGCGGGTCGCGGAAGCCGCACCTGGTTAGAGGCAGAGCTGTGGGTGGCGCGCACTCGCGAGCGACCGAGACCCACGCGGGGAGCCTCCGAGCGGAACCGCGCTGGGTGGGAGAGCGGGGAGTGAGGACCCTGGGCTGTGGTCAGACCGAGCTGGGCGAGTAACGGCTTGAGGTGCGGCGGAGCCCTAAGTAGGGACAGGTATGGTCTTGGTCAGGGACTGGAGGCGGCTTGGATACAGATTCGAGGAAGAGGCGGCCCCTTCCATAGTGGTTGCTGAAGGGCTATGGAAATGATAGGCAAGACTTCCCTCCCGGAAAGCCGAAGCTTAGCGCTTCACGTTCTTCTGAGAGCAAAAGCTGTTGCTCTTCTAATAAGGGGCCATTTCTTTTCGTGGGCACATGTTTCTTCCGTCAGTCGTTCTGACATCCTAGAAACAGTTTCATCAGTCACCTTGAAACCGACCTGGACGGGTGACCTCTTGGTCGCCCCAGGGGATCACGGGTAGGGGATTTGGGATGTCCCCGGGGGACCGTGCAGCTTGCCCCTGCGCTCCCATTCACAAGTTCGAGTGTCAAGCTACTCCTGTGACCTGGGCAGGTAGAAACAGCCAGGACCGCTTTTTAAACATTTGTGTGCTTTGTGTTATCCTCAGGGAGAGGTGGCTTTACATTGTAGTAAGATTAAATGGTTAGGTCTTCTTAAAAGTTGCGGTTGTGGTGATTTTGGCTTAATGTGTTCGCCCTTGAGCTTCAGATCTGTGACTTCGTGACCATGATTGTCTCTTTTGAAACTGGAGTTTGAATTAGGTTCCCTCTTTGCTTGGGCTTAGTTCCTTCACGTCTAAACACAAAAATACGTTTTTGAGGAGGTGCTCCTAAAAAATGTTTTTGGTATTAAAGAGTATTTGTTATAAAGAGTATTAAAGCAAAACAAGATTCATTCTGGTATTTAATGACATAAATTAGCAATGGATTGGTAATTAAGTGGCTAGAGTGGTCATTCATTTACACTGTATTTGTTACTTGAGGAAAAATGTACTAAGTTGGAGCTTTCGTTTTTAGAATTAAATATGGGTGATGTTGAGAAAGGCAAGAAGATTTTTATTATGAAGTGTTCGCAGTGCCACACCGTTGAAAAGGGAGGCAAGCACAAGACTGGGCCAAATCTCCATGGTCTCTTCGGGCGGAAGACAGGTCAGGCCCCTGGATACTCTTACACAGCCGCCAATAAAAACAAAGGTAAAAGTCACTTGTTAAATAAAACAGCACAAAATGCAGGAATATAACATGTGGCAAACTATCAGGAGTGTGAAGTACTTAACCGATGCATTCTTTCTTGTTTAGGCATCATCTGGGGAGAGGATACACTGATGGAGTATTTGGAGAATCCCAAGAAGTACATCCCTGGAACAAAAATGATCTTTGTCGGCATTAAGAAGAAGGAAGAAAGGGCAGACTTAATAGCTTATCTCAAAAAAGCTACTAATGAGTAATAATTGGCCATTGCCTTATTTATTACAAAACAGAAATGTTTCATGACTTTTTTATGTGTACCATCCTTTAATCTCATACACCAGAATTCAGATCATGAATGACTGACAGAATATTTTGTTGGGCAGTCCTGATTTAAAACTAAGACTGGCTTGTGGTTAAATGAATATGTTCAGTTTTTGAATTTTAATAGTAACTCCAATTCAGTAAATGCTATCACTGTTTACCCCTTTTAAAGATATGATTAGACTTCGTTAGTCATGTTCAACTTTTCACAAAGATGGTGAGTGCCATCTTAAAACTTACTGGAGATTCGTTTTATATTTAGATTTATATAACTGGTTATGTGAATATATTTAAATACTGGGGAAATTCCTTCACTGTCTTAGAACCAAGCAAGATTCACCTGTGTTTTGTGTTCATTTGCCTCTTAAAGGCAAAGGTTGAAGATAAATAAGGTAGCAATGTCCATAGTTTTGGCCTTAACTATGCCAATCTAATTATAATTCCCTGTATTTAAAATGGTTCCTTTTACTTATTGAAAGGCATTTTCGTGTGGTTTATGTGTAATATTAAAGATTATTCAACACCTCTCACATCTTATAGATCTATAAGGTCACATGCTTTTAAAATGGTAGCAAGTTAAACTTCACTCTTGAATTCTTTACAATCTAAGTCAAACTAAGTTATAATTTAGGATTGTCTTTAAACAGCCATTCAGAAACATGAAACTGTAGAACTGTGTATTTGTGATTGGGAATGGTGCTTTTGCCAACTTAAAAGGATTAAAGTAATGGAGATATACACAAATTTTAAAATTATGTGTGGTCACAAGACTAAAGATAATTAAAAAGAAAACCACAGATCATGATTTTTTGACTGTGCTTGATTTCATGACTGATGCACAAATTTTAATGATTAGAAAGTGCAGGAGCCCTAAATGTCAGTGCAGCAGTGTTAACCAGTCATGGTGCTAGATTGTTTACTTGGTTTTCTAGGACTGCCTGAACTAGAATAACACTTCACTAATTGACTCTTAGTTTCTTTGCTCAGATTGAGAACTGCAGCATTTATGCCAGACATGGACAGAGGAATGCCTCTGGTCATAGTTTTGTGATGTGTAACAGTGTATAATTACATACTGAATTATTTCATGCAAAGTCTGTGCCATACACATTTAGAGTAGTCCTTGGAGATTTTATGGAGATGGTGATCACAAGGTAAGTCATAAAGAATAATGAGAAAATAAATCTATGCTGGTGGAGCTGAGAACTGTATCTTTGTGGGACAGTGAGAAGACTGAGAAGATGTGAATCCATGGTCTCAAAGGTGATAGGGATGATTAGATAGGTGTTTAAGGCCTGAAAGCAATTTATAGAAGAAATGTGGAAAGCTTGCTATAATTCATATTTGAAGTCCTAGTCTGAGTTCTGGTGGGGAATTTAAAAATGCATCCTGGAAATCTTTTAAAGATTTCAGACTTTGAAAGGCCTTGTAGCAGAGGACTTGGTGACTGCATAAAGTTAGTGGTATTCAGGGACAGTGTAGCAATTAGTTTACAAGGGGACAATTCTAGACTAATGTGAAAGACCTGAAGTGAAGGGTAGCGAGTTGATTTTTTTTTGGCATCCTGGAAATGATACAGGAAGCAAACATATTAAGATAGATACAGAAATGTGTTCAGCCTTTCATCTTGGTTAGTTGTGGGGTTTTGTTTGTTTTTTGAGACATGGTCACGCTCTGTCGCCAAGGCTGGAGTGCAGTGGCACGATCTCGGCAGGCTGCAACCTCCATTTCCCAGGCTCAAGCAATTTCTCTCACTTCAGCTTCCCAAGTAACTGGGACTACAGGTGTTTGCCACCATGCGCAGCTAATTTTTTTGTAGAGATGGAGTTTTGCCATGTGGCCCCAGGCTGGGCTCAAACTCCTGAGCTTAAGCAATCCGTCCACTTGCCTTGGCTCCCCAAAGTGCTGGGATTACAGGCGTGAGTCACGAGGCCCTGCCTGGTTTTCAAATTCAGAAATCTTATTATTTAACCCAGAAGTAATCAGCCCAGTGGTAACTTAGGTTTAATTTTTTTTCAGGTTTATAATTTTTCTCATTTCTTTTTTTTTTTCTGAGACAGAGTTTCGCCCTTTTTGCCCAGGCTGAGTACAGTGGTGCAATCTCACTGCAACCTCCGCCTTCCGGTTGCAAGTGATTCTCCTGCCTCAGCCTCCTGAGTAGCTAGGATTACAAGCACCCGCCATCAAGCCTGGCTAATTTTTGTATATTTAGTGGAGATGGCGTTTCACCATGTTGGCCAGACTGATCTTGGACTCCTGACCTTGTGATCCACCCACCTCGGCCTCCCAAAGTTCTAGGATTACAGGTGTGAGCCACCATGTCTGGCCAATTTTTCTCATTTCTATACCTCCTATCTTAAGGTCTGCGTTGGCACAGATGAGTAACTGCCATGTTCTAGGTCAGTTATACCCAAGTACTTCTGGTGGTTTAAAATGTGATTCTGTAACTTTTTTATTTTTATTTTTTTGAGATAATTTCACTCTTGTTGCCCAGGCTGGAGTGCAATGGCGTGATCTCTGCTCACCGCAACCTCCGCCTTCCAGGTTCAAGCGATTCTTCTGACTCAGCCTCTCGAGTAGCTGGGATTACAAGCATGCGCCACCACGCCCAGCTTATTTTGTATTTTTAGTAGAGACAGGGTTTCTCCATGCTGGACAGGCTGGTCTCGAACTCCTGACGTCAGGTGATCCACCTGCCTCGGCCTCCCAAAGTGCTGGGATTATAGGCGTGAGCCACCGCACCTGGCTGATTCTGTAATTTTTTAAAAAGGACATTTCTATCAGGGATATATACTTTCAGAAGTAAGGAAATAGGGAAAAAAAAGAGCTAGCACTATAAACCACATGTTTTCATTTCTAGTGCTTTACTGTAAGTGGCTAGGTTGGTAGAATCAAAAATAAGGGCCAGATGTATTTAAGGGGTATTCAAATGCCACCTGCATGCTTATTTTGTCTAGAACAGTGCTGTCTAATAGAACTTTCTGTGATGATGGATATTTTGTAGACTTTTGCTGTCCAGTATGGTAGCCACTAACCACATGTGGCTGTTAAGCCCTTGAAATACAGCTAGTATGACTAGAAAGTATTTTAAATTTACGTAGGCACAAGTGGCTAGTGGCTACTGTATTGACATTCTGGGTCTAGGACTAGAACCAGTGATCTGTAACAAAAGTACTTCCCCTGTACTCTATTAAATCTAGAATTAGCCGGGCATGGTCGCTCATGCCTGTAATCCCAGCACTTTGGGAGGCCAAGGCAGGCAGGTCACTTGAGGTCAGGAGTTTGAGACCAGCCTGGTCAACATGGCGAAACCCTGTCTCTACAAAAAACATAAAAATTAGCCAGGTGTGGTGGTGGGCACCTGTAATCTCAGCTACTCGGAGGCTGAGGCAAGAGAATTGCTTCAACCTGGGAGGGAGAGGTTGCAGTGAGCCAAGATCGCACCACTGCACTCCAGCTTGGGCAACAGAGCAAGACTCTGTCTCAAGAAAAAACTTTATTGGATCACAGTCACATTCATTAGTGTATTGTTTAGGGCTGCTTTGGGCTACAACGTTAGAGGTTAGTGGTTGTGACAAAGCCTAAAATATTTAGTGTGGCATTTTACAGAGTTTCTCAGTTCTGTGTTTAGAGCTTTGCTTTGTCAATCTGTGATTAACACAACCTCATATTTGTGGAGAATGGGAATAAGCACCTCAAAATATTCATTGAATGATGTGTGAATGCCTGTAACTGGCAAGCACAGAAAAATTTGTTCATATCTATGTCAAATTCCTTGAAAGTCACATAGTGAAAAATCACTACTTCCAAGGTTAGCAATTAACCTATTTGTCGATATTTTCTATTCTCAATTGACTCAGACTGTGTGACATCTGACACACTTGACTGCTTTTATTTTCTCACTTCCCTCAGTTTGTTAGTTTCACATTCACATAGAATGAAACAGACATAAACATCCTTATGTATGTGTAGCTGTAATAATCTCTTGATAACCCACATACTTCAGCATGACATTTTGCCCAAATTCTAGTCGCTGAACTTAAATTGCTTTGCAGTTATAAAGTGCATTTACATCTCAATTCATCCTCAGCACCTCATAAGGCATTGGGGACAGGCTCAGAGGTTGTTACTGCTAAAGGTCACACAGATACACTCCCTTGTTAGCAGTACCACATGTACTGACACCAGCCCCTCGGTGCCTTCTAAAACTCCACATAAACTGGGTCATCTCTTTTAGCCTCTTCACAGAACGTACACACTTTGTTAATAGAAACTGGGCTTTGTCCAGGCCCGTGAACTTCTCAGCCCTCACAAATAGAGACTGCTTCCACACGGTCCACAAAAGAGGCCATGTAGTCTTGGCATCTTCCAAATCATCACTCTTCTCTCACAGGCAGAGCTACTTGTGTGAGGTTTCTGACATCTGCATGGACCTTTGGACCTTTTGCTGTCATCTGTGTACTTCTAGACCATTACATTCACTGGGCACTTCACCTGGCTTATGATCTCTACCGCAACGCTTTTTTATTTTTAAAAGTTATCCTGGTAATAGCTGTATACATTCAAATAACCTATCCGTAATGCCACGGCAGCCTCAATTTTTTACTTGATTTTAACTCTTCTGAGGGCTTTCCCATCATAATTTAGACTTATCAGTACTCCAGAACTACTACACCTCTGAAATTAGAAATCCCAATACACCAATCTTTGATCACAACCTTGTATTGTTCCTTGTCTCTCATTATTATTTGCTGTATCTCCTTGAACTCACCAAAACCCCTAGGTCCTGATCATACTCTTCAGCCTCCCTTCCTCGGCCAGGCTCTCAGTGTATCTCTTCCATCACTGCATTGCCTACATCCCCTACCTTTGTCACTTGTGTTTTCTTTTGTGGCATCTGTTCTGCAAACAGCCTGAGAACAGCCCAGCAATCTTTCTCTGCTTCCATACCTGATCTGAACACCGTAGGAGAAAATCACACTGCCGTCCGTCAGCACCACTGTAAACTTACCGTCTGTGATTCAGCTGAACCAGCAGAAACCTTGCGCAGCTGTCCTTTTATGTATCCATTCTTATCCCAGTCTTTATTGTTATTTTAGATGTTCATCATGCTCCTCATGATTTTTATCCCTACTGCCTTTCTTATAGCAGATGGCCTCACCTCCCATTTCAGATATTAATTCTCTACTTCCTGACTACAAGGAAGGTTTCTGTTGTACCCCATCCTTCACTTTGAATGTTGTTCTTAATTCAGATATGTTTCAGAATGGTCAATCACATCAGAACGGTTGCTCTACATATTACACCCCAACATGGCCATTCTAACACCCATTCTCAACCCCCTTGTCCTCTGCCTCCCTCTCCCATAAAAGTTGGAAGGACTACATGTCTACTTTCTTCTTAGCCCAGGAACTTTGCATGGGGAGCCACATTTAAACAATATAAATAAATTCTGGAAATTAATATTTTCTAATTCAGTTTAACGAAATTATAGTTGTCTCTACCTGAATTGGGCATGTGTAGTGCGTCCAGACCAGGAGATGACACATCTTTGCAATTTGGGGATAGCAGGAGAAATCTAGATTTTCTAAGTCACCTGCACTGAGTTGGGCCATGTTGTGTTGTCAGTAAGATGAAAACTTCTATACTTGTTTACTGGTGAATGTTAGAGGAAGACAGCCCAAGGATCTGAGAACTCCACTGACACTGCATAATGGAACCTTAGGCACATTCTCTCTACTTTAGTTTCCTCATCTGTAAACTGGCACTAATTATTTCAGCCCTTAGGGTGGTTTTAAGGATTAAACAAGAGAATGTACTTGGCATGTTGCCTGGCAGTCAGTAAACATTCAAAGATTAGCTATTCTTGAACTAGATGGGCAACAATTTATCAAATTGTTTAACAATTGGACATATTGCCTGGGAGAGAGGATGCTCACTGAGATGATTCTTCCAAGTGAAGTGAACAGGATGGTTTAGTGGGAGAGAAGTGCCTGGAATTAGGGATTTGTATTCCTGACTGGCCCTTAATTCTAACCATTGACCCATCAAGTGATGTCTCATGCACTTTTAGTGACCTGGACCAAGAATCAATTAAGTTCAACCTCCATCAACTTCATTTACCTTGAAAGCTTTTCTAAGGGGGGAACCAAGGCTTATAGTCAAAAGGTATGTATACACTGATATGTATACACTCTCATCTTCTAAGTGTGCCTAGTTTCTCTAGTAATCTAAGAAAGGCATAGTTTTTAATATCCCATTTACTGGTATAATGCCAGCGCTAGTCAATTTCTCCTGAATCTTAACAAGAAGAGAAACAAATTGAGATGGGAATATGTGCATTAGAGGCAGCTTAGAGTGGGAAATGTTTAGGTGGTTGGCTGCAACCCTCCACTGTTCCATCTCCCAGGAGGATTTATTAGGATGTTCCATCCAGGTCATAGCAGGATGCCACCTGGAGGGCCCTTATCTATGAAGAACTAGTGGTTCTGCCTCTCATCCTGTCACAATGCATTGCTAACTTGTGTTGAGCAATGTTCAGTAGTTGTTAGAGTTTTGATTCTGGAACATGAGCACCTCCTATAATTTTTTTTTTTTTTTTTTTTTGAGATGGAGTCTTGCCCTGTTGCCCAGGCTAGGGTGCAGAGGTGCAATCTCAGCTCACTGCAACCTCCACCTCCTGGGTTCAAGTGATTCTCCTGTCTCAGCCTCCCAAGTAGCTGGGATTACAGGCACGCCACCATGCCCGGCTAATTGTTGTATTTTTAGTAGAGATGGAGTTTCGCCATGTTGGCCAGGCTGGTCTTGAACTCCTGACCTCAGGTGATTCACCTGCCTTGGCCTCCCAAAGTGCTGGGATTACAAGTGTGAGCCACTGCTCCTGGCCCCTCCTGTAATTCTTTTTTTCTTTTTCTTTTTCTTTCTCTTTTTCTTTTTCTTTTTGAGACGGAGTCTCGCTCTATTGCCCAGGCTGGAGTGCAGTGGCGCGATCTCGGCTCACTGCAAGCTCTGCCTCCCGGGTTCACGCCATTCTCCTGCCTCAGCCTCCGGAGTAGCTGGGACTACAGGCACCCGCTACCACGCCTGGCTAATTTTTTGTATTTTTAGTAGAGATGGGGTTTCACCGTGTTAGACAGGATGGTCTCGATCTCTTGACCTCGTGATCCGCCCGCCTCGGGCCTCCCAAAGTGCTGGGATTACAGGCATGAGCCACCACACCTGCCCACCTCCTATAATTCTTGAATGGGGCATATGTGATGGTGATAACAAAAAATCACTATGCTAGCCAGACAAACACTGTATGTTGAGTGCAAAGGTTAGAGATGGTATAGGAAGAGACCTATGGGAGAGATTTTTAATTTATGAGTCTCCTGAATTAGACTAGGTTAAGATATTTAAAGAACCAGTGCTTAGTGGGAAGTGACAGGGCCAGCCCATTTCACCCCCTCCTAACCTGGTATCTCTCAAAATAAGAATGAAGGAGGATTTTTTGTGCTGTACCTCAAGGTCAGGGAAAGATTCATTTAGGCTGAGCATGGTGGCTTATGCCTGTAATCCCAATGCTTTGGGCTGAAAAAGGAGGATTACTTGAGGCAGGAGTTTGAGACAAGGCTGGACAATACAACAAGACCCCATCTCTACAGAAAATTTCTTACAAAATTAGCCATGCATGGTGGCATGTGCCTGTAGCCCTAGCTACTTGAGAGGCTGAGGCAGGAGCATTGTTTGAGCCTAGGCGTTAAGGTTTATGGTAAGCTATGATTGTGCCACTGCACTCCAGCCTGGGCAACAGAGTGAGACCCTGTCTTAATAAAAGATTCAGAGAGTCTTTTACCATTATAAAGCAAATGTAGGCTGTACATGCCAGATTCCTTTTGTAGGTATACTGCCTGAAGATTCTGATAGCTTCCTACTCCTTATGCTAAACTTGATCAAGCAGGTTAGCACCAAGGCCTATATTAGATACAAGAGAATACAGCCAAGGTATGTGATTTTCTAAGGGATCCTGTCAGCTGAACCCCCCTCCACCCAAGTTGGTTCTCCAGCAGAATACCTTGGAAGTGGAGAGCTAATGTCTTTACTCTTGGCCTTCTACACAGCAGGGGCTATATTAAAATCTAACTACCTTTTGAGTTCATAGGAAGGCAGGGAACTGCCCTTCAGGAAACAGCCACAACCTCCCCACCATTGGTTCTTCTAGTTTACTGGTCATTCCTTCTCAACTACATCTGCAGGCCTCTTTTTTGTCCAGTCTTGCAGAGATTGCTGTTGGTCTACTCAATACCCATTCTCTCCTTCATTTTTAGTAACAGAACTTTGGTTCTTTTCAGGGAAAAACATACCTGTAAGAGACTACATTGTCTGACTTCCATAGACGTGATTAATGGGTCAAGTGGAAGTCAGTTGGGTGGGACTTCTGGGAAATCTTCTGTAAAGAGACCTGACTCAGATAGGAGGACTGCCCTTTTGCCCTTTGCTTTTCCTCTTTTTCCTGCCTAGAACCGGGATGGAGTGGCTGAAGCTCCACTGGCAGCCAGCTGGGGTTTTTGGCACCACTGAGGATGGAAGCCACACACCTGAGGATGGCAGAACACAAGGACAGAAGGACCTGGCACACTGGGGAAGTGATGAAGCTGCCATGCTGACTCAGACTTCTTTAACAATTTAAGAATTTTCCTTCTTATTTAAACTATTGTCATTTCAATTTCTGTAATATGCAGCTGATACTAATTTTTTTTTTTTTTTTTTTTGAGATGGAGTCTCACTGTTGCCCAGGCTGGAGTACAGTGGCACGATCTCGGCTCACTGCAACCTCCACCTCCCAGGTTCAAGCAATTCTCTGCCTCAGCCTCCTGAGTAGCTGGGATTACAGATGCCCACCACCACACCTGGCTAATTTTTGTATTTTTGGTAAAGATGGGGTTTCACCATCTTGGCCAGGCTGGTCTTGAACTCCTGACCTCATGATCCACCCACCTTGGCCTCCCAAAGTGCTGGGATTACAGGCATGAACCACCACTCCCGGCCACTAATTCTGTTACACTCACTCCTTATGTAATAGTGACCCGTAAAGTTATGCCTTCAAAAATTTTTCTTTATATTTTTTCCCCTGGCAATATCCACACGCATGCCTTAAGAACACCAATGACTTCATATCCACAGTGCAAATCTGTCTTGAGCTCAACAGCCATACACTCAACTGTCTTTTAGACATATTTATCTGAGCTCTCCCACGGACACTGCAGAAGGCTAAATAAGGGCTCAAACGTGTCCATGCCCTAATCCCTGGAACCTGTGAATGGTACCTTGTGTGGCAAAGGGGACTTTACAAATGTGACTACGTTAAGGATCTTGAGATAGGGAGTATACCCCACAGTATTTAGATGGGCTTGATATAATTACAAATATCGTTATAAATGGGGGAAGCAGGAGTCAGAGTCAGAAGGCAGCAGTGTGACAGAGGAAGCAGAGACTGGTGTGAGGTGGCCACAGGCAAGGAGTACTGGCAGCCTCTAGAAGCTGAAAGAGGCAAGGAATGTTTATTAGTCCGTTTTCATGCTGCTGATAAAGACATACCTGAGACTGGGTAGTTTATAAAGGAAAGGGGTTTAATTGACTCAGTTCTACATTACTGGGGAGGCCTCACAATCATGGTGGAAGATGATAAAAGAGCAAAGGAGTGTTTTACATGGTGGCCAGCAAAGAGAATGAGAACCAAGCAAAAGGGGTTTTTCCTTATAAAACTATCAGGTCTTGTGAGACTAATTCACTACCATAAGAACAGTATGGGGGAAACCAAACCTATGATTCAATTATCTCCCACAGGGTTCCTCCCACAACACATGGGAATTATGGGAGCTAAAAATTCAATATGAGATTTGGGTGGGGAGACAGCCAAACCATATCATTCCACCCTGGGCCCTCCAAATCTTGTGTCCTCACATTTCAAAACAAATCATGCGTTCTCAACAGTCCCCCAAAGTCTTAATTCATTTCAGCATTAACTCAAAAGTCCACAGTCCAAAGTCTCACCAGAAATTAGGTAAGCCCCTTCTGCCTATGAGACTGTAAAATTAAAAGCAAGTTAGTTACTTCCTAGATACAATGGGGGTACAAACATTGGGTAAATACAGCCGCTCCAAATGGGAGAATTTGGCCAAAACAAAGGGGCTAAAGGCCCCATGCAAGTCTGAAATTTAGCAGGACAATCAAATCTTAAAGCTCCAACATGATCTCCTTTGACTCCGTGTCTCACATCCAGGTCATGCTGATGCAAGAGGTGGGTTCCCATGGTCTTGGGCAGCTCTGCCCCTGTGGCTTTGCAGGGTACGGCCTCCCTCCTGGCTGCTGTCATGGTCTAGCATTGTCTGCAGCTTTTCTAGATGCACAGTGCAAGCTGTCAGTGGATCTACCATTCTGGGGTCCGGAGGATGGTGGCCCGCTTCTCACAGCTCCACTAAGCAGAGCCCAGTGGAGACCTGTGTGGGGGCTTCAACTCCACATTTCCCTTCCACACTGCCCTAGCAGAGGTTCTCCATGAGGGCCCTATCCCTGTAGCAAACTTCAGGGACATTTCCACACATCCTCTGAAATCTAGGTGGAGGTTCCCAAACCTCAGTCTTTTTTTTTTGTTTTTTTTTTTGAGACGGCGTTTCTCTCTTGTTGCCCAGGCTGGAGTGCAATGATTCAATCTCGGCTCACCACAACCTCCACCTCCTAGGTTCAAGCGATTCTCCTGCCTTGGCCACCTGAGTAGCTGGAATTATAGGCATGCGCCACCACGCCCAGCTAATTTTGTATTTTTAGTAGAGATACGGTTTCTCCATGTTGGTCAGGCTAGTCTCGAACTCCCGACCTCAGGTGATCTGCCCACCTCGGCCTCCCAAAGTGCTGGGATTACAGGCATGAGCCACTGCACCTGGCCAGTTCTTGACTTCTGTGCACTTGCAGGCTCAACACCATGTGGAAGCTGCCAAGTCTTGGGGCTTGCACCCTCTGACGTCCGAGCTGTACCTTGGCCCCTTTTAGCCATGGCTGGAGTGGCTGGGACACAGGGCACCAAGTACTTAGGCTGCACAGCACAGAGGGGCCCTGGGCCCGGCCCACAAAACCATTTTTTCTTCCTATGCCTGCAGGCCTGTAATGGGAGGGGCTGCCACAAAGGTCTCTGATATGCCCTGGAGACATCTTCCCAATCGTCTTGGCAATTAACATTTGGCTCCTTGTTACTTACGCAAATTTCTGCAGTGGGCTTCAATTTCTCCTCAGAAAATGAGGTTTTTTTTCTATTGTATCATCAGGCTGCAATTTTCCAAACTTTTATGCTCTGTTTTCCTTTTAAAACTGAATGCTTTTAACAGCACCCAAGTCACCTCTTGAATGCTTTGCTGCTTAGAAATTTCTTCCACCAGATACCCTAAATTATCTCTCTCAATTTCAACATTCCACAAATCTCTAGGGCAGGGGAAAAATGCCACCAGTCTCTTTGCTAAAACATAACAAGAGTCACTTTATTCCAATTTCCAACAAGTTCCTCATCTCCATCTGAGACCACCTCAGCATGGATTTCATTGTCCATATCACTATCAATCGGCATTTTGGTCAAAACCATTCAACAAGGCTCTAGGAAGTTCTAAACTTTCCCACATTTTCCTGTCTTCTGAGCCCTCCAAACTGTTCCAACCTCTGCCTGTTACCCATTTCCAAAGTCGTTTCCACATTTTTGGGTATCTTTACAGCAGCACCCCACTCTATACCAATTTACTGTAGTAATCCATTTTCATGCTGCTGATAAAGACATACCTGAGACTGGGTAATTTATAAAGGAAAGAGATTTAATTGACTCACAGTTCCACATGCCTGGGGAAGCCTCACAATCATGGCGTAAGATGAAGGAAGAGCAAAGTGGCATCTTACGTGGCAGCTAGCAAAAAGAGAATGAGAATGTGAACCCCCAAAATTTGAGACAAGTCTCAGTTAATTTAGAAAGTTTATTTTGCTAAGGTTGAAAATGCACACCCATGACACAGCCTCAGGAAGTCCTGATGACATGTGCCCAAGGTGGTTGGGGCACAGCTTGGTTTTATACATTTTAGGGAGACATGAGACATCAATCAATATATATAAAAATACATTGGTTAGGGGGTTTCCAAGTCACAGGTAAGTGAGACAAATGGTTGCATTCTTTTGACTTTCTGATAAGCCTTTCCAAAGGAGGCAATCAGAATATGTGTCTATTTCAGTGAACAGAGGGATGACTGAATAGAATGGGAGGGAGGTTAGCCCTGAGCAGTTTCCAGCTTGAATTTCCTTTTTTCCTCAGCTCACTGCAGCCAAGATATTTTCCTTTCACAAGAGCCAAGTGAAGCGAAAGGGGTTTCCCCTTATAAAACCATCAGATCTTGTGAGACTTATTCACTATCACGAGACCAGTATGGGGGAAGCTGCCCCCATGATTCAGTTATCTCCCACTGGGTCCCTTCCATAACACATGGGAATTATGGGAGCTAAAATTCAAGTTGAGATTTGGGTGGGCACACAGCCAAACCATATCAGAATGGATTCCCTTATCAAATCCCCAGAAGGAACCAGCTTTGTTTTCACCCTGATTTTTAGCCCACTGAGGCTCATTTTGGCCTTCTAACCTCCAAAACTGTAAGAGGATAAAGTGTACAGTAAGTTGTTACAATAGTGGTGGGAAATTAACACAAGCACCTCAAACCTAACATATCCAAAATAAATTCATTGATTTTCTTCCAAAACCTGATCCTCTTATATTGCCTACCTTTACACCATCCAAACCAGAAATTACTCATATATACTAGATTGTCTTATTCCCTCCTCCTCTCTCATCACTGGGTATTTTTGGTTCTATGCATTATCCTTCAAATCAGTTCCTGATTCAAGCTTGCATATCTTCCATCTGTGCTATTACTGTAGCCCAGTGGTTCTCAACTGGAGGCAAATTTGTCACCTAGGGAACATTTGGCAATGTCTGGAGGCATTTTGATTGTCACCACTGTGTGGGGGGCTGCTAATCGCTAGCATCTAGTGGTTAGAGGCCAAAGATGCTCCTGAACATCCCACAGTGCACATGACAGCCCCCACAACAAAGAATTATCAGGCCCAAAACATCAATAGCACCAAGGATGAGAAACTGCTATAGTCTTATAACTAGTCTCCCTACCTCCCATATTAAGCCACTCCAGTCATAATCATTATAAATTCCAATTCCCTGATTAAATCTATTTTGTTATTAATCATAACTTGAAATCCCTTTTCTTTTCTTTTCTTTTTTTTTTTGAGATAGAGTCTCGCTCTTTTCGCCCAGGCTGGACTGCAGTGGCGCTATCTCGGCTCACTGCAAGCTCCACCTCCCCGGTTCACGCCATTCTCCTGCCTCAGCCTCTGGAGTAGCTGGGACTACAGGTGCCCGCCACCGCGCCCGGCTAATTTTTTGTATTTTTAGTAGAGACGGAGTTTCACCATGTTAGCAAGGATGGTCTCGATCTCCTGACCTCGTGATCCGCCTGCCTCGGCCTCCCAAAGTGCTGGGATTACAGGCTTGAGCCACCGCGCCCAGCTGAAATCCCTTTTCAATAGCATCAATATCTGGATCATTTGTGAATCTGTTGGCTTTTATTTCTCTCCATTTTCAGTCATTTTGTCCTTTTTCTTGAAATGCTAGGTCATTTTTAATTGAATGCTGACTTGGGCTATGAAAAGTGATAGTGGCTCTGTAGGTTATCTTACTCCAGAGAAGGTTTACCCTTTCTTTTGTTAGATGGAATGATTATCTTAATCCATTTAGAGACTGTGCTGACTCAAGGCTGGGTTGAAAATGTGGAAAGACTTTTACCTCTGGCTCAATTCCACTTTTTTTTTAAGATGGGGTGTCATTCTGTCGCCCAGGCTGCAGTGGCACAACCAGGGCTCACTGCAGGCTCAGCATTCCAGTCTCAAGCAATCCTCCCACCTCAGCCTCCTGAGTAGCTGGGACTAAAGGTACGTGCAACCATGCTCGGCTAATTTTTTTAAAATTTTTTGTAGAGACAGGGTCTCACTATTCAACTCCACTCTTTTTTTCTTCTTCTTTTATTTATTTATTTATTTATTTTATTTTATTTTATTTTTTTTGAGACAGAGTTTTGCTCTTGTCGCCCAGGCTGGAGTACAGTGGTGCAGTCTCGGCTCACTACAACCTCCACCTCCCGGGTTCAAGCGATTCTCCTGCCTCAGCCTCCAGAGTAGCTGGGGCTACAGGCACACACCACCACGCTGGCTAATTTTTGTATTTTTAGTAGAGACGGGGTTTCCTCATGTTGGCCAAGATGTTCTCAATCTCCTGACCTTGTGATCTGCCCGCTTCGGCCTCCCAAAGTGCTGGGATTACAGGCGTGAGCCACCGTCAACTCCACTCTTAAAGTGTAGCTTTTTGGAGTTCTAACAGAGCCTAGGGAATTGACTGGGCCTAACCTAAGGCAAGTCTTTAACCTTATTTCTTTGACAAAAACTCTGTTCAGCTCTTTAGGGACTTTCCGCTGGGCTTCTTAGCCTCCTGCCTTGTTCAGCTTGAAAATGTAGCAATGTCTTTTTTTTTTTTTTTTTGAGACGGAGTTTTTGCTCTTGTTGCTTGGGCTGGAGTGCAATGGCACAATCTTGGCTCACCGCAACCTCCACCTCCCGTGTTCAAGCGATTTTCCTGCCTCAGCCTCTGAGTAGCTGGGATTACAGGCATGTGCCACCATGCCCAGCTAATTTTGTATTTTTAGTAGAGACGGGGTTTCTCCATGTTGATCAGGCTGGTCTCGAACTCCTGACCTCAGGTGATCTGCCCACCTCGGCCTCCCAAAGTGCTGGGATTACAGGCGTAAGCCACCGTACCCAGCAGCAAATGTCTTAAGGGTAGGCTGTTGGGCACATATTCTGCCCCTTCCTTCTCACTGAGATATTCCTCCTTCAAGTCTCTGGTTATTGTTTCTTTATCCCCAAGATACTGCCAAGAGCTCTATGGTTTCTCTGCCTTTCAGTAGAGGGTCTCTACCCCAGCCCTGTCCCTGGGTTCTTAGGCTTTTGCTTCACACCCAGAATTGGTAATCACTCAGAGGAAAAATGCAGCTACAGAATGTCACCTCACCTCTCTTTGCAATTCTTTCTCCAAGGTCTTCTTTCAAGTCCTGATTTCTTCTCCATTATCTTCAAGCAGATTTTTAAAAAGACAACAAAACAAAACAAATAAACAAACAAACAAAACCCTGGCTGGGTTTTTTTACAGGGGCGGTGGCTCATGCCTATAATCCCAGCACTTTGGGAGGCCGAGGCAGGCAGATCGTCTAAGGTCAGGAGTTCCAGACCAGCCTGGCCAACATGGTGAAACCCCGTCTCTACTGAAAATACAAAAAAATTTGCTGGGCATGGTGGTGTGTGCCTGTAATCCCAGCTACTCAGCATGCTGAGGCAGGAGAATCGCTTGAACCTGGGAGGTGGAGGTTGCAGTGAGCCGAGGTCACCCCATTGCACTCCAGACTCCAGCCTGGGCAAAAAGAGCGAAAATTTGTCTCAAAAAAAAAAAAAAAAAAAAAGCAACCCTGGTTTTTTCTTACCATTCTCAGTAGAAGTGCTCTGCTGCAAGATACTTCATCTTTGGCTCCACACAAGAAAGAGGTGGACCTCAGGCCTCATCAACTCCCCCCAGCCCTCCCTCTTTATCTTGGACCTGCAGGTTCACTTACAGATGACCTGCCCTTATAAAGAACTTGCCTAACATCTCAGCCCTGCCTTAATGCCAGAAGAATAACATTGTCTTTCCTCACAATCTCCCGGCATCTCAGTCCCATTTATTTCCAGATCCCCAAACTAGCCTCCCTCTACATCCCAGGCCAGGGTAAATAATACTTGGACTTTCTTTACTTTTCTCAAAAGCAGGATTGCCTGCTTTCTAAATCCTGTGATTTTATTTTGTAGTGGTTCCCACTCCTGTCTCCTTGTTAAAATTCTGGAGTAAATGCTGTGCCTGGAGTAAATTATGGAAGAAAACACATTTGGACACTCACAGATACATCGCATCCTGTTTTTCCATTTATTCCCAAGATAAAAGGTTTCATAGCCCTCTCGTAAGTTGAATTCTCTTCTATGGATTGTAAATTAGTCAATTTGTGACTATTTTGCTAAGCAAAGTCAAAGATCCCTATTAAAAACAATAATGGTGGCTATTTTATAACTACGGTATTTTGTGCTTCAATTGCATGGATACCAGGGGTTTTCTGGTCTCATTTAGCACTTAATCCTGTGCATATTGAGGGTGGGGGCAGTAACTGTTGACTGCACTTTATTTAATCAGGAAACAGAAGCTAAGCGATGTTAGATTGTTCATTAGTAAGTTATAGAACTAAGATTCAAAGTCAAGACTCTCCAACTTCAAAACTCTTGCTCTTCCTAATACAGTTCTGCCTTCTAGCCCTTAATTCTCAGTATCTGATGTTACATAATTTCAAACCCTGGTCAGTCATTGTAACTACCCATGGGTCCCCAGAGAGAATGTGGATGTCTCAGAATGGTCCATCACCTTGACTGAACAGTTAAAATGCAGTGACAACATAGGACATGTTTAGAGGCTGATAATAAAATTTAAAAATATTATGCCTTCCATCAACAGATGAATGGATAAAGAAAATGTGGTCTATGTACACAATAGAGTACTAGATAGCCTTTAAAAAGGAAATTCTGGCTGGGCGCGGTGACTCACATATGTAATCCCAGCACTTTGGGAGGCCAAGACAGGTGGATCACCTGAGGTCAGAAGTTCGAGACAGGCCTGGCCAACATGGTGAAACCCTGTCACTACTAAAAATACAAAAATTAGGCTGGGCACGGTGGCTCACACCTGTGATCCCAGCACTTTGGGAGGCTGATGTGGGCAGATCATGAGATCAGGAGTTCGAGACCAGCCTGGCCAACATAGTGAATCCCTGTCTCTACTAAAAATACAAAACGTTGCCGGGCATGGTGGTGCACACCTGTAGTCCCAGCTACTCGGGAGGCTGAGGCAGGAGAATCGCTTGAACCTGGGAGGCAGAGGTTGTGTGTTGAGCCAAGATCACACCATTGTACTTCAGCCTGGGCAACAGAGCGAGACTCCATCTCAAAAAAAAAAAAAAAAAATTAGCCTGGCATGATGATGGACACCTGTAATCCCAGCTACTTGGGAGGCTGAGGCAGGAGAATCGCTTGAACCTGGGATATAAATAAATATAATCCCAGCACTTTGGGAGTCCAAGGCAGGTGTATCAGAAGGTCAGAAGTTCAAGACCAGCCTGGCCAACACAGCGAAACCCCGTCTCTACTAAAAATACAAAAATTAGCCAGGCGTGGTGGCCATTGCCTGTAATCCCAGCTACTCAGAAGGCTGAGGCAGAAAATTGCTTGAACCCAGGAGGCGGAGGTTGCTGTGAGCTGAGATCACATCACTGCACTCCAGCCTGGGTGACAGAGCGAGACTCTATCTCAAAAATAATGATAATAAATAAATAAATAAATAAATAAATAAATAAATAAAATTAAATAAATAAATAAAATTAAATTAAAAATCAAAAGGAAATTCTGCCATTTGTGACAACATGGATGCACTTGAAGGGCATTATGCTAAGTGAAATAAACCAGGCTCAGAAAAACAAACACTGCATAATGTCACTTGTATGTAGAATCTGAAAAACTCGAACTCACAGAAGGAAAGAGTAGAATGGTGGTCACCAGAGGCTGGCCGGTGGGTGGGAAGAGAGTGAAAAAAGGGGAAATGGTCAAAGCATACAAAGTTTTAGTGATTTATTGCACAGCAGGGTGACTATAGTAATGTATATTTCAAAATTGCTGTAGGAGTAGATGTTTAAATGTTTTTTCCACAGAAATGATAAGCAGTTGATGGATGTGTTAATTACCTTGAATTAATCTTTCTACAGTGTATGCATATATCAAAACAATACATCGAACCCCATAAATATATACAAATGTTATGCCTAAGTACTAGTTAGTGACTGAGAACACACGAAGAAGATTGGAAGCTTTAAGTACATTATTATCTCTCAAAAGAAAAATAAAGAGATTATTGGTACAATAATTGGTGACTTGCTGATGGGTCAAAGGGCACTACTGACTTCCTCTGGGCTATGCAAAGATGAGGAGCAAAAGATGTAGACAAAGAAGTGGAATCGTGGCCTATGCAAATACCCAGCTAGTCGCTCATTGGAGTGACTCCCCGGACTCTTCCAGATAGGTCTACATGTGCTGTTAGTTCCCAAACCCAGTTAACGTTTGTGTCACTCCTATAGCTGGAACTGCCTTTTTCTCCAGCATGATTTGTTTTAAATACGTTCTAGTCAGGGCTCCTAGCAAATAAAAGAGATTTCATCAAGATATCTCAGATAAAGGAAAGTTTTGGAGGTTTGGGTATTTAAAGAATAAGATATACTATCAATAATGAAAAGTCTGAAGGCCAGGCATAGTGGCTGACACCTGTAATGTCAGCACTTTGGGAGGCTGAGGCAGGAGGATCGCTTGAGCCAGGAGTTCAAGAATGCAGTGAGCTATGATTGCACCATTGCACTCCAGACTGGGTGACAGAGTGACACCTTGTCTCAAAAATACAATAATAATAATAATAATAATGAAGATTCTGAGGTTTTACTCTACTTGGAAGCTAACAAGTTAGCCTGCCACCATTTTGTGGATGCTGGCAAAAGACACAAGACTCTTGGTCAGAGACAAAGGATAATTTATTAATTGCTAGAACAGCAAAAGCCAGAGTATCATCATTTCTGTGTCAGTTCCTTAACTCCAAGTCCCACAGGGTGACACAAAGATGGCCAGATATTACCTACACCTGCAGTGGGTTACATTCCACAAGGATCCCAGAGCACAGGGAACCTGAATCTTTTATAATGAGCCTAAACCTGAATGACTTTGCTCCCTTGGGAGAAATTATCTTTATTTTCCTAGTCAGTAAACAAAACTTGCCTTTTGCTCTAGAGGAACACACTATCTTTATTTTCCAAGGCTGTTCATTATACAAGCATCCTTGAAAAAAATCATCCAGAACTAAGTCTCTATTCTCCAGAACAGTACCTCTGTTCACAAGATGAGTGAACGCATGAGAGGCTCATGGAGAACTGTCTCCTAACACACCCAACCCATGGAATGTGTGGAAGGCTGGGTCTCACTGAGTCAGGAGTTAGAGGATGGCAGGGTTTGGGGATCTTAACTCTAGAGCACTACTGTTACTGGGATTCAGCCACAATCCACATGTCTTACTGCCCTGCTACCAACTGGAAAATCCGTTTTTAAATTTCAGTGCAAAATACAATTGACCCAGATCCTTTTTTATCCCAGACCTTAAGTCATATATTGCTGATTAATCTGTGTTCTGGCTTTGTTCCATTTTCATCAATGGCTTAGACAATAGTGGTTGGAAGAGTTCATATGGTCTTAAAAACCTCCATGTGTGTGTTGATGCCTCTAGGAGGGTTCAAATAATGATCTCTCTCTTCCCCACACAAGTTCTGAATAAAATGAAAAATAAAACAAAGAACAAGTTAGGTGGGAAACTAAATACCACCTCATCTACTGATAAAGATGAAGCTGGGAAGCTTAGGGCAAGACCAAGCGAGCCTACTAGCTGGATCCCAGAGTTAGACAGATTTCAGCACCCACTTGCAAGCAGTGCTGGACAGAGGAGTTAGAACGTCTGCTTCCTTGAACTGTTAGCTCCCCAAAGGAAAGAGAAATTCAACTATACAGGCCTATTTCAATTCTCCCTAAATTTACAGAGGAAGAGGTAAGGGAATGAGGAGATGCCATGAGTTCTATTAACTGAGCTTCCTCCACATAGATGGACACATTGGGTAGTATTTTTTTTTTCTAATAGTAGTAAGCAGTAACCACTGATACTAGAATCATCTTCAATCTCTTACCCACTCCCCCCACCCCCATTGCATGCTGGGCATCCCCTTCATATCATATATTTCCCATCACAGTCTCTGAGGCCCTGGAGGACAGGGTCAATGTTCTATTTATCTTTGTAAATAGAACAAAGATTTTTTGTATCCCTAACAATATACTATTTGGCAGTAGGAAACTAAGAAATATTCCATGAATTAATATATATGATCTCCCCAACAATAATTTAAGCTCTGGGATGGCAGAGACTACCTTATTTAATTTCTATATCTCACACTGCTGTCAATTAATCTTATTTGATTGCCTGAACCAGAGATCTCAGACTCCCTCAAGAAATGGGGGTTTACTGGAAAAAAAACTTACTGTAATGTTGGAAGCTAGAATGGCATAGGCCTATAAAAGTAACTCTATTCAGTCTGAGGCAGCTTTAGGGACCAGATTAACAGTTTTGCCCTTTCAGCAGTTGTTGGATCTTTCTTTTCTTTTCTTTTCTTTTTTTTTTTTTTAAGACAGAGTTTTGCTCTTGCCGCCCAGGCTGCAGTGCAATGGCACGATCTTGGCTCACTGCAACCTCCACCTCCTGGGTTCAAGCAATTCTCCTGTCTCAGCCTCCTGAGTAGCTGGGATTACAGGCGCCTGCCACCATGCCTGGCTAATTTTTGAATTTTTTAGTAGAGACAGGGTTTTACCATGTTGGCCAGGCTGGTCCTGAACTTCTGACCTCAGGTAATCCATCTGCCTTGGCCTCCCAAAGTGCTTGAATTACAGGCGTGAGCCACTGCGCCCAGCCATTGTTGGATCTTTCATCTAATTTGCTACGATTAATATGGCTCCCCTTTTTAGTATTTGCTTCTCTTTGATGTCTTCTCTATGCCTGTTATTGACTAGCTGACCCCGCCCCCATTCAGCCACATAAGTGAGCAAATTCAATTGACTTAATTAACTCTCCTTGATAGGTAGAGCTTTTTAAACCAAGCCACTTCATAGGTTGCTTGGTGCTTATCTTTGTCCTGATAGCCTTCTCTTACTCCAAAAACCACCTAGGGCCCATATCAATTAATTCAGGGCTCTCAGGAAGGTACTTTTCCTAGGAAGCAGTTGGTGGGCCTGACAGACCTTGTGACTGGAATTTCTGATAAGGGTCTTACACAGGGCTTAAATTAAATGTTTATTTATGTTATCTGAAGAGTGAGTCTGAAGAATTTCATGACTATGTATAATTTATTTAATCCTGTTTAGTAAATTCTAGATATTTGTTTGAGCCTTAACACTGAGCTAGGATATAAATATTCTATTCTGTGACTAGGATCTGTCAGTTATTTCGAGATTCTGGAAGAGTTTGTGAATCTTTCTCTTCACAGTCAGTTCCCTGCCTTTGACTAAAAAGCCGACTTTTTTTTGAAGTTAAACATTTTCCCCAGTGCATTGGAGAGCTATGGCACTTTGTTTTCAAACAATCATTCACCAGGACGATATGTTCCTTCCTCTCTCAGAATCATTCAGGACAGCGCTTTTACAAATATAAGCAATTTCAGGTTAGTCTGATTTGGCCTTTCAGTATTGCCTTATGTCTTTCTTAAAAATTTAACGTGAATTTATTTATTTATCTATTTATTTTTCTAAAAGGTTTTTGAGATGGAGTCTTGCTCTGTTGCCCAGGCTGGAGTGCAGTGGTGCAATCTCTGCTCACTGCAACCTGCGCCTCCCCAGTTCAAGCAATCCTCCTGCCTCAGCCTCCCAAGTAGCTGGGACTACAGGCATGCACCACCATGCCCAGCTAATTTTTTTTTTTTTTTTTGTGGAGATAGGGTTTTGCCATGTTGGCCAGGCTGGTCTCGAACTCCTAACCACAAGTGATCCACTTGCCTTGGCCTCCCCAAGTGCTGGGATTACAGGCATGAGCCACCGTGCCCTGCTAACATGAATTTTTAACATGTATTTTGGCTGGGCAAGGTGGTTTACACCTGTAATCCCAGCTACTTAGGAGGCTGAGGTGGGAGGATCACTTGAGGCCAGGAGTTTGAGACCCCTATCTCTAAAGATGAATAAATAAAAATACACATTTTGTATATTCTATCAATATTTTACATACATTATCTCGGTCTTCCTTACAGCCCTATGAAGTAAGTGTTTTTAGTGTTTTACAGATTAGAAAATTAGAGCTCAGGGGTCAGATGTGGTGGCTCATGCCTGTAATCCCAGAACTTTGGGAGGCTGAGATGGGTGGATCACTTGAGGCCAAGAATTTTAGACCAGCCTGTCTAACATGGTGAAACCCCGTCTCTACTAAAAATACAAAAATTAGCCGGGCATGGTGGCACGCACATGTAATCTCAGCTACTCGGGAGGCTGAGGCATGAGAATCACTTGAACCTGGGAGGCGGGGGTTGCAGTGAGTGAAGATGGTACCACTGCACTCTAGCCTGGGCAACAGAGTGAGACTCCATATCAAAAATAAATAAATAAATGAAAAGGAAAATTAGACCTCAGGAAGGTTAAGTAATTTGTCCAAGTGTGCACAACTGATGAGCACAGGAATGGAGGTTTCAAACCCAGGGCTGTCAAGGGCTACGGTCTTTACACTCACCTATGTTGAGTCATTTTCTAGGCTCTTTCGGAACACAGAGTATTATGTGGTGGATCACAAAAAAGTGAAACTGCCTCGCAGCTCTCTTCTTTCTTGCTCACCACCTCTCCCTCTCATAGTTGTATTACCTGATGCAACTAATTGGATTCTCTTTGTTCCATCCATCCACCAATATCTACTACATATTTTGATGCTTAATACATAAAAATACCTATTGGAAGCCTAACAATTACACAAATTTAAATTTAGATGATTTAATAACACATTATAAGGTCAGATATGATCTAGGAGCTCTGAAGGGAATAAATGAGGAAATAAAAAGTATAACAAAAAATAAATAAATAAAAATTAAAGTGTTCTTGAGAGTAGGGTGAAAGAAAAAATCAGGGATCTAAAGAACTTCACATTCTTCTCAGCTTTTCCTGGATCTGGCTCTGTATACACGTGATTCTGAGGGTGACAGCAGCTTTTAAAAACTGGTAGCCAAAATTCGAACACTTCGCATAAAATAAAAATGCATTGAAAAATACCCCTTGGCAAATCAGGGCGACCTGGCATTGCTTGGCCTCATAGTGAACACAAGAGGGCGCTAAACTCCACAGTGATGCACAGGCCACTAAGGCCCACAAGTATCGTGCAGCATGTATACAAATAAGCAGCAATGTATACAAATAGTTGTTTTCAAGCGATATTTCTTAAAACTTATACCGAGTGTTAAAAAGACTTATAGCTTCTCTCCTAGTTATATCTACCTCTAGTTTAGTAGATACCCATCTCAGTTAATTTTATGATTTTATGTGCCTGGAAAATTTGCCAGAGACCAGATGGAGGGTCTTTTTTTTTTTTTTTTTTTTTTTTTTTAGGCAGAGTCTCCCTCTGTCACCTGGGCTAGAGTGCAGTGGTGCGATCTTGACTCACTGCAACCTCCGCCTCCCGGGCCTCAGCCTCCCAAGTAGCTGGGATTACAGGCGTATGCCACCACGCCTGGCTAATTTTTTTTGTATTTTTAGTAGAGATGGGGTTTCACCATGTTGACCAGACTAGTCTTGAACTCCTGACCTCAAGTGATCCACCCACCTCGGCCTCCCAAAGTGCTGGAATTACAGGCATGAGCCACCATGCCCGGCTGGCCTTAACATTTCTAAAGAAATCAAAAAAAGGTTGGTCAGGCATGGGAGCATAGAAAGAAAGGTTACAGAAGCATCAGTAGGGACCATGCAATCTTTCTCGGTGAAGGAGGAGCCTTAGCAATGACTTCAAATACTGCAATTCCATAAGAAGACCTGCACCGTCTTAGCTGGAGACCATTAACTTCCCTAAAACCATTAACTCTTCACATCAGCCAACCCCCATTCTCTGGTTCCATACTCACAAAGCAACCTCTGACAATTATTTGGCTTCTCATGGGTGTCTGTGTCCAGGGATGGAGTGCTCAAGAACAAAACAAACATTAAAAATTCTCATTTCCCATGGCAAAACAAAACAAAAATGGGAATATTATAAATAAGTACTGGCCGGGGGCAGTGGCTCACGCCTGTAATCCCAGCACTTTGGGAGGCCGAGGCAGGCAGATCACCTGAGGTCAGGAGTTTGAGACCAGGCTGACCAACATGGTGAAACCCCATCTCTACTAAAAATACAAAAATTAGCCGGGCATGGTAGCAGGTGCCTGTAATCCCAGCTACTCGGGAGGCTGAGGCAGGAGAATCGCTTGAACCCAGGAGGTGGAGGTTGCAGTGAGCTGAGATCATGCCATTGCACTCTAGCCTGGGGGAAAAGAGTGAGACTTCGTCTCAAAAATAAATAAATACATAAATAAATAATACTATATTTGGTAGCAGTTATATTTCTTATTTTGGGAGAGTCAAAGGACAAGGAAGATTTTTAAATGGCACCCAGATTTTAAATCTATGTGTCAGAGAAAACCACTAACAGAAATAGGAAAGAGTTCAGGGACAATGGGAATTAAGGTTTTGCCATGAATATGAGGTAAAGGTGGCAACTATCAATGAGCTGTCGGAAATGAGATATTAGTACTTAGGAGAGATAGGGAGGAAGATACCTGTTTAGGTCTCATTGGCATGGAAAGATTATTGCATGGATGGGATTACTGGGGAGGAGCATGGAGAAAGAAGAAATGAGGCCCGAGGGGCCAGGCGCGGTGGCTCACGCCTGTAATCCCAGAATTTTGGGAGGCCGAGGTGGGCGGATCACTTGAGGCCAGGAGTTCGTGACCAGCCTGGCCAACATGGCGAAACCCCATCTCTACTAAAAATACAAAAAAATTAGTTGGGCATGGTGGCATGCACCTGTAATCCCAGCAACTCTGGGTGACAGAGAAAGACTCTGTCTCAAAAAAAAAAGTCCAGGCGCGGTGGCTGACGCCTGTAATCCCAGCACTTTGGGAGGCTGAGAGGGGTGGATCATCTAAGGTCAGGAGTTCAAGACCAGCCTGATCAACATGGTGAAACCCCGTCTCTACTAAAAATACAAAAATTAGCCAGGCATGGTGGCGGGTGCCTGTAATCCCAGCCACTCAGGAGGCTGAGGCAGGAGAATTGCTTGAACCCAGGTGACAGAGGTTGCAGTGAGCCAAAATTGCACCATTGCACTCCAGCCTGGGTGACAAGAGCGAAATCCTATCTCAAAAAAAAAGAAAGAAAAGAAAAAAGAAATGAGGCCCAAGGACAGTTTTAGGGGGCTAGGAAATAAAACCCAAGAAAGGCAATGACAGGATAGGGAGGATAGATGTCATTTGGAAAAGGAATGAAGAAGAGAGTAGTATCAAATGCTGCAGAAAAAAACAAAAAGGACAAGGACTGGATTTTTCCATTTAAAAATCACCAATGACATTCAAGAGGACAAGTTTCAACAGATACATTGGGTTAGAAGTTAAATACCAACCAGTTAACCAGTAGGTGGCCCTGGAACATCTTGTCATATCAGCAGCAAGAAAACCCTCATCTTGGAAGTCAACTTGAAAAGGATAACACTGGCCAAAGATGGGTTAATATGAGTGTCAATAAGGATAGTAATGATACTAGTTCTCTATTGCTGCTGTAACAAATTGCCACAATTTAGTGGCTTAAAACAATAAAGTGGCACTTCTATAGGTTAGAAATCCAACCCAAGTCTCACTGAGCTCACATCAAAATGTCAGCAGAGCTGTGTTCCTTCCTGCAATTCTAGGGAAAAATCTGTTTCCTTGCCATTTCCAGCTCCTGGAGGTTGTTGCCTGCATTCCTTGGCTCGTGGCCACCTTCCTCCATCTTCAAAGCCAGCAATGGTAGAGTCTTCATATTACATTACTCTGCCCTCCTCTTTTGCCTGCCTTATCTATTTTTAAGGACCTTTGTGATTACATTTGGCCCACTGGGATAATCCAGGCTAATCTCCCTATTTTAAGGTCAGCTGGTAAATAACCTTAATTCCATCTGCAATCTTAATTCCTCTTTGCCACATAACATAGCATACAAGTTCCTGGGATTAGGACATAGATCCCTTTGGGGGAAGCATTATTCTGTCTACCACAGCACTACAACAGACTGACATATATCAAATATGTTTAAATGCATGAGTTCAAGATGATATTAAGACAAACAAACAAAACTCACTGTGAGGAAACTGACACAGTGCTTTTGAAAACTGGTAAATAAAGAGAAATGATCAAGTATTTGTCCTGCCTTTCCTGTAAGAACTCTTACCTTGGTAACCAAAAAGTTGATAAAAGTTTTCTTTATAAAAATTACTACCTGGAAAGCTAATACATGAGCAACAGATGCCACCATTTCCCGATGCTCAGTGAATTAATGAATCTGAGCAGTGATTATCAGCGATGGCTAACATCACAAAAACAAAGCAGATATCTGGATATTCTGTCTTCTGACAGGAATACAGAATACCACCTGCAACTCCTTCTTGCCAACACAACCGATCCCAAAACTAGTGAAGCCTCCAGCTTCAACCACCAGTTTACAGGAAATACAGGCGACAAAGGAACACACGAAATGACCACATAGGTGCAGTGAACAAAACCCAGACCGTGGGAAAGTCCAGGGGACAAACGACCTATTTCTTCAAGAAATTGTAAGCACAACAGAGAGATAGAGGGCAACTTATTGTTGGAAGACTTAGAAATGAAACATATCAACAATGACAATGCATGGATTTTATTTGGGTCCAAATTCAAGCCAACTAACTTAATAATTTATAAGGCAATTAGGAAAATGTAAATAATGACTGCATGAATAATTGAGGATATTAAGAAAGTGTTTGATTTTCTCAGGTGTTCCAATGAAATATTTACAGATTAAATGACATAATGTCTGGGATTGCATCAAAATAACCTAGAGGCAAGGCCAGGAGTAGGTTGGGGAACAGATGAAACAAGAGTGGACAAGATGGAGACGATTACCATAAACTGATAATTGTTGAAGCCAGGTAATGGGTTCAGGGAGTTTCATTATACTGCTTTCTTTCTCTTTTTAAAAATACTTGCAGTTGTCTACAGTTAAGGAAAAATACCATTTGAAAAGGTGGTTGAGCCCGGGCGCAGTGGCTCACGCTTGTATTCGTGCTTCCACTGCGTCAGCTGCAGGCTGAGGGGAGAAAGCTCTGCCTGATCTAAGTACTGCATTACATTTTGTTTCCACTGGGCGGCAATATCAACATTTGATCCTGCCTGCCACTTAATCCTTAGGAGGCAGCAGTGCCAGATTACATCTGTGTCTGTGAAGTTCCACCTTTCCTGCTTCTGATCATTTTCTTCCCCCATTCTCCACCCTGTCAAACGTGGAGCTGCCAGAGCCATGGTGACTGGGAAAGAAGAGCAGACGGTATAGGCTAGGAAACAGAGAGGAGGCTGATCTTCCCACCTTTCCTCAAGTTGGGGTAGAGGAAAGGCTTTCATCTTAAAGATTTGCATTTTGGTGTTTTTTTTTTTTTTTTTTTTTTTTTTTTTTGAGACGGAGTCTCGCTCTGTCACCCAGGCTGGAGTGCAGTGGCGCGATCTCGGCTCACTGCAAGCTCTGCCTCCCGGGTTCACGCCATTCTCCTGCCTCAGCCTCCCGAGTAGCTGGGACTACAGGCGCCCGCCACCACGCCAGGTCAATTTTTTGTATTTTTAGTAGAGACGGGGTTTCACCGTGTTAGCCAGGATGGTCTCGATCTCCTGACCTCGTGATCCGCCCGCCTGGGCCTCCCAAAGTGCTGAGATTACAGGCGTGAGCCACCGCGCCCGGCCTAAAGATTTGCATTTTGACTAATGCATGAGATAAAATTTTAACTAGTGGCTTGGCCCTAGACAAGACCAGAAGATTTTTTTTTTATTACCTAAGAGTAGAGCTGATACTGAGCCAGTCCACACCTTTATGGCTGGACCCATTGTCAAAACACTCAAATCTCCTGTACTAGTTGGTAAATAGCCCCAGCCTGCACCCCTGGTGTTCACTCACCGCCCTGGCTGCCATGACCCTGATGCTGGAACCCTCCATGAGCCCTGCCATGCAGAAACTAAAGAGGTTACACCTGGCCCAGCAGGGGGCCCCCAAGAGCTGCTCCGTTTTGGCCCATGTGAGTTCCAATTGGGGTTGCGGCTGAAACAATTATTAAGATTGGCCAGAGAAATCACGGGACAGGGAAGGGGAGGAACCAGTCCCACTAAGCCTGTGGGGGAAAGGAATAAAGTTATTTTGATTGTACTTCCTTTTGGTTAAAGTACCGATTACGCAATTATTGACATACTTAGGAAAATCAACAACCACAATGACAAAATGAAGGAATTGAAAAAGTCAGAGTTGCAGGGTGTAAGAGAAACCTATACAAATAAACTGCATTTTTATACAAAGTTAAATTTAAAATGATTAAAAATTCCATTCATAACAGCAAAAAGGCACTAGTAATTCAAGGCAGGAGATTTTGTCAAGGAAGTAATTTTTCTTTCTTTCTTTCTTTTTTTTTTTTTTTGAGACGGAGTATCGCTCTGTCGCCCAGGCTGGAGTGCTGTGGCGCGATCTCGGCTCATTGCAACCTCTGCCTCCCGAGTGAAAGCGATTCTCCTTCCTCAACCTCCTGAGTAGCTGGTACAGACGCACGCCACTGTGCCCGGCTAATTTTTGTATTTTTAGTAGAGACGGGGTTTCACATGTTGGTCAGGCTGGTCTCTAACTCCTGACTTCATGATCCGCCCGCCTCAGCCTCCCGAAGTGCTGGGATTACAGGCACAAGCTACCGCACCCGGCCGGAAGTAATTTCTAAATCCCGGGAGAAGATAGAAAAAAAAAAGCAAGCCACATGAATACACATGAGTATGAATGGAAGAAGACTAAACATGAGAAGATGGTAATAGGCTCTAGGTCAGTGGTTTTCAAAGCATGTTCCTTGGATCAGCTACTCTACTAAGAACTTGAATATGGTATCTCTCTCACCCTTCACAGCATCCCTATCGGCTGGACATCACCACCCACACTTACCAATGAGGAATGGAGGTTAGAGGGTTAAAGTGCTCAGTGCCTGAGGTCCCTCCCAGAGTTTCTGAGTGGCAGCACCAGGGTTCAAATACAGCTCTGCTTGACTCCAAAGCTATGTTTTTCCTACCAAACAAGGCTGCCCCCCCAATTAATAGGATGTGGTAAAAATAATTTCGTAGATGGTAAAGAGATATAGAATCGAATCCTGATTAAGTACAGCATGCTCTACTCCCCTGCTCCTGAGTGCCAAGAAGTTCTAGGCACTTCCACATGTCTTACGTGTGTCACTTTCTTTGGGTTTCTATTAGCATAAGTTTAGATCACAACCTTTTCAAAGCTGGTAAATCAACTGATTTGCTTGCATTTGAGCAGGAAATGTAGGCTGAGTACCTTATGGCCAATCGGCTCTCACTGCAAAAGGGCAAACCAAATTGCATCACTGGCTACACTGGAACCAGAGGAAGAAGACGACTCCAATGAATAACTCAGACCATGGTCTGAGTGGGCTTACCTGCTGGCTCCATTCAAATAAACCTGTTCTAGCACAGCTCAAACTGGCCCCTCTCTGTCCTTAGCAAAGCATAGGAGAGAGGATGTATTTCACCTTGGTAGCCACATCAGGTGACAGAATTTAATCCCCTGGGGAACATGCTCAAGATTAATGTGGTCAGTTGGGTGACAGTGCTGAATTACCTCATGCTCAGATTTCTCTCACCGATCAAGTGCTAATTAACATGATATAGACCAGTGACATATTGTAGCTATGGTAATTTCCAGGAAAAAGTACATGCCTATGTATATACATATATATATGTATGTTCCTACATATATATAAAAGTACATATATATAATTTTCTTTTTTAAAATTTAACCTTTTAACATTTGTTTTAAAAATTATCTTAAGCAGAATTATATGAGTTTACTAATATTACATTCTGTATTTCGGCTTTTAAAAATCCTGTGTCTTCCCTTTAACAAAATTTAACAAGATTTGCCAATCTTGCCTTTGTTCACGACCAATATTCCCCAAAGCCCCCGGGTTTCACTAACACTAATCATAAATGGGCTTTTGATGGTTCAACTGTTCCCTATGGCAAGAAGATGAAAAGGCTTCCAGAGAGAAAGCGAATCTCAGATTCTTTGTCCTTTTATCCTTTTTCTTCTCTCAGAAGCGCTTTTGCCTGACATCTCAAGAGTTAGAAATTCACAATCTAGTAGAAAAAGTAACACCCACTACCAGATTAACAATTAATTCAGCACCGCCCACTGAGCGAATCATGGGATTTCCAGTAGTGCACAGAATACTCAATGGGACTTCACTGCTGGCTGTAGCTAATAGCTGGGGAGAAGTCCAGGAACAGAATTAAGAAAAGGAAGGAAGTTTCTCTTGTGAGGACAGTCAAGCAGGTTTAATGCATCCTTAAAATTACACATTTTAAATGATTCGTATTTAAAGAGAAAATGTATATGATTCTCTCTTTCATAATTCTAAGATTTTCAGTCTTGGTTTTCTTATCCTTCTCCTTTTTGATCTGTAAAAAACCACATATTATCCAGAGAAGCCTGGGAGATGGGTCAAAGGTTTGTGCCCTACCTTAGAAATTTTCAACATCAGCCCACAGTCATATACATCAGCAGCTGTTGCACCTTCCACTTGAGTTAGGGGGGCGTCTTCTAAATCAGGACTTCCCTAGGGCACATGAGAAGCCAAGGGCAAGAAGAGCTCATTTTTCAGGCGTCTTTCTGATCATATTAGAAATGTTTAAAATGAGGACAGGCTCTGATATCATTAGATTTAAGGCCCGAATGTCATTTCAGTCTCAAGGGGACTCTTAAAAATAGGCCATTATGTGGAGAGCACTTGCAAGGCTCCAGGGGAAAAGGCGCTCAGAGTAAAAAGGATTATGATATTTAACAGGCACATTTTGCACATTCTAAGAAGTTGGGGTCGAGGGAGAAGCATTACCAAGTCCATCAATGTGCATATATTGTAGCACATAAAGGTTGCCATTGTACCTGAGTTTGAGTTTCCATCTGTCAAGGTTGCATTGACACACATACATTTGCTATCAGGAATGTCTGGACTCCTTGACAATGAGAAAACAAAACACTTCCGTGCTTATGGTTATTGGTAACAATAATGGGGGTGAAATCTGTCAAAGCTGGGGGTGAATGGTGAGGAGGGCCCTTGCACTAAGTCACATATAGTTAAGCTGTGAGTGGCGCACTTGGGAGGGGGTGTTATCCTATCCCACAAAAGAGGAGGGCTGACTTGTGTACCTAGCATTCAGCAGCTTCGGGGTCTTTTCCTATCACTGCAATTTTCTATACGTAATCTTTAGAGTTAGATGGCCTGTTTGAATCAAGGTTTCACTATTACAGCTTTTCTATCTCTAATAATGGAGCAATCTAGCTTCTTCACATTTGCGTTGATAGTGTGTTATGTGTACTTGTTCTGGCCTGATCCAGCAAATGAAGTTTGCTAGCTGTCCTCTAGCAAACACACTGAAATGCAACATTCACCTCAAGACCTTTGCTAAAGATGTTTTTCTTCCTTGACACAGAGTCTCGCTCTGTCCCCCAGGCTAGAGTGCAGTGGTGCGATCTCCGCTCACTGCAGCCTCTGCCTCCCAGGTTCATGCTATTCTCCTGCCTCAGCCTCTCAAGTAGCTGGGATTAAAGTCTTGTGCCACTATACCTGGCTATAATTTTTGTATTTTTTAGTAGAGACGGAGTTTCACCATATTGGCCTGGCTAGTCTTGAACTCCTGACCTCAAGTGATCCACCCACCTCGGCCTCCCAAAGTGCTGGGATTATAGGACAAGCATGAGCCACTGCTTCTGGCCTAAAGATTTGATCAAAAAGACAGAAAGCTCTGTGACTTTGGTGAGCCTTTGAGCCTCGGTTTACTTATGAGAATGATATTCATAATATCCACTTCTTATGGTTGTGATAACATGATAGGACTGTAGTTTGGATTATTTGGGTCTTTTTTAAAGCTAGAAAAAGAAGTCTGGCTAGGCACGGTGGCTCATGCCTGTAATCCCAGCACTTTGGGAGACTGAGGTGGGCGGATCGCCTGAGGTCAGGAGTTCAAGACCAGCCTGGCCAACATGGTGAAACCCTGTCACTACTAAAAATACAAAAACTAGCCAATCATGGTAGCAGGTGCCTGTAATCCCAGCTACTTGGGAGGCTGAGGCAGGAGAATTGCTTGACCCTTGGAGTCAGAGGTTGCAGTGAGCCAAGATCGCACCATTGCTCTCCAGCCTGAGCGACAGAGCGAGACTCCATCTTAAAAAAAAGAAAAAGAAAAAGAAAAAAAAGTCCTCTGAAAGTTCCTGGCAGTCTTTTGTCTCTAGAAGTAGAGGAGCTATCAATCCACCTTTGGAGGAGTCTTGCTTTATTTTGAAAAGAAAAAAACACCAGAAGGGACAATTTTAGTTTAAAAACGGCAAATCTCCGGTATAAGTGCGTTTGTATATACAGTGATGCGCCACTTAACGATGGGAATACGTTCTGAGAAATGCGTAGTTAGGTGATTTCATCATTGTATGAACATCATACAGTGTACTTACACAAACCTAGGTAGTGTAGGTTTAGTAAAGGCTACTGCACACCCAGGCTAGATGCTATAGCCTATTGCTCCTAGGCTACAAACCTGTATGGCATGGTACTCTACTGAATTCTGCAGGCAATTGTAACACAATTATATGTGTGTATCTGAACATATCTAAACGTAGAAAGGGTACAGTAAAAATATGGTATTACGATCTTATGGAACCATAGTTGTATAGGTGGCTCACCATTGGCCAAAATGTCATGCAGCACATGACTGTACTAATGCATTTAATCTTTCCAACATTTAGAATTGTTGTATTTATTTGATTTAACAAGTATTTAGTTGCACTTACATACCAGTTATTGGTCTAAGTGCTTTGCAAATTTTAACCCATTCAATCTTCATAGCAACTCATATTATAGGTATGAAGCAAAATCACTTGCTCAAGGCTGCATAGCTAATAGGGAACAGGCCAGGATTCACACTGAGGCAGGCTAGCAGCAGAGCCCGTGCACTTAGCCACTCTGCCACACCCCAGACGCCCTGAGTGTAGTGTCTGCCCTGTTTACCACCATATCCTAGCCCCTAGGAAAGTAACTGGACTCTAGCAGGCACTCCAATATTGATTGAGCCTGGCTGCCTGGCACCATTCTAAAACACTTTATCCGTAACAACTAGCCTAATTGTTTTAACAACCCTGTAATACATAGCTACTGTTATTAGAATGAGCACATCATTTATCACCCTAACCAGGATATTATTAATAATCATAGTGGAAGAACAAGGGTAAGCCACGACTGTCCCAAGCGATCCAGGACATATACCAACCTGTATTATTATTACTGTGGCTACACAGATGATGAAACGGAAGCAAACGGAGGTTAGTTAACTTGCCAAGATCACGTATTAGTAAGTGATGGCATCAGGATTGGAAACCAGATAGTTGGACACCAGAGGCTTCAGTGGTGACTCTTCAATGGGGAAGTGAAACTTAGAGAGGTGGAGCATCTTCTTCAATGTTACACAACCAGGTAGCCCCAAATCCCGTGCTATTTCTGTTATACATACTTCCCCTTCTAAGGCATTTATACCAAAGAGATCATTCATGAACCTCTGTGTCTTCCAAACCACCTTTGAAGAAAGAAGTGCTCTGAAGGAAATAAGCACTCTCTATACATGGGAATGAGTTTTGCTAAAACCTGTGGGAAAATATTCAGGCAATATTTATTAAATATTAACTAACAAATATTTGGGATTTCCAGATATCTTTCTGTTATTGTTTACTAGTTTAATTCTCTCCTGGTCAGAGAACATGCTTTGTGTGATTTCAATTCTTTTCAATGTGTTGATTATTTTATGGCCCAGAAAATGGTTTACCTTGGTGAACGTTTCGTGTGCACTTGAAAAGAGTGTGTGTCCTGCTAAGGTTGGGTAGAGAGTTCTAGAAATGGCAATTAGATCCAGTTACTTTACAGTGTTGTTCAGCTGTTCTATTTCTTTGATGAGTTTCTGTCTACTTACTCTAACAATTACTGAGAAGAGTGTTAAAGACAATTATAATTGTGAATTTGTCTCTTTTTCCTTGCTGTTTCATTGGTTTTTGCTTCTGCAATTTGAAACCCTGCTATTAGGTGTGTACACAGTTATGATTGTTATGTGGTCCTGGAGAATTCTCCTTTATCATGATGTAATCTCACCGTTAACTTGTTAAATTTTAATTTAATTTTATATTTTAGGGACAGGCTCTCTTCCTGTTGCCCGGGCTAGAATTTGGTGGTGCAATCATAGCTCACTGCAGCCTCGAGTTGGGCTCATATGTTTCTCCCACCTCAGCCTCCCACAGTGTTGGGAATATAGGCATGAGCCACTGTGCCCAGTTTATAATTGGGTCTTGTTTTTCATGCAGTGTGACAATATCTTTTAATTGGTATATTCAGATCATTTATATTTGATGTAATTATTGATGTGGTAGGATTTTTGTCCACAATTATTATTTTGTTATTTGTTTGCTGTTTCTGTGTTTTGTCTGTCTGTTCTCCCTGTGCTGCCTTCTTCTGCATTCTTGGAATACTTTTTGGTATTTCATTTTAATGTATCTTTTGAATTTTTGTCTATATCTCTTGTATTTTTTCTTTTAATGATTATTCTAGAGATTATAATTACATTTCTTTCACAGTTTATTTAGCATTAATATTTACCAGGCCAAGTAAAATGTAGAGGCCTTGCAATTGTATACAGACTTCTTTGGACCACCTCCCCCTAGAATTTTGTGTTATAGTTGTCACATATATTACATGCATTACATTGAAAATCCCACCACATAATTTTATAATTTTTTGTTTTCAGTAGTCATAAATATTTTAAAAGGCTTAAGAGGAAAAAATAATTTTATATATATATATACACACACACATATATACATACATATACAGATTCATACATATATACATATATATATATATGACAAAACAGACAGCTCTCATTCCTGCTACTTTGTCTTCACTCTTGAAGATACAGATTTCTCTCTGGTATTATTTCCCTTTCCCCTGAAGGACTTCCTTTAGCATTTCTTTTAGAGGAGGTCTGCTGGAGACACATTTCTTTAGTTTTCCTCCTCTCAGAATGTCCTTATTTCACCTTGATTCTGAAAAGTTATTTTTTCAGGATATAAAATCCTAAGTTGACAATTCTTTTCTCTCATCACTTAAAAAATATGTTGTTGTTCCATAGTTTCTGATGAGAATTCCGTGATGATTCCCCTGTGTGTAACATGTCATTTTTCTATAGCTGCTTTTCAGATTTTTTTTTTTTTTTTTTTTGAGACAGAGTTTTGCTCTTGTTGCCCAGGCTGGAGTGCACCATCTCAGCTCACTGCAACCTCCACCTCCTGGGTTCAAGCAATTCTCCTGCCTCAGCCTCCTGAGTAGCTGGGACTATAGGTGTGCACCACTATCCCTGGCTAATTTTCTTTTTTCTTTTCTTTTTTTTTTTTTTTTTGAGACAGAGTCTTGCTCTGCTGCCAGGCTGGAGTGCAGTGGCGTGATCTCGGTTCACTGCAACCTCCGCCTCCCAGGTTCAAGTGATCCTCCTGCCTCAGCCTTCCGAGTAGCTGAGACTACAGGCATGCGCCACCATGCCCAGCTAATTTTTGTATTTTCAGTAGAGACGGGTTTTCACCATGTTAGCCAGGATGGTCTCGATCTCTTGAACTTGTGATCTGCCCACCTTGGCCTCCCAAAGTGCTGGGATTACAGGTGTGAGCCAC
This sequence comes from Pongo pygmaeus, assembly GCF_028885625.2. NCBI lineage: Eukaryota > Metazoa > Chordata > Mammalia > Primates > Hominidae > Pongo > Pongo pygmaeus. The sequence goes on from NC_072379.2 coordinate 61,660,799, forward strand.
CACACCAAGCCCAGATTTTTTTTTTTTTTTTTGTCTTTCAGAAATTTGATTATGGTGTGTTTAGACATGGTTTCCTTTCCATTTATTCTGTTTGGGGATGACTGAGATATTTGAATCTGTAAGTGTATATTTTTCATCAGATTTGAGAAGTTTTCAGCCATTTTCTTTTTAATATTTTTTTCTCCCCCCAGTATTTTAACCTCTTCTGGGATCCTAATGATAAGTATTTGACCTTTCAATAGTGCCTGTATTAGTCAGTGTTCTCCAAAGAAACAGAACCAAAAGAATCTATCTATCTGTCTATCTAATCAGAGATTTAGTACAAGAATTGGCTTACATGGTTATGAAAGCCGAGAAGTCTCATGATCTGTTGTCTGCAAGCTGCAGAAGCAGGAAAGCTGGTGGTGTAATTCATCTGAGTACAAAGGCCTGAGAACCAGGGGAGCCAATGGGATAAGCTCAGTTCAAGTCCAAAGGCCCAAGAATCAGCAGCAATGTCTGAGGGCCAGAGAAGATGGATATCCCAGTTCAAACAGGAGTGAATTAGCTTTTCCTCAGCATTTTTGTTCTATTCGTGCCCTCAGTGGATTGGATGATGTTCGCCCATATCGATGAGGGTGATCTTCTTTACTCAGTCTACTGATTCAAATGTTAATCTCTTCCAGAATCACACCTCCACAAACACACCCAGAAATAATGTTTTAGTAACTATCTGGGTATCCATTAACTCAGTCAAGTTGACACATTGAAATTAATCATCACAGTGCATACATATCCCAGAGTCTCTGTTTATTTTTTTTCAGTCTTTTTACTTTCTGCTCTTTATATTAGAAAATTTCCATTGATCTATCTTTAAGTTCACTATTTTCTCCATCCTGTTATTGAGCATATTCAGTGCATTTTTTATTTCATAAATTGTAGTTTTCTGTTCTAAAATAATTGGCTCTATTCTATAGCTTCTGCTTCTCCCCTGAGGAGTTCTATCTCTCCAGATAGAGCTGTTTCAGGTGTGTTTACTTTTACTTCAGATGCATGCTCGTGTAGCAGTCACATCGCTGGTTTAAAGTCGTCTTGGGCAGGGTGCGGTGGCTCACGCCTGTAATCCCAGCACTTTGGGAGGCCGAGGCGGGCGGATCACGAGGTCAGGAGATCGAGACCATCCTGGCTAACACGGTGAAACCCCGTCTCTACTAAAAATACAAAAATTTAGCCGGGTGTGGTGGCAGGCGCCTGTAGTCCCAGCTACTCTGGAGGCTGAGGCAGGAGAATGGCGGCGTGGACCCGGGAGGCGGAGCTTGCAGTGAGCCGAGATGGTGCCACTGCGCTCCAGCCTGGGGAACAGAGCGAGACAGCGTCTCAGAAAAAAAAAAAAAAAAAAAAAAAAGTCGTCTTTGGCCCAGGTGCTCACGCCTGTAATCCCAGCACGTTGGGAGGCCAAGGCGTGTGGATCACCTGAGGTCAGGAGTTTGAGACCAGCCTGGCCAACATGACGAAACCCCGTCTCTACTAAAAATACAAAAATTAGCTGGGCGTGATGGCGGGCACCTGTAATCCCAGCTACTTGGGAGGCTGAGGCAGGGAGAATCGCTTGAACCCAGGAGGCAGAGGTTTCAGTGAGCTGAGATCATGCCACTGCACTCCAGCCTGGGCAACAGAGCAAGACTCTGTGTCAAAAAAATAAATAAAAATTAAAAAATTAAGTCGTCTTTGGCAATCTTGGTGTTGGCATCTATTGTCTTTTCTCTTGAGAATTGGTCACATTTACCTGGTTCTGTGTCCGTCAAGTAATTTTGCTGCTAGATATTGTTAATGTTGTATTGGGTAGACTCTGAGTCCTGTTATAATCCTCTGGATCCCCGGGCAGAAATAAAAAAAAAAAAAAATAGGAAAAAAATCATTTGGAAATTATTGACTTTTTTTCCCGTTCGTTTTAGCAGACAACCTAACTGGTTACTTTCAGACTGTAAGTTCTGTAGACAATGGCTTTTCAATGTCAGTTCAGTTTTCTAAACCTTTGTTGTACTTCTATGGGTATATCTGATTCATCTACAACTCAGGGAGAGCCTGAGGTTTGTGCAGGTTGATGCACAGATTTGGAGAATCCGTATCTCTAATTCTCTTCTCTCCAGTTCCCTCCCACTCTCTCCATAGCCCACAGAGACCCTTCCCGCTCCTTTGGTCAGAAAGATGAGTTTCCTGTGGGAATTTTAACCATCCACGCTGCTGCTCTACCATGCAGCTTTATGATTAGAATCTCCTCTCTGGGCAAAGCTATGAAAGAAAAGAGAAAAAAATGGGAAACTCATTCCCTTACAGGTTGCTTCTTCAAGTTTTGACTCCTTTTCATAATCTGCTGCTGTTGTTTACTTTTCAGAACTTTTGGGTAGTTGCTTTTTATGTTTTGGACAGTGTCTTGTAATCAGCAGAAGAAAGAGACTGTACAGGGCTTATGTAGTGGACCAAGCCAGGAGAAGAACACTATAAAATCTTAAAATACATTTATACTTTGACCCACTAATCCCATTTCAGGAACTCTGTCACTAAGATAAAATCACCTGTACATAAGGATATGTATATATTAATAGTTACTGCAGTATTTTTTGCAATGGCAAAATCAAATTAGAAGCAAACTGAATGATCATTAACAGGAATGGTTGAATATTCCTGCACTGTGGAATGCTTTATAGCTATCAAAATGAATGAGTTGAATCTATATCCACATGGCAGATGATTGCTAGATGTCCCTCAATATCAATTCCCCTCTTCTTACATAATATTAGATTTTTTTCCCCCAGTGAAAGACTACATTTCCCAGCCTTCCAGATACAGTTTGGATTTGTGTCCCTGCCCAAATCTCATGTCAAATTGTTATCCCCAGTGTTGGAGGAGGGGCCTGATGGGAGGTGATTGAATCATGGGGCTGACCTCCCCCTTGCTGTTCTCATGTTAGAGTTCTCCTGAGATCTGCTTGTTTAAAAGTGTGTAGCACCTCCCCCATCTCTCTTCCTCCTGCCTCCTCCCTCTTCACCTTCTGCCATGATTGTAAGTTTCCTGAGGCCTTCTCAGCCATGCTGTACAGCCTGTGGAACATATGCCTATTAAACCTCTATTCTTTATAAATTACCCAGTCTCAGGTAATTCTTTTTAACAATGTGAGAACGGACTAATACACTTCCTTATGGCCAGGTGGTGTTATGTGACTAAGTTCCAGCCAATAGGATGTGAGTGGAAGGAATATATGCAAATTTTTGTCTTGCTCTTTTTTTTTTGTTGCTAAGACAGATGGTCTGGCTCTGTCTCCCAGGCTGGAGTGCAGTGGTGTAATCATGGCTCACTGCAGCCTCAAACTCCTGGGCTCAAGTGATCCTCCTGCCTTGGCCTCCCAAAGTTCTGGGATTACAGGCATGAGCCACAGTACCCAGCCTGCCTTGCTCTTAAAGGGAAGGAACTTGTCCTTCTTTCCATCTTTCTTCCAACTGACTGAAATGGGACATGATAGAATGAGTTGGAGTAACTGTCTTGAATCATGAGATGGAAGCTTTTTGTTGAGCCACAATATGAAAGGACGTAGGTCTCCAGCATAGTCAAACTACTATGCCAGTCCTGAATCACTGATCCATATTTTCAACTGGGAGATATATAAACTTATATCTCATATAAGTTTCTGTATTTTGTTATCTCTTTAATGTAGCAACCAAATTTATATCCTAAAAAATATGTCTATTGGCCTGAAAAGACATACATGAAATATTATTGAGAAAAGCAAATTGCGAGTAATGTGTACATTATGATTCTATATTTGTAAATATCAAATGTAACCATATATATTTGTGTGTGTGTATCACACACAAATATATATACATGTGTATATATGTATATATACACACACATGTATATATGTATATATGTATGTGTGTGTATACATATGTATATATGTATGTGTGTGTGTATATATATATATATATATATATACACATGAGGTTATACATCAACTATCAGCTTTGGTTACCTCAAGTGTGAAGAATGGAGTGAAGTTGGAGAATATTTAATATTTGTAATTAATATATATATTTGGATTATATAATTTATGAGCAAATATTACTTTTTTCACAGCAATTGCAGTCTTTTATTGTTTTTTAAATTAATTAATTATTTTACAAAAACTATAGAATAAACGAATGAAGTAAGATTTATTTAGGATTCCCCTGGTGCCATCTCTCTGCACTTGTAAGAGTTGCGTCCAGTTAAGAAAATTTATATCCTGGCCAGGCACGGTGGCTGATGCCTGTAATCTCAGCACTTTGGGGGGCTGAGGCGAGTGGATCACCAGAGGTTAGGAGTTCAAGACCAGCCTGGGCAACGTGGTGAAACCCCATCTCTACTAAAAATACAAAAATCGACTGGGAGCTTTGGTATGCACTTGTAATCCCAGCTACTTGGGAGGCTGAGGCAGGAGAATCACTTGACCCCAGGAAGCAGACTTTGTAGTGAGCCGAGATCGCGCCACTGCACTCCAGCCTAGGTGACAGAGTGAGACTCTGTCTCAAAAAAAAAAAAGAAAAAAGAAAGAGAAGAAAATTTATATCCCTTCTTTAGATGAAACGGGGGAAATAAAAGAGCCATTCCTCTGTTTGCTACTTCTTCATTGCTTTTAGCTGAAAATATTTGTGTCAAAGAGGCATAATCTAGAATGTCCCTTCCTGACTCCTTTCATGGCTAGTTTTGTTTAAGAAGCAATTCAAGCATAATTGCTAAAAACAAGTAAACTAGGTGAATGTAAATGGCTTCCAAGTTTATAAATCAAGTTTTCAATGACAATTGTTTTATAAACTATGTCTACTTAAAATTAGGCCCAAAAAATCTGGGGGGAACTTGAAGTCTTAAAATGAAATTAAATAATAGATATTCATAAAACAATTATTTTAGTTGACAAAAATTACATATACTTATTGTGTACAACCTGATGTCTTAAAATATGTATACATCGTGGAATGGCTACATCAAGTTAATTAACACATGTATTATCTCATATTTTTTTTTGTGATGAGAACACTTAAAATCTTCTCTCAGCAATTTTCAAGAATACAATATAGTATTATTAACTATAGTAAATATGTTGTAGAATAGAGTTCTTGAACTTATTTCTCCTATCCAACTATAATTTTTTATACTACTCAGGAGGCTGAGGCAGGAGAGTCGCTTGAACCTGCAAGGCAGAGGTTCAGTGAGCCGAGATCACGCCACTGCACTCCAGCCTGGATGACAGAGCGAGACTCCCTCTCAAAAAAAAAAAAGAAAGAAAGTGATTTATGCAAGAAAGATGGCAGTAAATGAGTCAACAGATGACAGTGAAGATGAAGCTTTGTTTGGCTTTGCCTCAGATGACTGGCAAAATAAATGTGCATTTATATGTTACATGATAAGATATTGAAAATATGTACATATCTATTTTAATGATCCTCATCTTTAACTGAAATTTTTGATCAGCTGATCAACTGTATATCTTGATATATTAATAGAATATTAGTTATATTACTATAACTTAAATAGAAAATGTGTTGGATATCAATCATGTATAAATATAATAAATATAAATATAATTAAATATATTAATATGAAATATTACATAATACATATGTAATATATAATAGGTCAGACAAGAAGTGTCTTCAGTATGATGTCATTTTCTCAAGGGAAGCATTGCCAATGTCTGTGTGTACCTCCCCAGACCACAGATTCTAAGATTGTTGTTATACAGAAGAGTGCTTGTGATATTTGCAATTTTCCTGTGAAAAATTTCTGTACAAATATTGTGCTGCTCATTTTAAAAATACTTCTATTAGGCCAGGTGCAGTGGCTCATGCCTGTGATCCCAGCACTCTGGGAGGCTGATGTGGGCAGAACACGAGGTCAGGAGACTGAGACCATCCTGGCCAACATGGTGAAACCCCGTCTCTACTAAAAATACAAAAATTAGCTGGGCATGGTGGCACAAGCCTGTAATCCCAGCTACTTGGGAGGCTGAGGCAGGAGAATCGCTTGAACCCGGGAGGCGGAGGTTGCAGTGAGCCGAGACCGTGCCATTGCACTCCAGCCCGGGTGACAGTACAAGACTCCGACTCAAAAAACAAACAAACACTTCTATTAAAGAAAATAATCATGCCCATCATTTTCTGCAAGAGAACTGACTGGATATCTCATTTAGCTCACATTTTCTGCCCTGAGGAAGCAATAAAAGGAATCAAAATACTCTTCCTTTTTTGGAATAGTCACCTGCTCACACTGGCAGAGTCTCAGTGGCCTAGAGTGGGGACAGACCTTACCACCATCCTGTGTGCCCAGGTTCTGGTGCTTTGGGCTATTTGGGAAATGAAGACTCGCTCCTTCAGGCAGAGGGCAGGAGCAGGGCCTGTAACATCCAGTTAATACTTCACTCTGCATTTGGTTGGAAAGAAAGGGATTGGAGCCTCCTTTCAGCCAGTCTCTGTCTCAGTCCCATTTCAACAACAATAATAACAATGATGATAACAATGACGAGAGGTTTGACCTGGAGAGAGAAAACTTCTCCCAGTTTTCACAGATCATAAAACAGAGCCTTGGGGTCATATGGCAGTTTCAGTTTTCCACTTAGTTAATTTTATTTGTTACAGCTGTGCTTGCCTCTAAGGCAAGATTATGATTTGGAAAAAAAAATTATAACAGCAACAAAAATGTTATTACGGTTGGCTCTTGACAAGTAAGATTTTATTTTATTAGTAATGTTTACACTGAGAGAAATTTTGGTTGACAGTTTCATTTTGTAAGATCTCCCTCTCTTAGATAGCCATAGATTTCTTCTCCTTGATCGGAAAATCTTTAATCCAATAAACATAAAAGACACTCTGCATTACAGTCCCTTGCAAAATGTTTTGTTTTCACAAACATCATATTTCACATAAAATATTGTGAAAGATTTAGCAGAGGGAGTTCAAGGTTGCCTTAGAAAATGGCACTTCCTAAAACTGCTCCCACAAATCAAATTTTTCTTCCCCTGTTGAAATCTCTGCAGTCTTGGCATTGTGAACATCCTTCTTTAAACATTTTCCCTTGCTTCTTTTTTTTCCGTGCCTGCTTCTCTAATCACTCCAAGGTTTTTTTCACTGCCCTCTTTCTCATCCCAATCCCTAGCCGTGGAAAATCGCTAAAATTCCTTTTCTTGCCACTTAGTAATCCCCAAACCCTTCCCATCTGTCCACTCAACTCTCCTGTCTAACTGATGCTTCACACATAGTAAATGCTCATCAAGTTTTGAATGAATGAATGACTTCTAAATCTCAGTCAATCCCAAGCTCCAGTCCCTCTGCTACTTCACACTCAGCACATCTGACCTACAAAGTAGGTCCTGCTCCTCCCTACCTAGCCAGTTGGTTTTTTATCTCCCAGTTCCTGTGAAAGACAGAAATGTTCTTTGTTTTTCCTTTGTTTCGACTTGCCCAAAGTCACACAACTCATTAGTACCTGGCCCGGGATCTTCTGACTCCAGGTCTGGTGGGGCTCTTGGCTTCTACTTTCAATCATCCAAACTCAGAACTTCAAGCCAGTGTTGGTTCATCTCCATTATTCCTCCCTCAGAACCATCTGGTCACCAAGGCATGGTGCTTCTGTTCTTAAAATGTCTCTCTCTCTCTTTTTTTTTTTTTTTTTTGAGACAGAGTCTCACTCTGTCACCAGGCTGGAGTGCAGTGGCACGATCTTGGCTCACTGCAACCTCCGCCTCCTTCATTCAAGTGATCCTCCTGCATTCAAGTGATTGTCCTGCCTCAGCCTCCCGAGTAGCTGGGACTACAGGCATGTGCCACCACATCTGGCTAATTTTTGTATTTTTAGTACAGACGGAGTTTCACCATGTTGGCCAGGATGGTCTTGATCTCCTGACCTCATGATCCACCTGCCTCGGCCTTCCAAAGTGCTGGGATTATAGGCATGAGCCACCACGCCTGGCCAAAATGTCTCTTTATATATCTTTTCTTTCTTCTCCATCTTTCTGGCCACCACCTCCATCCAGTCCTAACACCATCTCCTGGTGTCTGGCCTCCTATGACAATCTTCATCAGCGCTCTATAACTCTGGCTGTCCTTAATCCATCCTGCACACTGCCACCCTTCCTTTGCCACCTCCTTTCTCTTCAACAAATCGAGTTTTAGGCCCAAGAGAGTCTTTATAGATTAGAGAGCTCAACCCATTAATTAAGAAATGAGAAAGTGAAGGTCCCGGGAATTAAAACAACTTGTTCAGGGAGTCACACAGCTAATCATTCATTTCCTACACAAGAGCTTTCCATGGCTCCCTAGTTTCTGCTTCATGGATGTTCAGCTCTATATCCCATTGCTTTTTTTTTTTTTGAGACAGAGTCTCTCTCTGTGGCCCAGGCTGGAGTACAGTGGCACGATCTTGGCTGACTATGACCTCCACCTCCTGGGTTTAAGAGATTCTCCTGCCTCAGCCTCCTGAGTAGCTGGGATTACAGGCATACACCACCACGCCCAGGTAATTTTTTTGTAGTTTTAGTAGAGACAAGTTTTTGCCATATTAGCCAGGCTGGTTTCAAACTCCTGACCTCAAGTGATCCACCTGCCTTGGCCTCCTAAAGTGCTGGGATTACAAGCGTGAGCCACCACGCCCGGCCTCTATTCCATTCCTTTTCCCTCTCCTGCCTCATTTGTTCCCCCAGAACAAGCCCACAATGGGGCAGATATAAAATTCAAAAAATCTGCCCATCTCAGTACTAGAAAAAGATTCATTTTTTGGAGAGAAAGTTGCAGGGCAAGATTCTTAACTTCCAGGAGACCAGATTAAAATGTCCTGGGGAAGGGAAGAGAGAATAACTCAGAAGCCCAGGGGAGAAATGAGAAATATTCAACACAAAAGTGGAAGGTAGAAGAGATGCTGCTATCACAGGGCAGAAGAGAGGCTAGGAACAAACTTCCTGGAGCTGCTCCTGTCCTGTTCCCCATATCACACACCTCTGTGCCTTGCTTCACACAAAAAATAAGCCATTTTCCTGCAAGCTTTTGTCTTGGGCTCTGTTTCTTGGAAATTCAGACTAAGACAACCTCTAAGCACAGGTCACTCATCACCTGTGAAAATCTGCAATTTAACAGTCTGAACACATATAAATTCCACAAACAGAGGAGTGGGGGCCTAATGGCTAAGGTGGACAAACAGAGGCAGAGGAAGGATTTTCCTATGAGTGGGACAGCAGTGGGCTGTCCCACTGATAAGAGTGTTTTAAAATAGCCAGGTGTGGTGGCACGTGCCTATGGTCTCAGCTACTCTGGAGGCTGAGGTGGGAGGATCACTTGAGCTTAGGAGGTGGAGGTTGCAGTGAGCTGAGATCGTGCCACTGCACTCTAGCCTGGGTAACAGAGAGAGACCCTGTCTCAAATTAAAAATAATTTTTGGAAAAGGGTGTTTTTGTTTACCTAAGAGACTTGAGTCACATCAGAGTGTCTAACAATGTGATTTATAGCAGGGGCTTTGGGCCACCTGGTATCTTTTCTACCTCCAGAGGGGCTGGAAAATAAAGGGCAGCCTTTAGTCTATGACACACCGTCTGTGTGATCCAGCCTCAGTAAGAACTCTGGACACGAAGACTCAGGTGAGCTTCCCTGGTTGGCAATACTCCGTGTATATTTCAAACATCATTGCCAGGAAAGGTAGTGATGTCCATGACTCCACTGAGAGTAGACAACTGGGAGCTCCATGTTTGAAACTTTCTGGGTGATATGGTTTGGCTGTGACCCCACCCAAATCTCATCTTGAATCATAGCTCCCATAATCCCTGAGTGTCCTGGGAAAGACCCAGTAGGAGGTAATTGAATCATGAGGGTGGGTTTTTCCCATGCTGTTCTCGTGATAGTGAATAAGTCTCACGAGATCTGATGGTTTTATAAAGGGCAGTTCCCCTGCACACACTCTTTCCTGCCTCCACGTAAGACGTGGCTTTGCTGCTCCTTCACCTTCCTCCATGATTGTGAGGCCTCCCCAGCCATGTGGAACCGTGAGTCCACTGAACCTCTTTTTCTCTATAAATTCCCCAGTCTCGGGTATGTCTTTATTAGGAGTGTGAGAACAGACTGATACACCTGGACTCTGCCCCATGTGTCTCTTCTTTTCACTGATTCTAATCTGTATCTTTTCACATAGTAAACCAAAACAGTGGGCATAACAGTTTTGGTGCATTCTGTAAGTCAATTGTGAATTGTCAAACCCGAGGATAGTCTTGGGGACCCCCTGAACTTACAAGTGCTATCAGAAGAAAAAATGATCCTCTACACTGTCAAATAGGACAGACTAGGGAAGCCAACCTGTTGTAGGAAAAAGGGGAAGATGAGTAAGCTATATTCTTCTGTCAGATCTAGTTGTACATTTCTTTCTGTGTTTGTTTCAGCTAGATGCCACCAGGCTTGTCACAGAATTCAGAGATTCGTTGTACCTATGACGAGGCCAAAGCATTAGAGATAGATCAGGGATGTCTCTGTCCTCAATGTGTCTTCACCCCAATGTGGGTGAAGCTGGGAGTGTCTCTTAGGAAAAGGTGAGTTGGGAGGTAGGTGAGTGAAATGGACACTTGGAAGTTTTGACAACTTTTCTCCATGTGAAAATTGTTCCTCATTAATCAAGCTTGAAAAATCTGAGTAAGCTAACAGGTTTTCTTATTAAACTCATTTAGGCTGAGGACTCTGTCTTAATATTTCTGCATTCATAGCACCAAGTACAATATACAGCATAGGGTAAATTCATGGTCATTCTAATTTTTAAATTAATTGTTTGGTATATAATTTCATGTAAGGTAAAAAAAGAGGACTTCTGAACTTAATCTGAAAAGATGTCTCAATGTATTCTTACAAGCTCACCTTTGTTTGATGCTAATTTTAATTTTTCTGATTTGATTAGAAAAAAACATTTTGAAGGAAAAAGCACCCATAACATCCTCTTATTATGAACATTTTCTATATTATTATGTAGCCTCCATATCATCTGAAATCCCTGCTGAATATTCTGTATGGTTCATAAATATTCTGTATAGTTCATAATCAAAGTATACCTAAAGAAGATAACGCTGGTGCTGTGCAGAAGACAGTTTAGACAGTTGCACTGTTGATCAGGACCCAGTAATAGAGCCAGCAGACAGAAGAACCTGGGTCCTTTAGCCATCCGTGGAGGAGAGCCCCACCATCCTGGAATACCCTGCTGGACTGATATAAGCATCAGAAACTCGATTTTTTTTTTTTTTAGCTGTTACATCTTGGTTCTGTTTATTACAGTAGTTGAATCTACTGTAATAATGCAAAAATTGATACCATGCTAGCCAGGTGTGGTGCCATGAAGAAGGGTACTGCCATAAGAAAGACCAAAAATATGTGACATTGGCCAGGTGCAGTAGCTCACGCCTGTAATCCCAACAATTCAGGAGGCCGAGGCAGGTGCATCACGAGGTCAAGAGATCGAGACCATCCTGGCCAACATGGTGAAACACCATCTCTACTAAAAATATAAAACTTAACCAGGCATGGTGACGGGCACCTGTAATCTCAGCTACTAGGGAGGTCGAGGCAGGAGAATCACTTGAACCTGGGAGACGGAGGTTGCAGTGAGCCGAGATCGTGTCACTGCACTCCGGCCTGGTGACAGAGCAAGACTCCGTCTCAAAAAAAAAAAAAAAGAAAAAAAAAATGTGCCATTGGCTTCACAGTTGAGCAGCAGGAAAGGAAAAAATAGTATGCTATAAATCTGAACATTCTAAAGTCTATGCTGTCAACCACACTGCAGAGCCAAAATAGGGCTTCCTGACTCACTTGCTGTGAATGGTTACAAGTGTGCTGATACATTGATGCCCTCTGCCTTCCAAGGGAACTCAGAGTTCAAGGTGGCCAAGCTCCCCAGCCTGGTTGACTCCAGCCAAGAGCAGCCTTGTGTTTACCACTAGTGAGCCATTTAAATACTAAATAAAAAGAAAGCAATTTTTTCATTCCTTTTGACTGAAAAAGAAAGCAACCTCTGTAAACTCTCTTATAAAACCACTCAGACTTTTTTCTGTCTGGAGTTATATAAATGATTAAAAACCCTAGCCAATTTCAAACTAGTTTCTTCTCCCCCTTTTTCCCCAACTTCCTAAATCAAAGACTGTCAAAGTCAGCATATATCATGAGTCTCCTGTATTAAGTAGATTACTTTTTTTCTGTCCTGCTTAACTATAATCACAGGTAGGATGAGAATTACAAGGAATTTCATTACTAAATTTCCTTTTCAAAAATTTACTTAAATCAAGAATTTATGGTTACCAAGAGTGACAGTAGGAAGTGGGGTAATCCATGCTCTCTATACAAGTAGCTCATATTATTAATGCGCTTTGTTCCAAGTTGTGAAAACGGGCCAGCTGGTGAAGACCCAACAACAAACTAAGGCCCAGGTGGGTCAAATTCCAAACTTGGGACATGGCTAAGCCATCGATTTTTCTTGGTTCAGTTGTATATTCTCAAGGAGCTCTCATATTATACCTTTTTAAAAAGTGTATGCCTTAAAAAGGATTAAAATGGCAAACTTTGTTATGTATATTTTACCACAATTTTTAAAAAGGTATATGAGACAAGAAGCTTTACTTCTGACCTGCCTATTCCCAGATGCATAGAATATTATAGAATATCAATGTGAGAACCTTAGAGATTGCCTAGACATTTTGATTATTAAGCACTGGATATTTACTCATTTATACCTCAACTTATTTCAGGAAGTTCAAGGCAACTTAAAAGCTATATAAAATATAGTGAGACAGGCCGGGCACGGTGGCTCACGCCTGTAATCCCAGCAGGATTTTATTTTGGGAGGGCTGAGGCAGGGGGAATCACTTGAGGCCAGGAGTTCGAGACCAGCCTGGCCAACATGGTGAAACCCTGTCCCTACTAAAAATACAAAAATTAGCCAGGCACGGTGGCACATGCTTGTAATCCCAGCTACTTGGGAAGTTGAGGCAGGAGAATCACTTGAACCTGGGAGGTGGAGGTTGCAGTGAGCCGAGAACATGCCACTGCACTCCAGCCTGGGTGACAGAGCAAGACTGTGTCTCAAAAAAAAAAATTATATATATATGATATATATATATGTGTGTGTGTGTACATATGTGTATATATATGTGTGTATATGTGTGTGTATATATGTATATATAGTGAGGCAATATAAAATAGAAGTAGTAGGTAAGAACTTTATAGTTATTTTGATACTTTCAAAAATTACCATTTTTAAAAGATAATTTTCAAAGTAGGATAGAATCACAACATAAATTCATATGTAAAAATTAAACTGTATATTACTGGAGAAACTGGTATGGAGATTGTAACCAGTTTAAGGGAGAAGTTGAAAAACAGACATATTTACAGATCAGGAATATTGAAATGACTGTTCAGATGGAAGTAAAACTGTCCTCTTCCTCTGTGGAAGAAGGAAGCCAGTTGAACCTCTACTATACAGGACAGAATTTGCTTGTCTATAGATAAGAATTATTCTGCGTTGCTACCAATACCAATAATCTACAATGTACAGAGTTACAAAATGGCTTCCACATACTCGAAATCAGATAACCCTCAGAGGGCTGTCCTATAGAATCTAGACAATGCACAGTTTCCACAGGGAAGAACAAATATTTCCCTGTATATTAAACATGCCAAGAATAAAGCTAATATAAAACTACATACCAGGTTGGAATAGGATATAAATAATCATATTTTCACAAACACAAATCCAAACTACTGCAAATCTAGAAATTTACTCACACTTTTCTTCATGCTTTATTTGTATCAGAATCCAACTGGAAAACTGATTTGCAAGTCTAACCCATGAACTTTATTCATCTTTTTGTTTTGAGATAGGGTCTCACTTCCATTTCCCAGGCTGGAGTGCAGTGGTGCAATCTTGGCTCACAGTAGCCTCGACCTCCTGGACTCAAGTGATCCTCCTGCCTCAGCCTCCCAAGTAGCTGGGACAACAGGTGCACACCACCATGCCCACCTAATTTTTTTGTATGTTTTGTAGAGATGAGATTTTGCCATGTTGCCCAGGCTGGTCTTGAACTCCTGGGCTCAAGCAATCTGCCTGCCTTAGCCTTCCAAAGTGCTGGGATTACAGGTATGAGCCACCATGCCCGGCCTATTTATCTTCTAATCCCTGTAATATTCTCATATGTATGAAAATGTTTTATGATATTATTTTGGATAATATTTCAAGAAAGAAACTTTTTTTTTAAGCTGTGTGAGCTTCCTCCTGTATTGTTTTGGATGTTTTCATCTATTTGTATGGTTTATTCTTTTCGTTTTTTAAAATAAAGACTGAGAATATGATGTGCCTGACACTAATGGGATTGGATTAGTTGTCACATCTGGGGAATTGCAGATTTTTGAGAACCCTCTGTAGCATCAAGCTATTGTCAGAAAAGGTGAAATTTAGAGGTACCTTTAAAATTGACTGTGGCACCTCTTTTTTTTTTTTTTGAGACAGAGTCCTTGCTCTGTCACCCAGGCTAGAGTGCAATGGTGCGATCTTGGCTCACTGCAACCTCCACCTCCCGGGTTCAAGCGATTCTCCTGCCTCAGCCTCCTGAGTAGCTGGGATTACAGGTGCCCACCAGTACGCCCGGCTAATTTTTGTATTTTTAGTAGAGTCGGGATTTCGCCATGTTGGCCAGGCTGGTCTTGAACTCCTGACCTCAGATTATCCACCCGCCTCGGCCTCCCAAGGTGCTGGGATTACAGGCGTGAGCCACCGCCCCCGACCTCGACTGTGGCACCTCTTTATGGGTCTTGGGAGCGGACATAAATTAAGAGCCAGCCAAAATCACTGGAACTGAACGTCTGCTACTGCCCATTGTTCAAAGCCATAAGGTGAGACCCTGTTGGTCACAGTTGATTCTGACCTCCGTCTGAGTTCGTATAGCAAAAGAATTGTGTGTAACAGCACAAGTCGCTCCTCGGAAAATTCAGGACAGGGGAGAACCCAACCCTCCAGATTACCAGAAGAGCGATTCAACTCTGAAGATGAATTCAGTTTATCCTTCTGACTCAATTTAAACTCTGGGCCCACATCCAGTCCACCAGGAAAATGGTTTTTTCCCCCTCTCTGGGGACCTCCCTCCTCAGATGACTCCAAGCACCGTTAGGGATGTTTATTCAGTACAAGAGGGGTGGGTCCTGGATACTATCTCCTGAGGGGAGGAAAAAAAAGAAAAAAGAAAACAAAAAAAAAAACCCAGGCTGTCAGGAATTCAATTCTTTTCGGCTACTGCTGATTACTGCCACTAGGTGTCGCTATTGAAAGCTAAGTTATCCACCTGACCCTTGTCCAATTCAATTCTTTTCCTGCTGTTTTCGATTTTTTTTTCTTTTTTCTTTTTTAAGACAGAGTCTCACTTTGTCACCCAGGCTGAAGTGCAGTGGTGCAATCTCGGCTCACTGCAACCCCTGCCTCCCAGGTTCAAACGATTCTCCTGCCTTAGTCTCCCAAGTAGCTGGGATTACAGGCGCCCGCCACTACGCCCGGCTAATTTTTGTATTTTTAGTAGAGACGGGGTTTCATGTTGGCCAGGCTGGTCTCGAACTCCTGGCATTAAGTGATCCACCCTCCTCAGCCTCCCAAAGTAGTGGGATTACAAGTGTGAGCCACTGCGACCGGCCCATTTTGTTTGTTTTTTGTTTAAGGGACGGAATGAAGAATGTAAACAAGAATTAAGTCTAAAATCCTGTCGCTAAATGTCATGATGTAATAAGGTAATAATTTACAAGAGAAACTTGGACATTTGAGTACATGCTTTGCCTGTTGTGGCCACCTACCTGTTCTAATCTCAGACTCTTACCTATAATTTTGTATATGCCAGGTTTTCATGAAGCAGATGGGGAAGATTGGGAGCACCCATGCTGGGATCCAGGAGCTTTGACACACTGGGTTATTTGTTCTGAAATTTTCTTTGACTGTCTTGCAGCATCCCCTTTTTCAATTCTACTGACTCCTTCCCATAGGCTAGCAAAACATGCTACAATATTTCCCATTTGCAAAAGGGTCTTCCTTTGACTCTACATCACCTGCAGTTTCTGCCTAATTTCTCGGACTCTGTTCACAGAAGAATTCAAGCGTTGACTATTTTCACTGTCCCCACATCCTCTCCTCCCATTTGCTTTCCAATCAAGCTTTTATGTCCTTTGAAAAACACTTGTTACCAGATCCAATGTTCAGTTGATCACAGTCCTCATCCATATTGCTTGTCATTGCCATGGTTGGCCACACCCTCCTTCTGAAACCCTCTCATCTGGCTGCACGCTGCTGACTTACTTGTAGCCTCCCTGGGCTCTCCTTCTTAGTTTTGGCTGCATCCTTCTCACCCTCATGATCTCTTGCAGTGGGTGCTCCAGGACTGGGCCGTTGTCTCTAGACATGGCCACGCCCTAAGTGACCTCTTCCAGCCCTGTGACTTTCTACCATCTATACACTGTGACTTCCAAATTAATATCTCATCCCTGACATCCCCCCTCCATTCCAGCCTCCGCATCCAGCTGCCTGTTTGACATCTCTACGTGGTTGTCTAACAGGTGTCTTGAATTTACTATCAGCAATCTAACGCTTGCTTTTTCCCTCAAAACCTGTTCCTCCTTGAGTCTCACCCATTTCAGTAAATAGTGTTCCTAATTCACCCAGTTGCTCAGACCAAACACTGTGGAGCCATCTCAGACTCTTCTCTCAGACTCCATCCCCAAATCCAATCCAACAGCAACTCCCATTGGCTCCAGCTTCAAAATGCGTTTTTGGTTGTTGTTGTTTGAGACGGAGTCTCATTCTGTCACCCAGGCTGGAGTGCAGTGCTGTTATCTCAGCTCACTGCAACCTCTGCCTCCTGGGTTCAAGGGATTCTCCTGCCTCAGTCTCCTGAGTAGCTGGGATTACAAGAGCACCCCACCACGCCCAGCTAATTTTTGTTTTGTTTTGTTTTGTTTTGAGTGGTTCGGTTTCTTATTTTAAGCAGTTGTTTTTTGTATTAAAATACTGCAACTCATATCTTTGTCAAAGTTTCCACTTTCTTATCAGAGACAAAAGCCAGAATAATACAAAAAGTGTTCCTTTCCCCCATTCCTCAAGCATAACATCCAACAATTTGGCAGCTGGAAGCTGTTTTTGACAGTTGTGACTTGTATTTGGTGATATAAACAAGATTATACAGGCACTAAACCATAAATGTAGTTTCATTTTTTTGGTCATTACTATCATTTTACAAAATATTTAACTTCTACTTTGAACATTAAAATGTAGTCCAGCTTTTTAAAGTCACGATTAACCACCCACATTTTTTACAGGACCAAAAAGTTTGTGCTTTAAAAAATGATCATTTAGAATCAATTAATTAGAATTAGGAATGCTTAATGCCTACCTTAAGTAGATACCTAATTGATTCCCCCCCAAAAATTGTGATCTCTTTAATGATGTTCAAGTTGCAGCATTGAAGCTGCTTTGGTGGTGCTATCTAAATGATAATCTGTTTGCAAATGCCAAATGAAAAGTCTTTTGTGGGCAGATTGAGCTGTGTGCTGAATTAAACACAAATCAGTTTAGGCGTCTTCACTTTTCATTATCTTATCTCATTGGAAATTATACATAATGTAAACAGTAGAACCCGATTCACTGATTTTTTTTTCCTTAGTTTTAATACAAGTGTGCCTCACTTTAAGCAAAATATACGAAATGATTTCTGAAACAGGAGTTTCCTTACTTTTTCAGTTAAAAATATTTGCTTACAGAACTTCTTTAAATAACAAGGCTTCTTTGGCCTGTTTGGAGTATTCAGATCACAGAAATTCATTTCACACACAACTTCTTTGAAATACCTACATTGCATAAAGTGAGGCACACAGATACATGTGCCCATTCCATCAAGATTACCTCATTATTTTGTGGTTATTTTATATTTTTCATTTTGTCATTATTAACACTTTAGTATGGCCAGGTTCATTCACTCCCTATTTTAGTTGAGATGAGTTAGTGTTTCTAAGGAGTGTTTCATAATCTCTTGTCCCAAACTAGGCTGGTTTGGGAATCCAGTGAGAGTGACTGAAAACTGAAATTCAAGTCCTGAACATCCTTCCAGAACACAGCCTATCACCCTGTGGAGATAACACACAAACTATCTCAGAGGACCCCCACCTGTGGCAGTGAAAATCATGTGAGAGTCATAGTTCAAAAGAAAAAAGTGCTGGGCACCGTGGCTCATGCCTGTAATCTCAGCACTTTGGGACACTGAGGCGGGAGGATCACTTGAGCCCAGGTGTTTGAGACCAGTCTGGGCAACATAGGGAGACCCCGTCTCTACAAAAAAATTGGCCAGGCATGGTGGCTCACACCTGTAATCCTAGCACTTTGGGGACTGAAGTGGATGGATCAGCTGAGGTCAGGAGTTCGAGATCAGCCTGGCCAACATGGCAAAACCCCATCTCTACTAAAAAAGCAAAACTTAGCCAGATGTGGTGGCACACACCTGTAATCCCAACTACTTGGAAGGCCGAGTCAGAAGAATCGCTTGAACCCAGGAGACTGAGGTTGCAGTGAGCTGAGATCATGCCACTGCACTCCAGCCTGGGAGACAGAGAAAGGATCCATCAAAAAAAAAAAAAAAAAAAAAAAGCCGGGCCTGGTGGCGCATGCCTGTAGTCCCTGCTACTCGGGAGGCTGAGGTGGGAGGATCACGTGAGCCTGGGAGGTCCAGGCTGCAGGGGGCTGTGATCCTGCCCCTACTCTGCAGCCTGGGCTATATAAAAGAAAAGAAAGACAAAAGAAAAAAGTTAGTGGTAACAGGATAAACTGCATAACCATATATTATTCCTTTACATTCATGAAGCAGGTCAATCTGAAGCTTGAGGATGACTTCCATTCCTCTAGGTGAATCTATCAAGAAATGCCTTGATAGAACTAAGAGTGCCAATGGTATCAGCAAGGCCAGGCTGGTTCCCTGTGATTCATGGTAATTCTCAGTATGAATTTGACATGGTGTTCCTACACAGGGCCTGTCAACACCTGCAGACGCACTGTATAAGCATTTGTTACATTTACTTCTCCTTTTGTCATTAGGTCTTTTATTACAGAGGCCACTCTGCACTCCATGATCACACACTTATACAGCTCCGCCTTGCCAAGCAGTGTAGACCCTCACAGATTTTGGATAACTATCCTTGCATCGTTCTCCACACCGTGTCCCCAGTGTTGAACTGAAGCAGCTCCTTCCACGTCCCCTGCCCGTTAATTAGCCAGGCCACTGTCCACATTGTCACAAACATTATATTAATAGAAAAACTGGCCCATGCCATATTCCATTATGAGAGATTATTTTTAATTCTATTAAATTCCAATGTTTATTCAGAAAACCTGGTAGAGATTGAATTGCTATATGTACTTTCTTAGTCTTCTTCTTCATATCATATTTTGACCATTTATCTTCTACACCTGGCTGACCTGCATGTTCGTTGTGGTGTGACTTCTACTTGGTGTTTGCGCTTTGCTTTGTTTTCCAATTTAAGTTGTGAGATACATTTTTAAACCTATCTAAGAAATAGCCCAGATATTGAAATGGCTTCTGTGGAATAGGTTTGACAGATGTAAGTCTTTGATTCTTTGGCTTTGGTTTTTGTGCCTGTTACAGTTTTACACACATTCATTCAGAGGAAGACATTACCATGAATGTGTTGTTTCTTTTTTCAAATTCCAGTATGTTTTAAAAGACCCATATTTCACTAAGCAGTGTACTTGTTGAAACTGATTCGAGTGACTTTGTTTCCACACATGATAGAGCATTAGATACTGGAGTTTGCCAGGGATAGAATGGTTGGATTCAGGAATGTTTAGCTGACTAATTGCAGGAAGTTATCCTGTAATCCCAGCTACTCAGGAGGTTAAGGTGAGAGGATCACTTGAGCACAGGAGGCTACGGTGAGCTATGATCATGCTACTCCACTCCAGCCTGGATGACAGAGCGAGACCTGCTAATGAAAGATTTATGTTCCAAAAGCCAGCTAAGCATTTTTTTAAATGGGAAGGGTTTGTGTTTCATGGCAGCTTCAAAGACGGGGAAACATGAAGGAGAAATAAATGAAGATTATCTCAGTTTATTAAGGACATCGCAAAGGATACCGATGAACACCCGGTGGGGAAGATGCACAGGGCAATGCTGTGGGGAGGGGCACGGAGTCTCCATCCCCTCTCTAGGCACACCACCTGCCGGTCACCTCCACATGTTCAGCTGCATCCTAATTTTTGTATTTTTAGTAGAGATGGGGTTTCGCCATGTTGGCCAGGCTGGTCTCGAACTCCTGACCTCAGGTGATCTGCCCACCTCGGCCTCCCAAAGTGCTGGGATTACGAGAGTGATTCACAGTGCCCAGCCCAAAATGCGTTTTGAACAGACCTTTCTCACCACCTCCACCACAGTTCAAGTCACTAGTCTCCTTTGGTACTGCCCCCAGCTCCGACCCTGGCCACCACTCACAATCCATTCTTCACATGGCACACAGAGTCAGCCTTTAACTAAGCAAATCAGAATGAGTCGCTCTCCTGCTGGGAACACACCGGTGGCTTCCGTTTCTATATCATGAAAATGACCTACACATGTCTCACCGTGGCCTGCTTAGGTCTTGTCTGACTTGGCTCCTGATTATCTCTCCTACTTTATCTTTTATGACTCTTTGACCCACTCACTTCACTCCAGCCACAGAGGCTTCCTGACTATTCCCTGAACCACCATGGAGCTTGTCCCTAGCCACTCCCTCTGCTCAGAATTCTCTCTTCCTTCAGGGCCTGGCCCACATGTGGTCTCATCAGGAGGGCCTCCCTGATCACACTCTCTAAGGTAACATTTTTCCCTCCCCTTCCCTGCTTTATTTATCTTTTGTTTGTTTGTTTGTTTGAGATGGAGTCTCTCTCTGTCTCCCAGGCTGGAGTGCACTGGCACAATCTCGGCTCACTGCAAGCTCCGCCTCCCGGGTTCACGCCATTCTCCTGCCTCAGCCTCTTAAGCGGCTGGGACTACAGGCGCCCACCACAACGCACGGCTAATTTTTTGTAGTTTTAGTAGAGATGGGGTTAAACCATGTTAGCCAGGATGGTCTTGATCTCCTGACCTCGTGATCTGCCCGCCTTGGCCTCCCAAAGTGTGGGCATTACAGGCGTGAGCTACCGTGCCCAGCCCTGCTTTATTTATCTTTATGGTACCCATCACCACCTGACATTAGGCTGTACGTTAACATGTTTGTTTGTTGTTTTTCTTTGCTGTAAATATATGTTTCATGAGGACAAGACTTTGATGAATGCTATATCCCCAGCACCTGACCAATAGCTGAGATATAAAGGACAGTCAGTAGGAATGAATGAATAAAATGGCAATATTTCAGCCGGGCGCGGTGGCTCACGCCTGTAATCCCAGCACTTTGGGAGGCTGAGGCGGGCAGATCATGAGGTCAGGAGATCAAGACCATCCTGGCTAACACGGAGAAACCCCATCTTCTACTAAAAATACAAAAAAATTAGCTAGGCATGGTGGCGGGCGCCTATAGTCCCAGCTACTCAGGAGGCTGAGGCAGGAGAATGGCTTGAACCTGGGAGGCGGAGCTTGCAGTGAGCCGAGATTGGCCACTGCACTCTAGCCTGGGTGACAGAGCAAGACTCCGTCTCAAAAAAAAAAAAAAAAAAAAAGCAATATTTCTTTTGGAGATACCTGGCTGTGGCTGGAGATAGACTCCAGGAACTGGAAGTTAAGACTTCCTCAGGATATTCTGACCTGCTTTCAGCGTTCCTGAGTGTTAAACGGAGCATTACCTTGTACTGACCAGGAATATGGTTCCTGAGCCTCTAAAGCAGCGGTCCCCAAACTTTTTGGCACCAGGAGCTGGTTTTGTGGAAGACAATTTTTCCATGGACCAGGGATGGGGGGATGGTTTCAGGATGATTCAAACACATTATGTTTATTATGCACTTTATTTCTATTATTATTACACTGTAATATATAGTGAAATAATTATACAATTCACCATAATATAGAATCAGTGGAGACCTGAGCTTGTTTTCCTGCAGCTGGATGGTCTAGTCTCAGGCTGACAGTGACAGATCATCAGGCATTAGATTCTCATAAGGAGCTCACAACCTAGATCCCTTGCATGTGCGGTTCACAATAGAGTTCATGCTCCTTTGAGAATCTAACGCTGCCACTGATCTGGCAGGAGGCAGAGCTTAGGCAGTAATGTGAGCAATGGGGAGCGGCTGTAAATACAAGTGAAGCTTCGCTTGCTTGCTCACCCGCGGCTTACCTCCTGCTGTCCAGCCTGGTTCCTAACAGGCCACAGACCAATACCAGTCTGTGGCCCCAGGGTTGGGGACCTCTGGTCCAAAGCCAGCCAATCACTTTCACATATTTCCCACATACTCTCATCACCTACATGCAGATGCTTCCAACATTCTAATCTTCTCAGTCTAACACTTTCAACAATAAACCAACACCAACAGTTACAACATCATCTTACAAAAGCTTTCTCAATAAACATCCATTAAATATACTGCATTTAAATATTTAGTTCTTGTTACTAGCCAATTGAAAACAATTCAAAATTACTTTCTTAGAAATTCACAACAGCATTGTTATGATTTCCAAGCTCACTAGTCATTTTTCTAAACTATGCCCCCAATTATTTTCAAAGCTTCCTTCCAGGGGCAAATTGATCCTTACAAGAGACTTTTCACCATTCTCCCCAGCACCCTCATGAAGCCATAATGAAATATGGGCCATCTGGTATCCTCTTTCTATCCACTGTCAGGGCACCTGTGGTGCCCTGGGCAGAGATATCTCCACTGATAACTTGTAACCTTGTGATCTGATAAGATCTCTGCCCATCCACATAAAAAGTTTGATGACCTAGAACCACTGCTAAGATCACAGTCACTGGTCTGCCATTGATCTTCTACCACTATGTCACACAGAAAAGGAACTCTCTGTCCCTTGGCTCAGGGATAGGTGCTCTAGGCCAACACTATAACCATCTAATGACATTATTCTTTGAGTATAAGCCCCTTTAAAGGAGTCCTTTACCCCCAAGACACCCCCTCAGGGCTGGGGGAGCTGGATGCACAAGAGGTTTCTAGCTGCACCCCAGGGAGTCCTAAGGAACCGCCCCTCCCCCAACCTATGCATCTGGAGGTTAACGGTAGAGGGGTCGGATCCCTTTCTCTCTTCTCACCCTAGAGCCGGATCCCATTTCCTATCTAAGGATCTGACATTCTTTGGGAGAGGGAAAACCTGCTTCTTGTTATATAACCATCAGTTGCTTTTAGGCAATATCAAATAAGCCAGAAAACAGAGTGACAAAAAGTGCAAGCTGCCTCTCCTTGTTTAAAGAGAGAGAGTCAACCACTAACCTGCCAATTTGTAACTGTAAGGTAAGGTGGGATTAACTCAGCCAGAAGGCAGACAGCAAAAATTAACTACGGAACCTGGCTTGTTCTTTTGGAAAACAAGTAAATAAAAATGTAGGTGGTTTTCAACATTTTGGATTATGTGCTAATTATCATAGTTGTTAAAAGGATAGGGGGAAAATCTCTTGGGTAGTTTCCTGCCAGGGGGTGAGATGATATGAGGTGTGGGGGAAGGGGGTCTCCCCAGGAGAAGCATGAGTCTGAATATTGGCTAAAAGGTCAAGAAAAACAAACAGTGTCACAAAATGACTTTGTGAAGGAGTTAGTGCCATTAAATGTTAATATTGCACTCTTTGTTCCTGCCTTAAGAACCTGTTCTAAGCCTTTTCTATCCACTTGCTTTGAAACCTTTGCTCGACTCCTTTAAGTTTAGCACAGCAACATTTTTTAGAGACAGAACAACAATTTAGGGGTGGGGGAGACTGATGCTAACAGATTTTTATGGTGGCTTATTTATGGTGCAAGCTAATCACCTAAGGCTTTTTTTCTTTAGAACACTACCAGGATGAATGGTTGGTATTTCATTATTTATAAAGCACTTTGCCATCGCTTTCTATTTGTTTTTCTTCACAGTCCCCTTATATTGATAGCTTCATATGGGATAATGTATGGGGGATAATGTATGGTTATAGTGTTGGCCTACAGCACCCATCCCTGAGCCAAGGGACAGAGAGTTCCTTTTCTGTGTGACATAGTGGTAGAAGATCATAAAGTACATAAAGTCAGATGATATTATATCATTATATTATTATTATACTTCTTTTCTATATCACTGTTATAGCTATTAATCTTTACAGAGAGCAATGTGGCTCAAACTATAACTGAGACTTACTCCATATCCAAAAACCCCCCTAAGAAATGGGGTATCTTCTTAAAACTGCTCTCTGACAACACGGTCTAGGACATAAGACCGAAGGATCTCACAGGATCACCACTGGTGCTGAGCATGTGTTTGTGCATACACATTTGTGAGCACATCCACATCTTCATCAACTCAAAGTCTTGAGAGAAAGAGGGAAGGGAGTCTGGAAGGTTTTGCCCTTACAGGAATCTCTTTGCTGTTTGCCGAGTTGCCGTTCATGGCCAGTTGGAAATGTCATCATTAATGTCTTTGACAGTCACTAACCAGCTCATTCCCCACGGACTGCGTTCTTCACAGAAATTGTCTCTCTCTGCTGTCACCTGTTCCACAGATCCACGCAGCTACTAATTGACCTAATGAGCAACTGACAACTTGTTCTGTCTGAGGTGACAGTCTCACCATTCTCCTGGTGGCCCGAGCCTTCATGGTCGGTGGCTCCCTGCCACACCACACAGCACAGCCTCCTGGGGGCGGTGAGTGACAGTTAAGCTGTCACAGTGCTCCGGGCTGCGTGCTTGAATATTTCAGTCTTTGCTCAGTGGGACTCAGTCTATAAAAACAAGCAGGCTAGGCATGGTGGCTCATACCTGTAATCACAACACTTTGGGAGGCAGAGGTGGGTGGATCACTTGAGGCCAGGAGTTCAAGACCAGCCTGGCCAATGTGGTGAAACCCCATCTCTACTAAAAATACAAAAAAATTAGCCGGGCATGGTGGCACACGCCTGTAGTCCCAGCTACTCAGGAGGCTGAGGCAGGAGAATCACTTGAACCCAGGAGGCAGAGGTTGCAGTGAGCCGAGATCGTACCACTGCATTCCAGCCTGGGCAATAGAGCAAGACTCCATCTAAAAAAAAGAAAGGCAGTCTGAGCTTTCTCATGCCTCCTGTGTCACTCTGAGTACATTCAAGGCCATGAGGCAGACCCTTGCCTGTTGCTCTCCAAGGCCTGTGAGGGCTCCTCTTGACTGCAGTGCCTTCTGGAGCCATGGAGCCAGAAAAGGATCTTTTACTACCTGAGAAAATGACACCAATCCCTGATCTCAATCAGTGACAGGGGCGGGGCAGGCAGGGGGGCTGGGAGGTTTCTTCCCTCATGTGGCCCAGTGAGACAGAGAACTTCTCCAGCAGGTGCCATGCAAGAGGGAGTGACAAAAAGGAGGGATAGGGACTTGGGGGCGGGGACAGCACAGCAGGCGCATTTCCTTCCTTCGTGGGAGGGATGCCGGGCATCTTTATGCTGGTCAGTGTTTGTACCTTCTCCCTGGGTCCCCTGTGTTTGAGACGACATCCGGAGTAGACAGCATGGGTCCTCAAGGCTGACTCGGCCTCACGCATTCCAGGAGAGAGGTAGTAAGCTCTCATGCCGCCCTCCTTGGCTGGGACCCTGCTGCTAGCCCTGATGGCATCTTTTTGTGAATTAGAAAAGGCTCTCTTTCCCCAAGGCTCTAGACTGTCATCTACTGGAAAGTGGTTTAGTAAATACACACAATACAGCCACTAGGATGCAAATGGCACCTTGAGTATTGTGCAGTGTGGTCGGAGCAGGTGGAGGAGGGGACGATCATGAGGCCTGGCTTTGGCGACTTTGGTCAAGACGAGGCCAGGCCAGGTTCCACAGTCCTGCAGAACTAGCGTAGGGGCCGTGGTGGTAAAGATATCACCTGGGGCCCAGAGTAGGTAACAGAAGTGGTGGCCTGGAGAGGGTTAGGTGTGCAGGGGTCTGATGGTGGCTGGGCTCAGGACCTGGCCACAGTATCACAGGCTTCTCTGAGGCTGTCAACACGTCAGCAGAGGAGGAAGGAAGCTGCCTTGCATGTGACGGAGAGCACAGGTGGGGCCAACTTTGGGGGAGCAGCAGTTAGAAATGTGGATTCTGGATCAGGTGCGGTGGCTCATGCCTGTAATCCCAGCACTTTGGGAGGCTGAGGCAGGTGGATCGCCTGAGGTCAGGAGTTAGAGACCAGCCTGGCCAGCGTGGTGAAACCCTGTCTCTAGTAAAAATGCAAAAATTAGCTAGGCATGGTGGTAGATGCCTATAATCCCAGCTACTCGGGAGGCTGAGGTAGGAGAATTGCTTGAACCCAGGAAATGGAGGTTGCAGTGAGCCGAGATCATACCAGTGCACTCCAGCCTGGGCGACAGAGTGAGACTCTGTCTCAAAACAAAACAAGAAAAATCCAAAAAACAAAATTAGCCGGGCGTGGTGGTACATGCCTGTTATCCCAGCTACTCAGGAGGCTGAGGCAGGAGAATCGCTTGAACCCGGGAGGCGGAGGTTTTGTTGAGCTGAGATCACACCATTGTACTCCAGCCTGGGTGACAAGAGCGAAACTCCATCTCAAAAAAAAAAAAAAAGAGAAATGTGGATTCTGCAGTGTAAGCAGAGAGAGCTTATTCATTGCCCCAGGACCTGCTGGGATCAGATCAGAAGGGGTGAGGGTTAGGGGTCCTGCAAGTCTGCAGGTTGGGCCTTAAGCCAGAGAAAGCCTGTTTGATTGCTATTGCCATGGTCAGGTGTACCCTCAGGAGGACATGCTAATGCCTGGCACGCCCTTCACTGCTTGTCATCATCGCCAAGCTAAAAGGGTTTGACTGCTTTTCTCCTCCTTCTCCAGAACTCTGCTACTCCCCATATGGAACCTCTCCTCTGCCAGTGTTGCCATACTGATGTAAACAGAGGAAAGACTGGCAAGAAAATAAGAGTCAAGAGACCCCTGTTCTCCAAACCCTTCCAAGGGAGGAAGGGAAGGGAATGGTAGTTGCTGAGCTCCACTCACCTTATAATATCAGTATCTATTTCTTGAATAGTCTCTATGAACCAGGTCTTTTATATTTCTTTACTTTTAATCCTCACGACAACCTTACAAAGTGGTTCACATAATAATAAGAATGCTCCCCAAAGGTATCTACATTTTGATCCCCAGAACCTGTGAATATGTTACCTTACGTGACAAAAGGGACTTTGCAGATACGATTAAGTGAAGGACCTTGAGATGGAAAGATTTTCTGGATTATCCAGATGGGCCCACAGTCATCACAAGTGCCCTTACAGATGAAAGTGTGAGGGGGGCCGGGCGTGGTGGCTCACGCCTGTAATCCCAGCACTTTGGGAGGCTGAGGTGGGTGGATCACGAGGTCAGGAGTTCAAGACCGGCCTGGCCAAGATGGTGAAACCCTGTCTCTACTAAAAATACAAAAATTAGCCGGGCATGTTGGCGGGTGCCTGTAATCCCAGCTACTCGGGAGGCTAAGGCAGAGAATTGCTTGAACCCAGGAGGCAGAGGTTGCAGTGAGCTGAGATCGCACCACTGCCTTCCAGCTTGGAAGACAGAGCGAGACTCTGTCTTACCAAAAAAAAAAAAAAAAAAAAGAAAGAAAAAGAAAAAGAAAATGCGAGGCGGGAGAGTCAGGGCCAGACAAAGAACTATGACCACGGAAGCAAAGGCAGAGTGATGTGTGGTGAGAAAGACTCCATCTGCCATGACTGGGTTTGAAGATGTAATGGGGGGCCATTAGCCAAGGAGTGTGGGCAGCCTCTGGAAGCCAGAGAAGGCAAGGAAATACAGAAGGAACATAGCCCTACCACCATCTTGAATTTATCCCAGAGGGACCCATTTTGGACTTTTGAATTCAGGAACTGTAAGACAATACATTTTTTTTTAAGTCGACGGGCTGGTGGTAACTTGTTAGAGCATCGATAAGGAACTGATATAATAGGTATCTTTGTCTCCATTTTATAGGCAAGAAAGTGAAAACTTGTAAATTTTTAGTAAGCCAGGATTCAAGTCTAATTGTCTGTGGCTTCAAAGCCCATACTTTCCCCCACACTCTATTGCTGCCTGTTTTAAATTTTTATAACTAATGTCCTTACTGAAATCATCAAATATTTAATTGCACAACAACTACTTTAGAAAGAATCACTAATGCATACTTCTAAATATCTCTGCTTGCCACAAGTAATTTGTTGATAGAAAAGAAAATATCAGCTGAGCTTGGCCTGGAGAGTTATGAAAAGAAAACTAGAATATCCCAACTTCCCTGCAGAAGCACTTTAATCTAAGAAGACTAATAAAACCATCACTCTTTAGCTTGCTATTCATTTGGTTAAATTTATAAATTATCCTATGTGCTTTTAATAAAGTGTTGGTCATTAAAAGATGCACAACTGTCTTAATCATCAGGGAAGTAGAAATTAAAATCATAATGAAATAGCACTTCACACCCACTAGAAGGGGCACAATTAAAAAGACTGGGAAAACAAATGTTAGTGAGGATGTGGAGAAAGTGGACTCTCATAAATTGTTGGTGGGATGTGAAAGAACACAACTACTTTGAAAAACTGTTTGGCAGTTTTTAATAAAATTAAATATGCACCTACCCTAATACCCAGAAATTTCACAGACATTTACGTATGAGAAATGAAATAGAGGTCCATAAAAAGATTTATACAAAAATGTTCTGACCAACTTTATTCGTAATAACCGATACTGGAAACAATCCAAGTGTTTATCAACAAGTAAGTGTGATGTCTATACAATGGAATATTACTCAGCAATGAAAAAGGATAATTGTTTTTAAAAGGAATGCACTACTGATAAATGCAAAAACATGGATGAATCTTAAAATCATGTGGAGTGAAAGAAACCCAGACTGAATGGGCTATATACTGTATGATTCCATTTATATGAAGTTCTACATGGGGGCAGAAACCTTTCATGGTAGAAAGCAGGACAGTTGTTGCCTCTGGCCAGGTGGGGGAATGGGGAATGGTTGCTGGGAGTCATGGGGGACCTCTGTGGGGTGACGGAAATGTTCTATATCTCAATTAAGGTGGTAGTTACATAGGTGTATACATTTGTGAAGACTCATCAACCAATTTGCTTAAAATCTCAACATAATTTATATCTCGAGTTCTGAAAAAAGAATCAGGAATGGAAACAAAACAACAGCAACATTGAGGTCCTTCAAATAATCGAGATGTGTCAAATTAGGACTTTTATAAGGTAGGGGAGTGGAGTGGTGGAAAGAGCACCAGGCAGGAACCAGAGGCTTCCTCGGGTCTTGGTTCCTTCACTGCCTTGGAGACATGTATGACTTTGCAGGATTTGCCTCATCTCTCTGGGTCTCGCAGGGCTTAACAGCAAAATAAATAAGTTGCATTAGATGACCTCAAAGTGTCCTTCCAGCTATAAAACTCCATTATCTACTATTTTAAGTGGTAAATCAAATGACTTGAGAAGTTTCTAGTTGGTACAGCACTGCTTTTCCAACATGCTCTGATTCTAATCTATGATTCAATTGATACTGGGTCCCCAGTTAACAACATAATTCTCAGAGATTGCATTTTTCTATGGGAAACTTGGATCCACTTTATCAGATAGTTTCCAGGAATACATCTTAGAGAAGAGCAAATGTGGGCTGCGTACATTGAGATTATGGGCATTTTCCATATTCAGATAGAGCAGATATGTGCATATTCATGGAGTTATGAAAGTTACTGAGAACATGCACTTTAAAAAGCTTTGGACAAAAGGGTAATATACTTCAGTAAAAATACCACTGAACGTATAGACTTTGTGACCTCGGACAAGCCACTTATGTGTTCAGATAACATATCAGTCTCCTCACTGTTTGCTTCCTCAGGGTTGTTTAAAGATGAAATGAGGTCTTGTAAAATAAGTGAACACATGTTTTAACTTGCAAAATGTTGTGCAAATATAAATGTGATTTTTAAAAATGTGATTGGGGAGAGGGATGGGCCGGGTATCTGTGAGAGGACCATTCTACAAACTAGGTCTGGTCAGTACCAATCATTAGGAAGAAACAATCCCCTCTACAATGTTCGTGACTCAGATGCAGGAGACAATGAGAGTGAGGATGGCTTTTTGGACACAGGTAATAATATTTTAGAAGGATTTCCTGGGTTGCACTGAGCTCATCCAGCTTTCGGCTTCTTCCTGGGGTCTCTCAGCTCTGTTCTATACATTGTTCTAGTCCCACCTCATCTGCAAGGTGACTGACCTTTGGTTTACCAGACCAGACTGAAAACAACTCATGAGAGCCAAATGTCCATGACTAGGGGAGCCATGGAGGGTGCCTGGGGAAACTGATTGCATAAGACTGTGGAGGCTGCCCAGTGTGGAGCCTGCGGGTGGGTGGTGCACTCAGAGAGAGAGAGAATCCAAAGAAAGCTTTATGGCAGATGGGGGAGTGTATGTTGGAGGAAGCAGGGCCCAGGAGAAGGAGGGATGGGGAATGGCTCTCTTCCACAGAGCACTAACTCTCTGAAAAAACTGTGGCTATTTGATGGTGATGTTTCCCCACTGCTACATTCCCAGGACCTTAAACACCATTAGCCATGCAGTAGGTGTTTAATAAATAGTGGTTGAATGAACTAAATGAATGGAAAGGAAAAGAGGGTCACAAAGGCAGTATTGGCAGTGCCCACCCACCCCTACTGTGCCCAGAGGAAGAGCGTCCTGGCCCAACCATCTCTCTAGACTTGCAGGCCGGGACAGAGGAGTCAGCAGGTGATTGCCTAGATACCTAAACCATGCAAATCATGCAGCATTAATATCCTTTTTTTTGAATATCCCAGCCCAAGAGGCATACCTGATCTTTTCCTTTCCTCTACATCCAATCGAGTAGCCCCGTCAGCAGAACCTCAAAATGTTTTTTGAATCTTTCTGTCTTCACTGTGGTGCTTTTTTTGAGACAGAATCTTGCTCTGTTGCCCAGGCTGGAGTGCAGTGGCACGATCTCAACTCACTGCAACCTCCGCCTCCTGGGTTCAAGTGATTCTCCTGCCTCAGCCTCCTGAGTAACTGGGATTACAGGCACCCGCCACCATGCCCGGCTAATTTTTTGTATTTTTAGTAGAGATGGGGTTTCACCGTGTTAGCCAGGAGGGTCTTGATCTCCTGATCTCGTGATCCACCCACCTCAGGCTCCCAAAGTGCTGGGATTACAGGCGTGAGCCACTGTGCCCGGCCTTCACTGTGGCTTTTTAATGCAAACCCTGTCATCTCCCATTTGGACCACTTCAATGGCTTTCTAACTGGTCTACCTGCCTCCACGCTGCCTTCCCGTTCTCTCTCTATGTATCATTTATATATATCTTCTATATCATTTATACATATTTATATATCATTTAGACAGACATCTATATAATTTACATATATATTCATATATATCATTTCTATAGTGACTCCTGTGCCTGAAATCATCCAATTGCTTCCAATTACACACAGAACAGTGTCCTAACTCTGATTGACAGCCCTTGAGGTCCTGTGGGGTCTGATCTACATTTTTCTTCTCTACTTTGTCACCCACCACTCCGCCCTTCCCTCACTTTCCCATAACTCCAGTCTTCCCTCTTTCCTCAAACTTGCCAAAGTTTGCCTGCCTCACGACCTTTGATCTGCTATTTCCCCAGTACCAGCTCGTGTGGAATGATAAGCTTGTCCTAGTCACTCAGACAGCCTTTCCTCATGAATGTGCCTTGCCCTTGTCACCCAGTGGGCCCTATCTTCTTATCTTACTTTATTTTCTTTGTAGAACTTAATCTTTTTTGAAGATAGTTTTAATTGTTGTTTATGTATTTCTTGATTCTTCTTCACAGATTTGTAAATACTATTGGCTGCTGAATTCCTTGCTTCCAAATGTTGTCTGATACATAGTAAGCACTAAATAAAAATTTCTGAATGAATGCCTGCTTACCAAGTGATGTGATTCAGCCAGAGGACAGGGATGTCCTGCCTCCCTAACAGCCTCCTGCCTCCCTAACAGCTCGATTTCTCATATGAATAAATACATGTATGCTTCAGTTTGTATACTTCAGCGTCTGTGAGTTTGGTTAATGTGAGTCTGTCCCTAAAGACGGATTCCCTTTTGGAGCACTAACAAATCAGGTATCTGAGCCTGCTTACCTTAAAGCCATATTTCACAGAGGAATGGCAACTTATGACGCCTTCCCTGGGTGAGCTCATGACCTTCAGAGCCTTCCCATGAGTGTCCTGTGGGCTTCTTTTTGGAAATTTTCAAGGAACAAGCAGAGGAGAACTCCTGATGGGAAAATCTCCAAAAAGGAAGGATAGGCTGTATAAGTCTTCAACAGCTCTTTTATCTTGAGCTTTTATGCTTTGTGGAATCTTTCCATTCTATCCCAACTGCCTCACCACACGGCATTCTCCTTTTTCCTATTTGGCATGACTAAGACAAGTTTACCCTCTTCTGAAGAACAAGAAAAAGGAAAACTCATTAGCTATTGAATGCTGACTGTCAAGCACTATCAAGCACTAAGGACCTCACAAATATTATCTCACTTAAAGCAATGTTTCTAAAGACTAAGGGAAATAGAATATAAACTACCTTGAATAGTCCAATATTCAACATGAGGTAACATCTTTGAGCTAAATCAGACTCACAGCAATCAGAGACCATACCCAGTAACAAGCTTTACTGATAATTTCAAGGATACAGGTAATTGTGGGGTACAGGTGGATCCTGGACACCTTGGTCTATCAAAGCTGCTCCCTGGTCCTTCCTTGCCAGATTAGGATGTGCTCTGGCCCAGGTATTACACATGAGGCCTCTAAGCAATGCATGTCATCATCACTAAAGCAAAGGAACAGCCTGGGTCGTGAAACATCTTTTTTTTTTTTTTTCCCCATGGCCATCTTATTTATTTATTAATTTATTTTTATTTTAGTTTTTATTCTTTTGAGATGAAGTCTCACTCTGTCACCCAGGCTGGAGTGCAGTGGCACGATCTCGGCTCACTGCAACCTCCGTCTCCCAGGTTCAATCGATTCTCCTGCCTCAGCCTCCTGAGTAGCTGGGATTATAGATACCTGCTGCCATGCCTAGCTAGTTTTTGTATTTTTAGTAGAGACATGGTTTCACCATGTTGGCCAGGCTGGTCTTGAACTCCCGATCTCAAGTGATCCACCCACCTTGGCCTCTCAAAGTGCTAGAATTACAGGTGTGAGCCACTGCACCCGGCCTATTTATTTTTATTTCAATAGGTTTTTGGTGGACAGGTGGTGTTTGGTTACATGAATAAGTTCTTTAGTGGTGATTTCTGAGATTTCGGTGCGTCTGTCACACAAGCAGTGTACACTGTACCCAATGTGTAGTCTTTTATCCCTTACCCTTCTCACACCCTTTCCCCCAAGTCCCCAGAGTCTACTGCATCATTCTTATGCCTTTGCATCCTCATAGCTTAGCTCCCACTTATGAGAGACATCTCACTTTTATACTGATATATTAATAGTTACATGGTTTATTTGGCATTTTCCAAGGAGCTGTGCCTTATAAACCCATAGATTCTAGGTGTATTTATCATAAGCCATCCTAGACTGACCAGGTACATTCTGCTAAAAGTTGTTGCTTTTTTTTTTTTTTTTTTTTTTTGATAGATAAAAACCTCCACTAGTAAATACCACTAGTTTCCTTTCAAGGAGGTCTGTATTAGTATGTTTACAAAGAGATTTGACCAGGTCAACTAACACACACACTTTCTCTCTTCCTTTCTTTCTAGTAGCTTCCCAGGAAGGTTAGCCAGCTACTCACTTTTTTTCTTCTTCTGAGGAATACCTTTCAGACCCTAAGAATTCCCCTAAATCAATGCAGTGCTTGTTTTCTTCCGTCTCCAAAGCCTCTCACTTTAGATTAACCCAGCCTCTGTCCAGGAAGAGCAAGCATAAATTCACAAACCTTCTCCTTAGCCAGCCTCCCACTGTTAATATTGGATTATCTTTCCATATAGGTGTGTGTTTTTTTTTTTTTTTTGAGTCAGAGTCTCACTCCATTACCCAAGCTAGTGTGCAGTGGTGTGATCATAGCTTACTGCAGGCTTGAACTCCCTGGGCTCAAGCAATCCTCCTGCCTCAGCCTCCCAAGTAGCTGGGTTTACAGGTGTACACCACCACACCCCACTAATTTTTGTATTTTATGTAGAGATGAGGTCTTGCCATGTTGCCCAAGCTGGTCTTGGACTCTGGGCTCAAGTTATCCTTCTGCCTTGGCCTCCCAAAGTGCAGGGATTATAGGCGTGAACCAGTACACCCAGCCAGTTCTTCATTATTTAAAAAATAATTTATCTTTCAAACAGCTTTTAATAGTAATGTTTTGTTTCTTTTGTTCCACTGACTGGCATCTACCACCACTCACCAGTGGGATTAAGGTGATATAACAGTGCTAGTACTTGGAGTCCAAATTAAAAGCCTATCACATGCCTACTAGGTACTGAGGATGGAGAAGACACAATCCCTGCTCTCAGGGAACTCACAGTCCACTGGGCAATAACATTGTGTCTATCCCAAGTCCTCCAATGTATGGAGTCACCCTGCCTGTATTATTTAAATAAAAATGACTCGTAAAAGAGGACATAAACACAGTTATCTTCCTAACGGTGTTCTAGAACCAATTTAAAACAAGCATTTTGGTCTTCTGAACACACCAATAAATAAGTAACAGCAACGGGATATGTTCCGTGCCACAACATAAGAACAAATATAAAACACATAGGAAGTAAATAGTAAATTCTAACTGGGAGTGTGGAAGAAGACTCAGAGGAGCGGCTGGCTAAGCTAGGTCAGATGAAGGACAAGGATTCTTAAGTGAAGAAAGGGCAGTTCAGGCAGCGGATTTGTATAAACACAAAATACGTGCACAAAGAAGCAAAGAATATTTAGGGACCTCTGATGGTTTCGTATGACTAAAGCATTCAGTGAAAGGGTGAGTGAATAATGGTGAGGACGGTGTCATATACAAAAGGCAGCTACTGTCCTCAGCATTTTCCCAACATAAGAGCTAGTCTGAGATAATTATCCTAAACAACCCAGGAGTACCCCAGGCAGGGCCAATAGTACGGTTAGGCAAGTGAGACACTTACCTCCAGTGCAAAATTTAAGGGGGTGCCAAAAAGCTTAGATGGCAAGATACATAATTATTTTAATACAAAATGTTAAACAAAGACAGGATCAGTATGAAGTTTTCCTTTTGCCTCAGGGTCCAATATAGCTCAGCAAAGCACAGCTATATTTAAAATTTTGGCACTTGTTCATGATGAATTTTTTGTTCTAATTTTGATTTTTTAAAATATTGCGTGAAAATATTCCTTATCTTGTTGACTGGGTTTTTTTTGGCACCCCTGTAAAAATTCTGCACCCAAGATGAGTGCCTGGCTCGTTGCACCCTAGTCCTGGCCTTGATCCTGCCAAGCCTTATTTGTTAGCATGTGTGGAAGGACAAGTGTGTCACCCTGGCAAAAAGACATAGATAGGAAAGGATAAAATTCACAGCACTGGTTGCTGATGGGATATGGAGAATTAGAGAAAAGGAGGAGTCAGTATGGCAGTTCCTCAAAAAATCAGAAATAGATCTACCATACCATCCAGTAATTCCACTTCTGGGTGATATCCAAATGAATTGAAAGCAGGGCCTTGAAAATATATTTGCACACCCATGTTCATTGAACATGGGTCACAGTAGCCAAGAGGCAGAAGCAACCCACATGTCTCTCAATAGATAAGTGGATAAACATAAACAAAATGTGATGTATACACACAATGGAGTATTATTCAGCCTTAAAAAGAAAGGGAACAGTGTCATATGTGACAACATGGATGAACCCTGAGGACACTATATTAAGTGAAATAAGCCAGTCATCAAAAAACAATTATTGTATTATTTCACTTATATGAGGTACTTAGAGTAGGCAAAATTATAGAGACAGAAAGTCAAATTGTGGTTATCAAGGGCTGAGAGAAGGGGGAGAGGGGAAGTTGTTCAGTGTAGAGTTTCTATTTGGAAGATGAAAATATTCTGGAGATCTGTTTCACAACAATGTGAATGCCCTTAACACTCCTCAGCTGCATTTTAGAATGGTTGATAAAATAGCAACTCAAAGTACTATAAAATGTAAAAGGATGGTTGAGATGGTAAATTTTATGTTATGTGTGGGTTTTGTTGTTGTTTTGTTTTGAGACCGAGTCTCTCTCTGTTGCCCAGGCTGGAGTGCAGTGGCACCATCTCAGCTCATTACAACCTCCGCCTCCTGGATTCAAGCGATTCTTGTGCCTCAGCCTCCCAAGTAGCTTGGATTACAGGCACACACCACCATGCCCTGCTGATTTTTTTTTTCTTTTTTATTTGGTAGAGATGGGGTATCACCATTTTGGCCAGGCTGGTCTGGAACTCCTGATCTCAGATGATCTGTCCCCTTCAGCCTCCCAAAGTGCTAGGATTACAGGCATGAGCCACCACACCAGGCCTGTGTATGGTTTTTAAAATTCTATCTTGAGTGACTAGACAGTATAATACCAAAGAAACTCCAGTATATCTGGAGGGAAGATTATAGGCTTAGTTTTATGCATGAGTTTGGAGTGTTGAAAGACATCCAAGCAGAGATGGGAGGTTGCAATAATGCAGTGATTAAGAGCATGGGCTCTGGAGCCAGCCTGCCGCAGTTCAGGCCTGGCTCGCTCACTCACTGTCTGTGTGAGCTGGGCCTCATTTCCTCCTCTGTAAAATGGGGAAAATAAAAGCAAGTACTTCAAGTATTGCTATCAGGTTCAATGAGACAATCCATGTAAAACATGTCGTGTCATGCCTGGCCCACAGTAAGTTCTTAATAACTTTACCTATTATTATAATTTTGTGTTTAATAGGCAGTAGGAACCAGTTAGAGGCCGGAAAACAAATATAGATCTGGTATTCATTAAGTGCATCATGATATGCCAATCAAGCAGCCAGGCCAAGTGACACACATCTGTAGTCCCAGCTGCATGGGAGGCTGAGGCTAGGGGATCACTTGAGCTCAGAAGTTTGAGGCTGTAGTGCACTATGATCTCTCCTATGAATAGCCACTGTACACCAGCCTCAGCAGCATAGCGAGACCTTGTCTCTAAAAACAAAGATACACCAGCCAAAATCAATTTTGACATTGGACATTTTCATGAGCCCAAGTGTCCCTGTCATAGTTAAATACATAGTTTGTATTTCAGTTTTTGGAAGTATTGGAAACTAACTGGAGTACACTCACATCTGCCTTTGTGGATAGTCAATAGTCCAGAAAAATTGACCTCCTTAACTATTATTCCCATTTGAAGGACAGATGGTAACTTTAGAACAGCTTCTTCTCCCACATCTTCCCTCTGAGTTTTAGTTTCCAGGGAGAGGGACACTGAGCTTATAAAAAAGTTTGGGTCATAGTGTTTATTACCTCTTGGTTCCATTGAAAGATCAGGGGCCACCTAAATTTCCCTATTTCTGAAGTAGTCTATGAAGATTTACCTAGAACTTATACATCAAAATCAGCAGAAGTATTCTTGGAATAGTGAATTAACAATATACCAATATATCATTCATAAAACAATCTAATATATCTATTATAAAATAACATAAATATAGTCATAAGAGGGTTGTTCTCCCACTGAGGTAGTCTTTCTTTTTTTTTTTTTTTTTTTTTGAGACAGAGTCTCGCTCTGTCGCCCAGGCTGGAGTACGGTGGCATGAGCTCAGCTCACTGCAAACTCTGCCTCCCGAGTTCAAGCGATTCTTCTGCCTCAGCCTCCAGAGTAGCTGGGATTACAAGTGCACACCACCATGTCCAGCTAATTTTTGTACTTTTGGTAGAGACGGGGTTTTGCCCGTGTTGGCGAGGCTGGTCTCAAACTCCTGACCTCAAGGGATCTGCCCACCTTGGCCTCCCAAAGTGGTGGGATTACAGGCATGAGCCACCACGCCTGGCCCCATAGAGGTAGTCTTTCTAAAAATTCTTAATGATGTAGATAGTGAGAGCTAAGTTTGAAGTTACAAATACAGAAAAGGAGAGGACTGGAGTGAACCTTCTGGTGGTGTGTTGAAATCAGATGTATCTTGATACAAACCCATAGTTTAAAATGCATACACACACACAAAGCCATGCATAGATATATAGATGGAGAAATAAATACAGATGTGTGTGTATACATGGGTTAGTATACATACATGGATTTCCTATCTCTGCTGAGACAGTCTAGGAGCAATGACACTTCAGTAAGCAAAAATGGATGAAGAATCAGTTGCTGTCAAGGTTAAGAGCCTTATATATCTCAATAATTCTTGAGGTCATCATAGTATCACTTCAATAACTGTTGAAAAAATAGTGACACTGAATCATAAGGAAAAGGTTAAAATTTAGTCTACTGTCACCATTTTCTGGAGAAAGCATGCACACTTTGGGAGGCCAAGGCAGGATGATCGCTTGAGCCCAGGAATTTGAGACCAGCCTGGGCAACATGGTAAAGCACATCTCTACAAGAAATATAAAAATTATCCAGGCATGGTGGGTCATGCCTGTGGTTCCAGCTACTTGGGAGGCTGAGGTGGGAGGATTGCTTGAGCCCTGGAGGTTGAAGCTTCAGTGAGCCATGATCGAGCCACTGCACTCCAGCCTGGGTGACAGAGGGAGACCTGTCTCGACAGAGGGAGACCCGTCTCAAAAACAATAAATAAATAAATAAATAAATAAGCAAGCAAGCATGCAAAAGACTTCCATCAAAACTTAGCAACCAATTTAAGGAGCCAGGGCTTCTTGGAGAAGTGGTTTATTCCAGGGTAGGAAAAATCCAAAATGAGCCTGGAACATTTTATGATGCGAAAAAATAAGGAAGTGCTTGACAGAAAGATGGGGCTTGTCAAAAGAACACAAAAGCCAGCGAGAGGAGGCTCCCAGAAAGCAAAGATGGAACAATTTGAGGAACAAAGTAAATAATGATAGAATTGATTATACTCAATAAAATAAGAGTATCCACGAGCCCTTGCTAATGAAATAACTAGTTAGTTAATTGGTTAACTTTTAAAAGGAAGAGAAGGAACAATTCTTTCCTACAGAAGAATTCTAATTTAGAAATGAAGAAAAAATGAGCGAAATAGAAAATTACCATTAGGCAAGCGATGACCATAATACTACAGTCATCACTATTGCGAGCAAAAGCCACCAATCAATGCTAAAATCTGTTGGTGAATGCTTGAGGAAAAACAGTTTATAAGCATAGTCTGAGAGTATCTCACCCAATATTAAATTAATGATGGAGAAATCCAACAGACACCATCTGAACTAAGCAATCAAGGTTAACATCATCTGTCATAAGAGACACAGGCATTATATGCCTCTGATACTGTACGCCGAGAAGATTACAATATCACTTCCATGGTATTCCTCCCAAAAATAGATAACCTCAATCTAATCACTTTTAAACATCAGACAAACCCAAAAGATGGACAATCTATAAAATCACTGACCACTACGCTTCAAAAATGTCAAGGTCATGAAAGACAAGAAAACATTAAGGAACCATCAGATTGAAAAATACTAAGGAGACATGACCACCAAATGCAATGTGGGATCCTGGACTGGATCTTACAACAGAAATAAGACATGAGGAGGGTAAACAGGCAGAATTCAAATACTGTGCATAATTTAGTAAATAGTGTTATACTCATGTTAATTTCTTGGTTTTTCATAATGGTACTATGGCTAGGTAAGATGTTGACATTTGGGGAAACAAGTTGAATGCTAGGTGTGAACACTCTGTGCTGTTTTTGCAACTTTGCTGTATGCTTAAATTTTGTTCAAAATAAAAAGTTTTAAAAATTCTCTTTTTTTTTTTTTTTTTGAGACAGTGTTGCCCAGGCTAACACATAGTTGCACAACTACGTTCACCACAGCCTTGACCTCCCAGGTTCAAGCAGTCCTCCCACCTCAACCTCCTGGGTAGCTGGGACTATAGGCCCACACCTCTACACCCAGCTAATTTTAAAATTTTTTGTAGAGATGGGGTCTCACTATGCTGCCAGGGCTGGTCTTGAACTCTTGGGCTCAGGCTATCCTCCTGCCTCAGCTTCCCAAAGTGCTGGGATTACAAATGTCAGAAAAAATCTTAATAAATACAACTTCACTGGGAAAAACCCCACAACATATTTCATTGTTTATGAATTAACTCCAAATGTACTTCTGACATTTTGTTAAAATATACATTTCTCAATATATAGTTACAACCAGTATGTATATACTGGTGTTCACCTCCCCCTGGAATATAACTTCACTCATTCATTGAATAATTCATTCATTGAATTATTTTAATTTTTATTATTTATGTATTTATTTATTTTGGGATGAAGACTCACTCTGTCGCCCAGGCTAGAGTGCGGTAGTGCAATCTCGGCTCACTGCAACCTCTGCCTCCCGGGTTCAAGCAATTCTCCTGCCTCAGCCTCCCGTGTCACTGGGATTACAAACACATGCCATCAGGCCCAGCTCTTTTTTGTTTGTTTGTTTTGTTTGTATTTTTAGTAGAGATGGGGTTTCACCATGTTGGTCAGGTCTTGATCTCCTGACCTCAGGTGATCCACCTGCCTCAGCCTCCCAAAGTGCTGGGATTACAGGCTTGAACCACCGTGCCTGGCCTCATTCATTGAATAATTAGTACTTGGTCTTTGCTCTTGAAAAATTTACAGTACTATGAGGATAATAAAAATGAAAAAAGAAATCAGTATAATATGATAAGCTTCATAACAGATAGATGAGCAAAGGGCTGTGGGATATAGAGAAGCTACTGTCTTTCTCTTTTTAAAATGAATTCGGAGTCTAACATATTGTTATAATCTGTATAATTATGTATAAAGAGCATACACTCTTCCACAGTGTAATACACTGCAGCTGACAGAGCTATTCTTTAACCAGAACAGAAGCATTGGGTTTTTTAGCTCTTCTCACTTTTGGGAGACAAGAACATTACCCAAGTTGTACTTGGGGTCAGCAAGCAAGATCAGTGAGAGGAGGTAGAAAGACTTTCCTTTGCAGAGAGGGAAGATGACTCCCCACTTCCCACCTCTGCAATTGTACATTTGCTGTTGAGAGCTCATTGATTGCAATTTAAATCAATTATCCTAAAAGAAGGTGAGTTATGGGATGAACAGAGCTCACTTAATGAGGGGTGAGGTCAATCAGATTCTCATCAAAGAGCTCAACTAATTCATCTCATTTCTGAGATGCAGCCTCCCCGGAGAACCACCTATCACACCACTCTTCATAATTGCAGGTAATTGAATAATTGGCACAATTCATTTCCCCAGCAAGGCTTCCCTGTCAATTCTGCCCCTAGGTAACTGTGAGGACTGGGGACCCTACTGAGTATTACTGCTTTAAGCCTCCCATCTCACCCATCCCCCAGTGATGCCCCTCACTCTTGCATCTTCAACCTCTTCTCTTCTGGCTCCTTCCATCATGCTGCCAACATGTAGCCATGCCAGACCAATCTGGTTCAACTTTTATGTAACAAAGTTATTAGTTATTTTTCAGTTGCCATGGACTCTCAGGTTACATAACCTAAGCGTGCTCAGATGAACTAAGCATGCAAGCACAGGGGGAACCTAAGTGCTTGGACAGAGGAGGGAGACTGAATTAAGAAGTGAGCACCACAAGGCAGGATTCAGGATCCAATCAGATCATGCCTTATTACCCTATGCTTATAAAACCCAACCCAGCCAGCTTGGGGAGGCGCTGCATCAGGAAATATCCCAGGTATTTTACTTACTTGTTGCAAGCAATAAAATCCCTTTGCTAAATCTTCCTTGGTTGTGACCATTGGGTTGATATCCACCAAGTGACCTAACCCACCCACTGTCTGGGTAACAAACATGTCCAGGTCTCTCTCCCTTACTTCCTGGGACCCATCTGAAGTTGACTCAGATCTCTTTGAACAAAAGACAGATGGCTAGGAAGACTAAAAAAATATTTTGCTCTGCCCAAAGAAATAAATAAAGGTAGTAAATAAATAAATGAATAGAAACAATTCCTCCCTTGGACTTTTACCCATCTATAGCCACTTCCCTATCCATCTCCTTCCCTTCTCCAACTCTTTGGTACCTCAGAGTCATTGGGTCAAACACTGAGCTCATAGTTTATCTCCACACTAATGAGCAAACAACCCTCCCAAACCACAGTTTCCTTCTATTCCATGATCTTGGTTGGTGGCTCTTCTATCACCCAAGTCACCCAAGCTAGACCCTGTATGTGGTCCTAGACACTTGCCTATCTCTTTCTTCTCATATCTCAGTGTTCATCAATTTCCACCAGTTCTACCACCATTCTTCCAAATTCATTCTTTACCACTGACTCCCAATCCCTACTGCCATTGCCTGAACTCAGGCTTCCTCATTTTTGCCCAGACTATTGAGATAGCCATCCCTCTGCTCTCTTTGCCCTCTCTCTCACCTGACCTTATGTTATCCAGATACAGCTACCTTCCCAAGCCCTGTAATGAAACATTTCAGGTTTCTCTTAGTGTGGCCTGCACAGCCTTTCTTAATCTGGACCTTCTCCACTTCAAATCCTCATTTTCTACCTTCATAAGAATTTTTATTGAAGGCCTCCCTCATGCTAGAAAGTGTAATAATGATAGAGGCAGAAGGCAGACAAATGTCTAGGCAGATAGGGGCAAGTGTCCGGTGAAACCCGACCTTCAAGCCAGAAATTGTCCCAAGTAAATCCTTGGACTGGATTGAGAACCTGCCTTCCCATTTGGCACACTTTCCTCTGATTAATTCCCATCCTTCACGTATTTTACATATACCTACCCTTTCCTAATTGATTTTCTCCA
Source organism: Pongo pygmaeus (assembly GCF_028885625.2). Lineage (NCBI taxonomy): Eukaryota > Metazoa > Chordata > Mammalia > Primates > Hominidae > Pongo > Pongo pygmaeus. The sequence continues at coordinate 61,703,829 of NC_072379.2, forward strand.
CTGCCGTACCCACCTTTGAGTGGTATCTTTTCTTTGACCTTTTTTGTATGTATGCTCTCAAACCAATCAGCACACACACCCTATTCTGAGCCCATAAAAAGCCCCAGGCTCAGTCATATTGGGAGAACTTTCCTGTCTTTAGGTAACAGAATCACCCCCTTAGGGTCCCCACATTTTGCTAAGAGCTTTCCTTTTACTTAATAAATTCTACTCCACTCACTCTTTGATGTCCATGTGCCTAATTCTTCCTGGTCGTGAGACAAGAACCTGGACCTAGCTGAGCTAAGGAGTAAAAATCCTGCATCAATGCTCTGTATTTTACGTGAGTTATTTGATTTAATATTCACAAAAGTCCTTAGGTGATGGCATTATTTTCTCATCCCTTCTCCCCTGTCCTTATAGAAAGATAATTTTTAAAGTGTGGTCAAGAATTGCATTCAATTCTTTGCAAAGGCTTGTGAGAAAAAAATAAAAATGTAAAAAGAATTTTGTTCAAATTTACCCAGATTATTTAAGTGGTAATGCTGAGACTTGAACCCAGGTGTTCTGGCATCAGGGTCTGATTTTGACCATAAGCGCCCAATCTCCCAAGCCCCCAACCTGGACATGCACACACCAGCAAACCTGAATGGTCATGATTTGCGTATACACAAAATACAGTATTATCTCCTGACTTTGCATGTGCTGTTTCCTCTCTTGGAATACACTTCTTCCACTTATTTGCCGGATGAACTCCTATTTAGCCTTCAAAACCCTGCTCTAATAGCACTTCTTCTATGAAGATTTCATATTCCCCTTCTCTGTAGACCATTATCCATTTTTGTTATTACCTTTTTCCTTAAATAGATATATATTTTGCAATGCTGAAATTGTTTAATTTTCTTTCTCATCATTTGGTTAGGACACGTTAACAGTCTTATTTGTCTTATTTCCCAGCAACCGGCAAAGAGTCTGCTACACAAAAGGTACATTTTTTTTGAGATAGAGTCTCGCTCTGTCACCCAGGCTGGAGTGCAGTGGCGCTATCTTGGCTCACTGCAAGCTCCACCTCCTGGGCTCTCCGCCATTCTCCTGCCTCAGCCTCCTGAGTAGCTGGGACTACAGGCGCCCACCACCACGCCTGGCTAATTTTTTGTATTTTTAGTAGAGACGGGGTTTCACTGCATTAGCCAGGATGGTTTCCATTTCCTGACCTCGTGATCTGCCTGCCTTGGCCTCCCAAAGTGCTGGGATTACAGGCGTGAGCCACTGTGCCCGGCCAAAAGGTACATTTTTAAAACTGTTTTTTAACTGAAAGGATCAGTTTCTATGCAGATTTTAGTACCTTTGGGTTTTTTGGCCTTCTTCCAGGAAGTAATGTAGCAATAATATTTGACAATTTAAAAGTCAATTACATACAATAGCCAATTACATACAAAAGTCAATTACATACAATAGGTGTAAACAATCCAAATGTCCATCGTTGGATGAATAGATAAACAAATTGTGGTGTATACAAACAATAGATTATTATTCACCTTTAAAAAAGAATAAAATACATGTTACAACATGGATATACCTTGAGATCATTATGTCAAGTGAAATAAGCCAAACACAAAAGGACAAATACTATATGATGACTTTTATATGAAGTACCTAGAATAGTCAAATTCAGAGACAGAAAGTTGAACGGTGATTGCCAAGGTCTTGGGGAAGGGAAGGATGGGGAGTTAGTATTTAAGGGGTAGAGAGTTTCAGTTTGAGATGATAGAAAAGTTCTGGAGGTGGATGGTGATGATGGCTACACAACAATGTGAATGTACTAATGCTGCTGAACTGTACAACTTAAAATGGTGAAAATTTTAAATTTTATGTTATGTATATTTTAACACAATTTTTAAAAATGAGCAACAACAACAACACAAACACAGAAAAAGTATCAAGGTCATCAAAAACAAGGAAAACTGCCACAGCCAAGAGGAGCCTAAGGAGACACAAGCACTGACCATAACATGGTGTCCCAGTGAGATCCTGGGACAGAAAAAGGGCATCAGGGAAAAAGGCAAGATGGAAAGGTATAGATTTTAGTCAATAATAACATATCCACACTGGTGCATTCATTGTAACAGATGTACTGTACTAAAATAAGTCTAATGTTACTAATTAATTAATGTTAGTAGGGAGAATTGAATGTGAGACATATAAGAATTCTCTGTACGATCTTCATAATTTTCTGTAAATTTAAAACATCCTAAAATTAAAAGCCTATTAAAAAATCAGTTAGATTGCCCCTTTATTAAGGGTATTCCTGTCCAATTAATCAAGAGTATGTATTTTTTAAACAGATAAGAATTTGTATTTAAAAACTCAAATTCCAAATTAATTTTATATATTGTGATCAAGGAGATTTAGAAATCTACTCTGCAGCTTTTAGCTACTGACAGTGAATATTTCACCTAAAGGACATAATTTAAGTGGAAAATATGGAACAGATTACTTTTATGCTGGGTCACGAAGGAGGACTCGATGCACTGGCAGGGAGAAAGGACACTTCCAGGGAAAGGTAACAGCACACGCGAAGGCTTGTATGTGTGGAGGAGCTTGGTTGGCCCCGGAATTGGGGAGCAGCTCTCTTGGCTGGAGCTTAGTGTCTGTGGACTTTCAGCGGGAAGGATGGGTTTGGGCTCTTGGGTTCGGGGCCTTGGGGGCCATGCAGAGGACCTGGATTCCATCCTAAATGCCTCTCTCACGTGTCATGCCTTTCCATCCTCTTCATCCCTGCTGCCATTGTCACAATCTGGCTCTTGCCTGTGGTATGACCACAGCTTGCTAATGGCTCTCTCCCATCCATTCTTGCTCTCCTCTGATCTGTTGTCCACACTGCAGCCTGACAGATCCTTCAGACCCCGTTCTTTAAATCTATAACAAGCAAGAGTTGAATCAGAACAAGGAACAGCGGTTACCAGGGGCCAGGGACTAACTGCAAAGAAGCAAGAGGGAATTTCTGAGTGATGTGCTGTATCTTGGCTGTGGTGGCTACTCAATGAGCCACACACTCAACAAAAGGGCATTTTACTGTTTTAAAATTATACCTCTGTGAAGTTGATTTTAAACCAATAACCTTTGTTTGTCTTGGGATGAAGGCCAGTACCCTTGAAGTGACCCCACCAGGTCCTGCATGACCTGCCTCTTTCTCATGCCCCCTTCTGGAGCCGCCCCCCCCCCCACCCCCCCACCCCCCACTCAGCACTCTGCCCCAGCCTCGCCAGGTTTCTTTCTGTTTCGGGACTCCACGTGCCCTGCTTCTCATCAGGAACTGTGCCTACATGGCTCTTTCTGGCCAGGATGCTCATCCTCCCTCCACTGTCCACTTCACCAGCTGAGTCCTGCTCATCCTGCTGGTTGCAGCTTAAATCTTAGATCCTGCAGGGGCCGTTCCTGGTTCCTCTGGCTCCTGTTGCCCCCCGCTCGCACTTCTGTGCAACACTGAGCACATCTGTGAGCAGCTGTTCGGCATCTCTCATGCCCTGTACACAGTGTGCTTCATGAGGATGGCTTATTCACCAACTCTTCTTACTACCCAGCCCAGTGCGTGACATGGTAAGGGATTAACAAATGTTCGTTGAATGCAGAAACCTATTTGAGGGTTTTAAATAGATTTAAGGGAGCTGATTTGTGTGTGTGTGTGTGTGTGTGTTTAATAGAGATTCTCAGCTAAGCGGTCTGAAAATGTCTGGGGCATCTGTTTCTCACAATGACTGAGAGGTGCTATTGCCATCTAAAAGTCCAAGGCCGGGCATGCTAGATGTTCCTCAAGCCTGGAGGCAGCTCCCTTGGGAAATGCTGTTTTAGAAAAACCACGCTACCTGTGCTGGGGATACATTTGTGCAGGATGGAGGAAGAGGAAGGAGAGGTAGAAATCAGAGTGACTGGCTAGAAAACTATGACAATCATCCAAAACCAGGAGTGGCTGGTGACAGGGGAGGAAGCCTATACTGGGTAAAATAGAAGCAGGATGAAAAGAGCCAAGGGGGCAAATTGAGGAGTATTTAGGAAATAGAACCAACAAACCTGGTGATCAATGGGATGAGAGAGTCTCCCTTCGAGGAAACAGAAGGGATGTAAACATGAAGGTAGGTAAACAGGTAGATATAAGATGTGTGACCTTAGGCAGGTGGCTTAGCCTCCATGTGTCTAGTTTCCTTCCTTGTAAAATGAGAGAATACCCACATCACAGAGCCGTTGTGAGGACTACACTAACTGAGTTCATCAACATAAAGCACTTGGAGCACTGCCTGACACATAGTAAGCACTAGATAAGTATTAGATGTTAATAGCTGTAGATATAGGAATAAATAGGTACAGAGAATAGCAAGAGATATATGAAGGGAGGGAGGGATGGTGAAGAGATGGATAAATGGCTCCTAGATGTGGGAGATGAAGGTAGGAGCATGATTCCCAGAATGTCTTTGCAAAAGCAGTCACACATTTGAGTAAATCCAGCCACACTCTCCCCCTTCTCCTCTGTCCGGTGTCCAGGATAACAGGTGCTCTTTATTTTATAGGACAGTGCCACAATGACTAATCAACACCAGACCACTGCCCCACATGAGGCAGACAGCAGGCAAAGGGCTGATGTGACAGAACTGTGCCATGGCACCCCCTGCAGATGGCCCTGTAAGGCCCATTGAGCGGAACAGTCAGAAAGCGCTCTGGCCACCTTCATTCAGGGCACTCACAGGGGCTGCCAAACAGCTTCATACTTCTCAACTCTCTCACCTTTCTTGTTCCCTAAACATTTTGTCATACGCCCACTTTCTCCATTCTGTTGTAACATTTACCCACACATCATAAATGTAGGAGTCCATGAATATTACCTAAAGCAACACTGACCTGGGAATCAGACCTGTGCTCCAGTGTGGACTACGAAACTAATTGTTAAGCCTTGAGCTGGTTATTTCATCTCTCTGGCTTCAGTATTTGCATTTGTAACCACACAGGGCAATGCCTTTTTGCCTGCAGATTATGCCTGAAGCTCCATGCAGCCCTCACATGCATGGGTCTTTGACTTAGCACCTGCAACCTGGGCAGTATCTTCTCTCATTGTTCTTATCCCTTAACCCAACTTTCCAATCCTACTCTCTCATATTGTGTCCTCTGCCATTCCCTTGGCCTTAAATATTCTCTTCTTGTCTCTCTGCCAATCTCCTAGGCAGTTTTCAAGTTTCAGTGCGAGTCATTCCTTGACTTCCTTGAGTTTAGGTGCTCACTCCTCTATGCTCCCAGTGCACTGGGTATGTACCTGAAAGTGCATTACCCTCATAGATTTGTTCACATGTCTATCTCCCCAAAAGGCTGTAATACCTTTAATGCAGGAATTACATTTGGTAAGTTTCAGAGAACAGAATCCACTCTAACCGGTTTAAGCAGGAAGGGATATTAAATGGCTTGTAGCATCATTGTGAGGGGAAAAGAAAGACTCAAGATGAAGCTTCCAGGAACCACTCATGGAGCTACACTGCTGAACTGGGCCACTAAAGGAGAGCTGCTAAATCTTTTGGTATCAGGAAGTCTCCAGCTTGACAATTGCCCCACCATTAACACAATGAGGAATTAAATCCTTTCCACACATATCTCACAGTCAAATTCTCAAAAGGAGCTAGAGTCTGTTTAGCTCCCTCATTTCCATATGGATAATATTTCTTGCACCAGGCCACTCCCTAAATTTCTGACCAATTTAGAGATTGTTTGCTCTTGGGCTAGATGCTAAGTGTGTCCAAAGAGCTTCAGCCAAAGAAAGTCAAGTTCATCTGGTACAAACATGGTGAAGGGACATTGGGGATGAGAGTGTGGCCAACACATTTCCTCTTTCCTACTGTTGAGGAGATTAATTTTCCCATTATCAATACAGTTCTTTGGTGGTGATTGGTGACAAGTCAATCATCTGGTTGGATATCAATTAAAATCTGCTCTTAACCCTAATAGTCCCTTCACCTAATGCCTGACACAGAACAACAACCTCTTTAACAAAACAGGCCAAGATCATAGAATCTTAGGACTAGGAAGAAATTCAGGGGTCATAAAATCCAGTGTTTACCGAATACCACTTTGTAACACACAGAGAAAAATAGGACAATGTAATGAGTTTTATTTTATCTAAATGAATTCAACGTAAAGACCTGGCTTTATTCTGGGATTTTTTTTTTTTTTTCCTCCTATTTCTTCAGCGATACATGACTTTTGTTTGTTTAGGCTTTTCTTGGCAAAATAAAAATTGGGTTTTCCTTTGGGAATCCTCTCTTCAAGTTGCCTGTTGCTTTTTGATCTTATTCTGTTCATACTCTCAAAGGCCTATACCACAGCTTTACTATGACCTCGTGTCACTGTTTCTTTGTCAATTTCATCCTTTATTCCCCATCACCTATCAGGACATGGACTCCAGCCTCTCAGCACACTGAATTTGTGCCTGAGCGTGTGGTAAAACCTCGAGATAAAGGTTTATCTTTTGTGATTCTTTGTCACTGCTTCATCCCATGTCACATCTCACAGGGAAGTATTTTGACACTCTCCCCTTATAAATGAAGCCCAACTCATTTGTGAGAACTTGAGCTGTAATTTGTAGTTTGTCGTGGCATGTTTTATCTACTTTGACTCAGGTTATTTCTCTCCGTCTTATCATTTAACAAGTACGTGGTCTATTTTTACTTCTCCTAACTCTAGCTTTTATTCTACCTATCCTTCTCCTGCTATATTTTCCAGAACTTCTTTTTCTGGAATGATTTCTCATTATCTCACTTATCTTAAATCCAAACTTAATCTTTAGTTACAAGAATCTGTGACTTTTTCCACCCATTCACAAACATTTACTTATTGATGATTTCTTTTTAGGTTGCTTCCCTGGGCCGGTGAGCTCTTGGACCCATTTCTTGCCCTCCTGCAGTTCTGCCCTATGCCACAGGGCTGTGTGACCCCATGCAGGCTGAGCTTTTCAGGGCCCTGAGTCCCTTGGTTTCCGGCTGGGTTTGTGCAATGGGAGACTGGCTAGGGGGGCGGGGAGAAGCTCAGGCTCCAGCAGCCATGTCTCTCCCCACTGGCCTCACCACTGCCAGGCAGGCCCATCAAGGTCCCAGCTCTGATGGCACCACCTCTTACCCAGGTCCCCTCAGCCCAGCAGCTAGAGGGCTTCTTGGTGGTGCTCAGCTCTGGGGTGCAACCCTTACCCTAGCAACCATTTCCCTGCGTTGATCTCTGCTCTGAACACTCAGAGAGCTTTCTCTTTTCCAGGTTAGACCCTGACTGACATAAAGGTAAATTCTCAGAAGTGGAATTGCTGCATCACAAACTTTAAGACTTTTAAACGGAAGGTTAATGAGATGTCTTTATGCTTTCTTACTCTCCCCAAGGCCTTTCTTCCACCTGTAACTTCCTGAGCAAGCTCAGGGCCCTTCCCTTCTACCATCTTCTCTGTTTACACATCTCAGCCTCTGGGCATTGGAATATCTGTCTGATCACAGTTCATTTTTAAAAATGATAAACAAAGCAAAGAGGTGAGATGGAAAGTCACCACTTCCTGTGGTAATTGTTATTTAGACTTTCAGAATACGCCCAGGCAAGTGGAAAGAATAAGCAATTATCTGTGTAATTCAAGCAAACATTGACTCCCCTTATCTGACATGAGTGGCTAGTGGAAGGAAGGGAGAATTGCAATTAATTATTAATGTCTTTGACATCTCAGGAATTAGCTAGAGAGTTGCTGAACTCGCGACGTCATTTTTTCACGACGTCATTTTCTATCGGGAGTCTGGTGAAGGAATGGCATCTGGATGGCCATTTCAACCATTTCACCAAGTTTTGAATTTTGGCAGGACTAAGTCAAAGAACAAAGTGACTTTTGTGGTTTCTGGAGCAGAAAGACTTAGTGACTTTGACTCAGCAAGCCAGATGAGAAGGCTCCAGGCACTGCCTCCCCAGGCATGGAGATGGCTGCCTGTAAATCTGAGTTACTGCATTTTTCGCTTGCATCAGACAGGGCCCTCGTTAGAAACAAGGCTACCGTCAAATTTGGGTCAAGGTCTGGCTTCGTGTTGTGATTTACCAAATAAAAACTATCAACTGTCTTTTTCAGGCTGCTGATTTATCTTTAGCTTTCTCTGAATTTGTGACTCTTAAAGACTGGTTATTTGGCAATGTAACATAATCACGAAAATAAATTGTATAGCAAGCCATTCTTTGAATGCAGACATAGGGAGGCAGCTGCAGTGGAAAGAGCCCTGATCTTGCAGTCAAGAGATCTGAGTTTGAGTCCAGACCTTGCCACTCACTAGCTGAACAACCACACTCAGCCACCAAATCACAGTGAGTTTCTTATCTATTAAAATTAAGTGCTATGCAAGTGAAGAAGTTAACATGAAAGAATAACATACAAGTGTAAATTAATATTATTATTAAATTTTTCAGTTCCATTTTTTCAGTGTTGGTTATGGACTTGTGCTAACTCTCCGGCTACTTGCATCCTTCCATTAGCCCATTGTTAAAAGCAATGGATTAAACAGCACGCATGTCAGGGTAGCTAGTCAGGGGCTACCATTGACATGGCTACACGGGGGCCAGGGTCTGAAAGCCACAGCTAAGTAACCCTCTGTTTGATAGTCTGGTTTCAAAATTATACACTGACAGAGCCTAGCCAGGCTCAGATGGGAGCACATCCCATTTCCTCTGCTTCCTCCCTCAGTTTGCCCTTCCTGACTTCCTGTGAGTGCCACTATTTGGACATTTTGAGGTCCTAGCAGCTCTCCTCCCATACAGCTGTGGGGACAGGCTACTCTCAGCAAGCCAGACCATCTCAGGCCGACTGGACACAGTGAGCATGAACACAGTGAACAATCTTTTAAAACAGACCCAGAAAATAACATGAAGCCAAGAACAAGGTAGATATCATTTGCAATTTAAAGTGTGGTATCATAGGAACAAAAGCGTTTTGACTGTCACTGAAGCTTTGTTTTCCCAGGCTAGAAAAACTGAGAGAACAACTAGAAATGAATGTACACGTATTTCGTTTTGTTCTTATAAACGCTGGATCAGAGCATACTGCCTCAACTGCCTACATCCTTTCAGTCCAGAAGAATAGCCAGCAGACATCTATCTTCTCTGCAGGATGAGAAACTAAGTTTCACGGACATTCTTCAGAGATTGTTTTCATTCCTTCTTTTTCCCTTGAGACAGAGTCTCACTCTGTCACCCAGGCTAGAGTGCAGTGGCACCATCTTGGCTCATTGCAACCTCCGCCTCCCAGGTTCAGGCAATTCTCATACCTCAGCCTCCCAAGTAGCTGGGACTGCAGGCGTATGCCACCATGCCCAGCTAATTTTTGTGTTTTTAATAGAGACAGGGTTTCCCCATGTTGGCCAGGCTGGTCTCGAACTCCTGGCCTCAAGTGATCCACCCGCCTCAGCCTCCCAGACTGCTGAGATTACTCCAGTAGGATTTTTCTGAGTGTTCCTAGGATTGTGATCAAATATTATAAGGCCATGAAAATGGCATTGATCTAGGCTTAATGAACTGATGAAACAAACATTTATGGGTATCTTCTATATGCCAGGTGCAGTTCTAGTCAGTGCACTGAAAATACAGCAATGAATAAGAAAGGTGATCCCAGACCTCAAAGAGCTTATATTCTGGTGGGGGCGGGGGGAGGTAGATAAAAAAGCATACAAATAAACATGCAATATAAATTCTAGTAGCAATAAGTTTTAGTAAAAATAAATAAATATGTAAAGCCTAGAAACTTATTATTTATAGTAAGTATACAAGAAAGAATTTAGAGACTATTTTAGATGAGGTTGTCAGGGTAGGTATCTCTGAGTGACATTTGAATTGAGACCTAAATGAGGTGAGGAAGTGGCCTCTAAGGCTGTTTGTGACAGGAGGAGCAAAATCTAATAGGATCAGCATGAGCTCCTGAGGTCGGTGTATTTGCAAAACAATGAGGCAGCCAGGGTGGCTGCTCAGAGTGTGATGGGGAGAGCGCTAGGAGATGGGTCTGAACCCAGCTCCTACTGCTAAGTAGCCACAGGACTTGGCTCAATTTACTTAAATTCTAGGTGCTATGGATTTCTTGTAATTATTAAGGTTTTTGATAGCTATTAACAGAACCCAATTTTGAGCTAGGTTAACTAAAAAAGAGAATGTATAATAAGTATACAAGAATGCCTCCCAGAAAGCAAGGGCAGGAGACCATCTAGTTCTCAGGACAGAACTAGAACCAGGACTAGTGGCTAACAAGACATCACCACCACCCACAAAGCAAGACTTTCACTCTTTCTCTCATCTTTATTTCTCTCTTAATGGCATATTTCTTCTTTTCTCTCTACCGTCCAGCTTTATCTGTTCCTCTGCCAAGAGGTACCTCCTATAACCTCTGAGTTTGCCCATTTAGCCCAAATGCCAGCCATTCCCCTGTCTAGCCCCTGTTCTTGTCTCACACAAGCATGGACACAGGGCTCTGCTCTCACCAAAACATAAGAGGCCCATCTGACTTTACTGAGGAGTTCGCAGGACAGTGCAGGGGTTACCCTGCATACTCCCAGGCAAATTCTTCAAACCCATTCTCTGCCTCCAAATCTTCCCAGCAGCACCTCTAATTAGGGTCCTTCTCTTTTGCCCCTACTGTAAATACGTCATCCAGTGTGCTCCTGGGTCACCCCCTTCTGCACCCAACTCCACCAGTCTCCTCAATCTCTCAACCCTTCCATGCAGGGGCACCAACTTTCCCCTGGCTTCTACAGCTGAATGTGAACACTCAGCATTGCCTGTCCTATCTTGGGAGTCAGCAAACAAAGATTGTCCAGATCAGGACCCAGTCTCTCAGAGGGTTAACTCACTCACAAGTTACAGTTCCAGCCCCTGCTGTCACTGAACCTTGATTCCAAACTCCTGGAAGAGAATATCTGATTGGCTTACCTCATGCCATATGCACACTGGAGCAAGCTGACTCTGGTTCAGTTCACTCTGACCAGAAAGGAAGGACAGATATACCAAAGGTGACATTACATTCCTCATGTATGAAACAGAGGCAATGATACATTCCTTTCAGCAATGTTGTGCTAGCTCAACAAAATAGTATCTGATAGGGGGCATTCCACAGTAACCTGCACTCAGTAAGTGTTACTCTCCTCTTTTCAAGAAACAAACCAAAATCAATGTACGCGTATCACTAGCACTGCTATAAACCAACAACAGTTAAGCTGAGAATCAAATCAATAACTCAGTCTCTTTTACAACAGCTGCCAAAAAAAATAGAATACCTAAGAATATACTTAACCATGGAAGTGAAAGATCTCTACAAGGAAAACTACAAAACACTGCTGAAAGAATACATAGATGACACAAACAAATGGAAACACATCCCATGCTCATGGATTGGAGGAATCAATATGGTGAATGAACACACTGCCCAAAGCAGTCTACAGATTCAATGCAATTCCCATGAAAATACCAACATTATTTCTCAAGGTATTAGAAAAAACAATCCTAAAATTCATATGGAATCAAAAGAGAGCCTGAATAGCCAAAGCAATCCTAAGCAAAAAGAACAAATCTGGAAGCATCACGTTACCAGACTTCAAATTATACTACAAGGCTATAGTTGCCAAAACAGCATGGTACTGGTATAAATGTAGACACATAGACCAAAGGAACAGAATAGAGAACCCAGAAATAAAGCTGATTACTTACAACCAACTGATCTTTCACAAAAGCATACAAAAAATGTAAATTGGGGAAAGGACAGCCTATTTAATAAATGGTGCTGAGAAAACTAGATAGCCACATGTAGAAGACTGAAACTGAATCTCTCTCACCTTATACAAAAATCAACTCTAGATGGATCAAAAACTTAAATCTAAAACCTGAAACCATAAAAATTCTAACGGCAAACCTAGGAAAAACTATTCTGGACCTCAGCCTAGGCAAAGAATTCATGACTAAGACCCCAAAAGCAAATGCAACTAAAACAAATAAATAAATGGGACCTAATTAAACTGAAAAGCTTCTCTACAGCAAAATAAATAATCATTAGAATAAACAGACAACCTACGGAATGGGAGAAAATATTTGCAAACCTGTGCATCCAACAAAGGACTAATATCCAGAATCTACAAGGAGTTCGAACAAATCAGTAAGAAAAAATAAATAATCCCATCAAAAATTGGGCAAGTGACATGAATAAACATTTCTCAAAAGAAGATATACAAATGACTAACAAATATCCTCCTGCCTCAGCGCCTCGAGTAGTTGAGATTACAGATGTGCACCACTACACCCGGCTAATTTTTTGTGTTTTTTGTAGAGACGAGGTTTCGCCATGTTGCCCAAACTGGCATTTAAGTATTTAAACCTGTATCCCCTAAATATAGTATATGCATACATGCATACACATAGGTATATATGAATATATTATATATTACATATATAATATGACATATAATATATATAGTTATGTAATATAATATATAATATCAGATGGGGGCATTTCACAGTAACTTGTGAAGTAATTGCATAAGTAATTATATAATATAATATTATATAACAATATAAGCAGGAGCAAACAAAAATGCTCAACATCACTAAACATCACAGAAATGCAAATTAAAACCATGGTGAGATACCACCTTACTCCTGAAAGAATAGCCGTTATTTAAAAAGTCAAAAACAGTAGATATTGGGGTGGATGTGGCACAAAAGGAACACTTATACACTGCTGATGGGAATGTAAATTACTACAACTTATGAAAAACAGCATGATTTCTTAAACAACTAAAAGTGGATCTACCTCAATCTAGTAATCCCACTACTAGGTATCCACCCAAAGGAAAAGAAGTCACTTTATCAAAAAGACACCTGCATGCATATGTTTATTACAGCACAATTTACAATTGCAAAGATATGGAACCAAATTAAGTGCCTATTAACCAATGAGTGGATAAAGAAAATTTGTTATATATACACCATGAAATACTACTCAGCCATAAAAAAGAACAAAATAATGTCTTTTGCAGCAACTTGAATGGCGCTGAAGGCCATTATTCTAAATGAAGTAACTCAGGAATGGAAAATCAAATACCGTATGTTCTCACTTACAAGTGTGAGCTATGGGTACAAAGGAAGCATACAGAGTGATATAAGGAACTTTGGAGACTCTGAAGGGGGAGGGTTGGGGTATGAGGAATAAAAAACTACATATTAGGTACAATGTCCACTAAAATCTTAGACTTCACCACTATACAATTCATCCGTGTAACCAAAAGCTACTTGTACCCCATAAGCTATTGAAATAAAAAAAGTTTTAAAGAAAAAAACCAGTAAACAACCCTCAAAAATCTCTCCCTTGATTTTCCAAAATCCAGCTTTAATATGCTGCCCAGTTCTAGACCTTGTATATAAAAATTCATCTGAAAAATATAGTCTCTGTAGACACATTTAACAAGTACAAAATATTATGACACAAAAGTGTCTAGATCTTATTCCATCTCTTGTGCCCTTTTCCCTTGTGCTGAGGAGCTCTTAGTGTCTGATAGGATTGTCTCCTTCCATCTCCTGGTCCATCTTCCCCTCTGCCCCCATTCTAGGATCCTAAACTACAGAACCCAGGTAATCCAGTGGGGAAGAACAGAGAAGCAAGGATGGGAATTGGCTTTGAAAAGGGAGGGACTCTAGGCTTTGAAAGGGGAGGGACTAGAGTGAGCTATAGGGAGACAGGCTCTTCAACAGATTTTTGTGGTGAGGGGCAAGAAGAGGAATAAGGAAAGAGCATTTGTTGTTACCATAGGCTATGCATTGGATCCTCTCTAATGATATTTGAGAGATTTGAGAGATGCCAGTAAGATTGCGATTACTTCTAATTACCTTTGACTGCTGGGATCAACCTGTGACACCCTGCTGAGACCAAGCCAGGTGAGTGCCTGGGGGGGTTAATTTGTCTGTGGGTGTGTGTATAAAACCTTTATATATAAAAAATATATTAATATATTGTACATTATCTAATATATAACAATAACATGTCATATTATATATGCAATATATAATATATTCATATATATACCTATGAGTATACATATATTTAGGGAATACAGGTTTAAATACTTAAACACCAGCCTGGACAACATGGCAAAACCAAAACCCCGTCTCTACAAAAAATACAAAAAACTAGCTGGGCATAGTAGTGTGCACCTGTAATCCCAACTACTTGAGGGGCTGAGGCAGGAGGATGGCTTGAGCCCAGGAGTTCGAGGCTGCAGCGAGCTATCATTGCACCACTGCACTCCAGCCTGGGTGACAAAGTGAGACTCTGTCTCCAAAAAATAAATAAGTACGTAAGTATTTAAACTAATGAGGTGTGAGATGATTGGAATACACGACAAGACAGAATATAGTAATGTATGGAACTGAGTATAATAAAAAATTTAACATATATCTGGGGGGTAGAGGCAAACCTGATTTACAAAATCTTAAAGCAACTGCTGTTTTCTGGGTATGAATGGTATTTATGAAAACTATGGAAATTCCTTTGACATTTAGACACATAATCCATTCTGTGTGAAAAGCAAGTTTCCTCAGGGGAGTTTCTAAATAATAATTTTGCTTTTCTACTGTACAAACAGGAGTCTTTATTGATGTAGCATTTAGTATAAGAATGCCTTCCAGATCACCACTGCACCCTTTCACAGACCATCTTTGATGAAAAATTAAACAGAGACTAAGAGACTTCCTGCTTCACAGCTAATGAACAGGCAGGGACACATTCAGGAAACTTGAAGCAATTTGAAAATTTGCATCTAAACCCTTTTAAAATAAATCATGTGTACTTTTCAAAATTCTGATTATGAAAGCAATGTGTACTATTGAATATTGTGTAGTAAAGAATACTGTGTAGAAAAGATCTAGACATATTGACATTCAAACAGCTTATTTGGAGTGTGTGGGGGCATGTTTTGAAGCATTTCACAAAATATTAAGGAAATCCAATGTGATAAACACAAAAGCACAGAGGCCAACAGATATGAAAATGTAAAGGGTCAGGCATGTGACAATAGGTGTTAAGCAGTTTATTTGGTAGGAAAGTACTACTTGTGTAGCTATGCGACTGTTAAATTATTGTGTGTGTTAAACGGCTCCTTCTTGGGTAGGGAGAAGGCATTGAGTAAGGCTCTGCATTCCCAGTATTTTCCAGCATAGACTCCCTGAATTGGATCAATGGAATGCATGCCAACTAATGAGGAGATTTCTGGAAACTTCCCTCTGTCCTGGAGTTCTCAGCCAGCCACAGGACCCAGAATTGTCACCATTAATATTTAAGCTAGAGTGGAATTGCTACCAGTCAACATCTATTAAAAGCCAAGGAATGGAAACAGATTTGAATAAAGCAGCGAGAGAATCTAAGCCACCTTGCATAGGCTTATTCCAGTCACTTTATTGATGTTGCAGTCATTCAACACACATTTTATACAGTTGAAATCATTGAACCCCACTTACTGTGCTATGGCAGGATATTACATATATATGGCAGTATGGTTGACTTCAAATCACTATAGTGCATGGCCCTTCACTATTCCAAATATTAAATCCACAGATACAAAGAATATTCTGTATTTGGATTAGGAAGAGACAAATAAAAATATTTACTCCTGATTGTAATTCTAATTTTCTTGCTCTGGAAAAATTATTTGGACACTTGGGTGGTTCATGAGAGTAGCCGCACAGGACTTGCCCCATGAGCTGATGTAGGATAGCAGCCACCAGCCCTTTACTTCACAAAGGGCTCCACTGAACTCTTCACTACGCCACTCACAGCCATCTGCCATGCACATTATTTCTTCCAATATGCCAGATACAAAGGTAGGATTCCCACACCTATGCAGCTTCAATGACAGTGTTTTGTAAAGAGGTGGCAAGTACCAGTGGGATAGGTAGTCAACTATTTTGCTCAACTTGAGGGGACTCAGGAAGACCTCTACCCCAGATATCTCCCCCTACTCAGATGCTACAGTTCTCAACACCCAGTATTAAAAATTCAGTACTTTTGGGCTAAACATTCTTGTTTCTCTTTAGATGTCATTTAATATGTAAATCTGGTTTTGGAGGTGCAAAGTCATTAACACCTTAGTTGAAAATAGTTTCTCAAAATTAAAGAAACTGACGCTATTTAAAAACGTAAGCCCTGGGGATTGGAGAAATCCTCTGAAAGGGGTGTTGGGGAGGAGGAAACGGGAGAAACTGTGGAAGGCAAGTTGACTATTTCGTGATTTGGCCAGGCACAGCCTTAGATACAGAACCATGACTGACTTCATATAAACCTTTATACATGTTTATTGGTGTTATTTCCAGACATTTTATACTTTTTTTTTTGATACAGTGTCTTGCTGTGTTGCCCAGGCTGGAGTGCAGTAGCGCAATCTTGGCTCACTGCAACCTCACCTCCTGGGTTCAAGCGATTCTCCTGCCTCAGCCTCCCAAGTGGCTGGGACTACAGGTGCCTGCCACCATGCCAAGCTAATTTTGTTTGTATTTTTAGTAGAGATGGGGTTTCACTATATTGGCCAGGGTGGTCTTGAACTCCTGACCTTGTGATCCATCTGCCTCGGCCTTCCAAAGTGCTGGGATTATAGGCGTGAGCCACCGTGCCCAGCCAACATTTTATACTTTAATTAACATTATTAGTACAACTTTTAAAAAATTTATCTCCCCTTTTGTTAATCCCTTCTTCACCAAGGATTTATTGGCTGCTATTGTAAATCCTTTATATTTGAGAAGACTAATGTATTAGTCAGGGTTCTCCAGAGGAACAGAACCAATTAGATGTGTGTATATATCAGGAGAAATAGATTTATTTTAAGGGATTGACTCACACAGTTATGGAGGCTGGCAAATCCCAAATCTGTAGGGTGGGCCAGCAAACTGACTCAGGAAGAGGTGATGTTGCAATTCATGTCTGAAGGCCGTCTGCTGGCAGAATTCCTTCTTATTTGGGGGCAAGCCTTCACGTTATTAAAGCCTTCAACTGATTGGATGAGGTTCACCTACATTTTGGAGGATAATGTGCTTTATTTAGAATTCACCAATTTATATGTTAATCCCACCCACAAAAACACCCTCACACATATATCCAGAGTAATGTTTGGCCAGGCCAGGCACGGTGCCTCATGCCTGTAATCCCATCACTTTGGGAGGCCAAGGCAGGAGGATTGCTTGAGCCCAGTGGTTTGAGACCAGTCTGGGCAACATAGTGAGACTCTGTCTCTAAAAAAAATAAATAAATAAATAATAATGTTTGGCCAAATATCTGGGCATCGTGGCCCAGCCAAATTGACACATAAAATTAACTATCACAACAAATTTCCCAGGTCTGTCTCCAATCCTTAAATTTAATATAGTGCAGATACAATTTAAATAAAAACTCCAAAGGTTGCCTTGAGCTAGCGCTGCTGGTAAAGGCCAGACTCACTCACTGGCTAAGTAAAATGATGCTGCTTGCTATCAACTCAGAACCAATTGTTTCTCTATTTGTTAGTCTAGCAGTTCTCAAAGTTTTTGTTCCAGGACCTCTTCACACTCCAAAAATTATTGAGGACCCCAAAGAACATTTTTTTTTGCTTATGTAAGGTAAATTCTATGATATTTACCATATTGTACCATAAAACTAATAGATTTTTAAATGTTTACTAATGCATATGCAAACAACCAATAACAAAGTCAGTCAGTGTTAACATAGCAACATTTTTATGTTCAGTAACTATATTTCTCAAAACAGAAACAAAAAATACTGAGAAGAGTGGCATTGTTTTACATTTTTAGAAATTTGATGCAGTGAAAAGTAACTGGATTTTTATAGCTGTTTCTGCATTCAATTTGTTACCATCTATTAAAGTATATGGAAACAATCTGGCTTTGCACAAACATGAAATTGGAAAAGCAGAAGTATTTTATTAGCCTTTTTAGATACTTGGATATTCTTCTTCTAAACCATATGTTACATACTACCGAATACCCATTGTTTATCAGCCAGTAGTCTTTTTAAGTAAAAATAATGTTCCACGGGGGAAAAAGCGAGCAAATACAAAACACCTAGCTCAACTCAAAACTCAAATACAAGTAGTCTAGAACCACAGATGTAGTCCTGGGTACAAAGGAGAGTGCGGAACAGTGGGGAGCGACTCTGAAGAGGAGAGCAGATGAAACCCAGCCCATCCTCTTTAGAGCTGATGATGAAAAAGGATAGCTGTTTAAAAGGCTTGTCATTCTGGAGGTCATCAGCACATGTCCCCTTTGGCTGATTTGGGGCCCCAGAGTGCTTTCTGAGGCCCCCTGACCATTTTGGCTTCCACCAACTGCTTTGCTCAGATTCTAAGACCTGCTTACCAGGAGCCTGACTTTCACCTTAGCTTCACCATCTGGTTTTGGGGGCTTCATCCAAGCTCAGAGCGCTACTGTGCTGGGCTCAAGCTTGTCCAGCTTCTGAACCCGGACATGTTCTCCACAACCATGTCCCTTTGAGTCTGATGTGCTGATCCTCCCTTTGGTTCTAGAGCTTTCTCTTTTTCCTTAGAATTTATGACCCAGCAATTGCAAGACATAAGCCTGTCTTTTGAATTAAAAAAAGTTCTAAAAATGGATATTTCCTCTGTTTTAAAAATCTCTAAGTGGCTAAACAAATATCTACTACATGATATATTTGGGGATGGAGAAAAATTTGTATTTCAATAGAAAATATACATTGTCTAGGGCATATCCTTCTAAATGATCAAATGATCAAATCCTTGTTCATTGTCCTTTGTTTTTTTTTTTTTTTGAAACAGAGGCTCACTCTGTCACCCAGGCTGTAGTGTAGTGGCATGATCTCAGCTCACTGCGACCTCTGCATCATGGGTTCAATAGATTCCTGTGGCTCAGCCTCCTGAGTATCTGGAATTACAGGCACGCCCCACCACCACACCTAGCTAATTTTTGTATTTTTAGTAGAGACAGGGTTTCGCCACATTGGCCAGGCTGGTCTCAAACTCCTGACCTCAAGTGATTTGTCCAACTTGGCCACCGGAAGTTCTGGGATTACAGGCATGAGGCACCATGCCTGGCCTCATTGTCTTTGACCCCTATTCATTGTCTTTGTAAGTTGTAGGTATCTGATAGATATATAAATTCTGTCTTGTCTGGCAGTGATTTTAAATAACTTCCTCCTTATGTGGAAAAACCAGCTTTGTCTTTCTTTGCAATTATTTTGTGAGATAAACAATGTTCCTTATTGTTTAAATTCGGTTTTCTATTACTTGCAGCCAAAAGCCTCCTAGATGACATATCCCCTGTGAATCAGGGTCAGTAATACCGTGCTGCTTATCTCCACAGGTTTATTGTATAAAAACTCTGAAAGATGCTTGATGAAACTTATTTTAAATGATGACAGATAGTAAGTGGGAAGGATGACACATGTGTGCCCTTAGGTGGCTCGATGCTTTTTTTTTTTTTTTTGAGTCCAAGGATTAGAAAAGAAATTAGTTCATATATACTCACTCTAGGCTTTAACATAGTTGCAGTTTTTATTTTTGATACTAACTTACAAAACCAAGTCTCACTCACATATTTACGTTAAACTGGAAGTAGCCACTGGAATTCAAGGAAAAATGGTCAAGTAGAAAGTCTTCAGTTAATGGAATATTAATAATACAGTGATCGATACTACAAGGTGTAATTTATTGCCATTGCATTTCATTGTCAGCGCTTCATCTGTTGATCATTTGTTTCAGTCCTGCAGGTGGCTGAGTTTGTAGCTCACCATAGAACTGAGTGCTAGTTTCTAGCATAATACCCAAGACCCTTCTGTCATCTTTAAGGGATGATACTTAGTTACAGTTTGGGCAAGCTTTTAGTACATATACAAGAGACCATTTATGAATTCCCTTTTGTTGATTACAGTTACCATAAAACTTCTCTCCAACTATAGAAACCACCCCTGCCCCCCAATTTGCAGGCACTTGTAAATTAGAGCCTTTCTTTTTTTTTTTTTCTATTTGTCTAAGCATCCCTTGAAAATTGGGTTTCCATTTAGGGTGATAAAAATGTTCTGAACTACCTGGTTGCTATGTTTGCACAAAATTGTGAATGTACTAAACATCACTGAATTATACATGGTTGTACATTGGCTGTACATTGTAAATGGTTAAAATGGTTACTTTAATGTATGTATATGCATTTTATCACAATAAAAAAATAGCTTGGGCTGGACTCAGTGGCTCATGCCTGTAATCCTAGCACTTTGGGAGGCCGAGGCAGGCGGATTACCTGAGGCTGGTCAGGAGTTCAAGACCAACCGGCCAACATGGTGAAACCCCTGTCTCTACTAAAAATACAAAAACTAGCTGGGTGTGGTGGTGTGTGCCTGTAATCCCAGCTAACTGGGAGGCTGAGGCAGGAGAATCATTGGAACCTGCAAGGTGGAGGCTGCAGTGAGCCGAGATCGTGCCACTGCACTCCAGCCTGGGTGACGGAACAAGACTCCATCTCAAACAAACAGACAAAAAATTGCTTGACAAAAACTTAAAAAATCCTTTCCAATGATTTTGATGTGAAGCCAGGTTTCAGAAGATCTGCATAAGAAATGGAAGATACACCCAAGAAATAACTAATTCTAAGAGAAGAGATTTGAGGTACCCAAGCTTGACCTAAGAAAAGTCCTCCAGCTCAGAGAGGAGGGTGAGTTGTAGGCACACTTGGTTTCTGTCACCAAGCCCTTATAGGTATGAATGTTAAATGCATCTTCAATAAAAGAGCAAATATTAATTAGAAGATGCAATTCAAAATGGCCGACTGAGCGGGCATTGACTTACCCTTCCTTTCCAATCCCTTTTGACAGAATGAAAATGAAAGCGAGGAGACAAAGCAAGACAAACAAAATCTAATCAGCATCAGGACAGAAGAATGCACTCAACTGAAAATCAAATCAGAGGAAGACTGAGCTGAGGGGTTCTCCCAAAATGATGGAAACTAAGAGAAAAAAATCAATTATGAAGGATAGATCTAAAGTTTCTAATAACTTTATTATAGGTCATCCAGAGATGTTGAAAAGGTAAAAACAATCAATAGAATATTTCTTTTCTAAATCCCATAGCTGAAGAAACAAGAGTTCCGTTTTAAAAGGGCTCCCTAAGTACCTAGCAGAATTAGTGACAAAAAAAAATGTCATTGAAACATCCTACTAAAAAATCTGAACTACAAAAATAAGGAAAAAGACCTGAGAGCTTATAGTCAGGAAAAAGGAACAGATTACCTATATTGAATCAGAACCACCAAAAATAGATTGTCAGAGAAAATGGAGTAATGCACTACCCTGCCAAAATATAAATCAAGAATGAGAAAAAAATAAAGATATTTTCAGATATGTAAGGACTTGAAAAGTTCATCCTTCACAGACTCTACATTAAGAATTACTCAAAATTGAAGGTATCAAAATGAAAAATAAATCCAGGAACGAGAAAGACATAGGATACAAGGAAAATGAACAAAGATACTAGTAAAACTTATATTTAAGTCCAAATAATTCTTGATAATATGGATAAAAACCTTAAGGCAATTGTTAGGAATTATTCCTAAGAAAATAAAAGCCTTATGTTAAAAATAAAAACTACTATCACAATCCATAGTAGTACTGTTCAATAAAAATATAATGCAACCTATAAATATGAGCCATTTATATAATTTAAAATTTTCCAGTAGCCATATTAAAAACAGTAAAAAGAAACAGGTAAAATTACTTTTAATAATGTATTTTATTTAGCCCAATATATCAGAAATATTATCATTTCAAAATATCAGTATAAGAATTAGCAATAGATTTTACATTTTTTTCATACTATGGTTTTGAAATCTGGTGTGTATTTTATTCTTACAGCACATCTCAATGCAGTCTAGCCACATTTCAAGTGCTGCACAGCCACAAGTGTCTGGACCTCTCGTATTGGACAGCATAAATCTAGAGTTAAGAGTTCAGATGATTTTAAGAAAATGAAGATGTAGGTGGGGAGTAAAAGCATGTAAAGAGTCTTTTCTTATTCTCAGAGTAGGCAGCAAGGTAAAAATGCTGACCAAAAAATGTTAAGAATTAATATTAACCAATATAAATATAATGTATAAATTCTAAAATACTGAAGAAAAAAGTAGAAGTCATCAAACAAAAGGCAGAAAGTGAAGACAAAATAAAAAAAAAAAAACAAATCATGGCTGATATTTTAAAAATTATAGTCCATTCAAATTTGGGAATGCTGTGCTGCAGTTAAAAAGAATGAGGTATGCTGTGTATGTGTCATAAGCAGTGTCAGACAGTACCCAGTGATCCCTGCTCATTGACGTTTATGCCCTGTGTAACTGCCTTTCCTTAAGTGTGGGCTGGACTTACTGGCTCTCTTCTTGAACAGAAGTAATGAGATGTCACTTCCATGATTAGGTCATTAAAAGGATTTGGTTTCCATCTTGAGTGTACTCTCTCTCACTCTCTTGCACTCTCTCAGATCACTTACCCTGGAGGAAGCCAGTTGCCATGTCCCGAGGCAACTCTGTGGGGAGGCCTGGGTAGCAAAGGCCTGAGGCCTGGCAACAGCCACGTGAGTGAGCTTAGGAGAAGATTCTCTCACTCCCAGTCAAGCATTCAGATGAGACCACAGCCTCAGCCAACAGCTTGCCTGCAGTCTCATGAGAGACTTTGAGCCAGGTCACCTAAGTGAGTTATATGTGAAACTTATCCACAGAAATTGTGAGATAATGAATGTTGGTTGCTTTAAACCCCTAAGTTTTTGGGTAATTTTTCTGCAGCAATGGATAACTAATACAGTAGCTGTAATTTAACATTAAGTATAAAAACTCAATTACTGTTTAATACATGTAGTAGGATCCCATATATATATATATTTTTTTCTTTTTTTTTTTTTTGAGACGGAGTCTCACTCTGTCAGCCAGGCTGGAGTGCAGTGGTGTGATCTTGGCTCACTGCAAGCTCCGCCTCCTGGGTTCATGCCATTCTTCTGCCTCAGCCTCCCAAGTAGCTGGGACTATAGGCGCCCGCCACCACGCCCAGCTCATTTTTTCATAATTTTTTTTAGTACAGATGGGGTTTCACCGTGTTAGCCAGGATGGTCTCAATTTCCTGACCTCGTGACCCACCCGCCTCGGCCTCCCAAAGTGCTGGGATTACAGGTGTGAGCCACCGTGCCCAGCTGTCGGATCCCATATATATTAAAAACACAAAAATAAAAATGTATCGGAGGTAGACAGAGTAAGATTAATTGATATGTAATTATTCCTGCCTTTCCTCTCCTCCTTATCCTCCCTCTACACACTAAAGTGAGTCTTTGCTCCTCCCACCCTGCTTTTAGATACTGAATTGAGAAAAAGCATATAAAGGGATGTGCCTGAAAGTAGGGAGGATTTACTGACAGGCCAAGCTAGTCTACCCAGTACAGAGCCGAAAATTAGGGAGAAGAGAGAGGAGAAAGACAGGTACAAACTGAGGCTTGAGAAGAGTTTTGTAATATAGCATGTGAGATCCCTAGAGCAGCTTGAAAAGTGGAGTGTGTGGTGTGAATTGGGGCACCTTTAAGGGTTTTCAAAAGATCAGTACAGGAGTTGTAAATGCTTTTTAATGAGCATTTCATGCATAGACTATATTTCTTTAAATTTAATTTTGTTTAGAGACTGGACTATGTGGAGAATAGAATTTATTAGAGTTATGTATGTATAGAGGTAAATATTGGCACATAAAAACCTTGTAAGGAAGCAATGAAAATTGTAGTCTATGTTCTTCTTTTAGATTTGAAATTTCATTAGCAAGCATTTATTGATAAAAATTTGAAGGAGCGGTTTCACTAAAATCTCTGTAAGATGTTGATGGCATAAGAGTCATCAATTATGACATAATTTGCACCAATAGCTATGACACAGACAGGGATGAGTGTTGGTGGCCCCAGTGGTGACGTGAGATACAGCAAGAGAGGAAAATGGTGATACCACCAGTAACCAAGAGGCCTTTGCTATAAACACCTGTGAAACACCCAGAATTCATTAAAAGGAACTTTGAGGAGTGCCAAAAAGCTAGCATTTGTGTACTGTGGGAGAGTCAGAGAAATTCTGTTTCCTGACTGCTGGTGATCCAGTTTTAACCCCAGGATTGCAAAGCCTGGAGAAATAACAATGACATTTTCATAAGACTACTGGCACCCCCAATCATCCCCTAAGCAATGCTCCAAAAACTATCAGTAAATGAGGTCAGCTCCAGAGTGTAGAGAAATGAGAACTCTCAAATAGTGTGATGACAGTGTAAATTGGGAAAAAAATAACTTAGTAGATGGCAGCTTGGCTTTTAAAATATCTGAAGGAAGGTAATTCTCCATCCATATTCCCATTCCTACATTCCCTAAACATCTTAATCGTTCTTTGCCTCTGAAAGGTTGCAAACCCCCAGGGGCATTACACTCCTCTGGTGTAATAGCTATGTGTTGCGTGTCTCCCTTGTGTTGAGCATGGTGCTGGAAACCATGGGATCCAAACATCCTGCAGTGTGTGCCCCTGCCCATCAGTTCTTATAATCTGGTCAAGGAGAAAACACACACCCAGTGAACAGTCAGCGACAGTGCTGGGCATATAAGACTATCTACTGACTGCCAAAGTACAGAAATACAAGTACAGGAAAAGCTTTCTTTCTTCCTTCCCTACCTCTAGCCATTTAACAAACGTTTATTGAGCACTTACTATGTGCCAAGCTCTGTACTAAGTCCTGGGGAAAAAAAGTTAGCAAAAACCTTGGCATTCAAATATGTTGATATAGGTTGGGGAGACAGATGAAATGATCATACAAATAAATATGAAATTATATAAAGTGAGGAAGAAAAACAACATAGTGATTTGAAAATACATAACATATGTATGGATGATAACATGATGTAGTAGAATAACTATGGGCTTTGAAGCCTGAAAGACCTGGCTTCAGTCATTATTTCTCTACCTGGGGCAAAGAGCCATTTTTGTTCCCTGGGACACTGGGCAATGTTGAGTACAGTTTTGGTCATCTCAGTTGGAGGTTGGGGTGGGGTGGGGAGATGCTAACAACATCTATTGGGATGCTGCTAAACACCCTACAATGCATACAATGCTGCACTCCCCAACAAAAATTATCTGTCCCAAAATGTCAATAGTGCTAAGATTGAGAAACCTTGGCTTAGACCCTTGAATATGAGATTCAAGTCTAATTTGACTCCAAATTCCCCGCTCCTCTTACCAACCACCCTTTGCCTCCTACTAAGTAACCAAAAGATGATATTGCTCATCTTGCTTCTAAAATTTCCTTTACTTCCTTGAACCTGTTAGGCTAGTTCCCTAGATTTGCATCACAGTTGTCATTGCTGTGGTGTAGCAGCATGAGGTCAGACTTCAGATTTCAAGAGCCCCTGTTTCAAACTTACTTTGTCACTTTCTATCTCTGTAGTATTGGGCAAGTCATTAGACCTCTCCGAGCCTCAGTTTCCTCAACAGTAAGATGAAAATGATGGCACATGTCAAGCATGTGGGCATAATACACATGCAAGAAATGGCTGCTGTTATGATTATTTACAGCAGAGAATGTCATTGCATGTAAATACGGACTCCTAGATCCAGGGAAATAGGATAGTTTATCCAGAATTAGAACCATATCTGACATGTAAATTAGAATTTTATACTTTCGTTCATAAAATCTTTTTGAGATATGAAATAAGCGTTGTAGGTTTGAAGAGAGAAAAGCATTGGAAATACATATCTGTAAAAGAAAAAGACAGGACCTTTGGCGTTTGTGTATACAGAGCCATTGTTTTCTGTTAAAGAAATCTGAGTAAGAAGCTTCCAGCTAAAGCATTTAGCTGTAACTTTTGGCAGCAGTGGTGTTGGGACTCTTAAACACCCAGTGTTTCTGGAAAGCTGGAGTCAGGGTTTTTGTTCCTGGAAGCGACATTAGATTGTCCATTTACATCCAGTAAGTCTATTAACTACTGATTGTAATGCATCACAGCACTCTGGAGATATTTGGGCATCAATTCTATCACATTCTTTCCTCCTGGCTACTACCTTTTTTGACAGTTTATCCAGATGAGCAAGTTGCTGTCAATGGATCTGCATAATTCTGATCAGCTCTGTGCAAGGAGGCCATGGAAGTGCAAGTGACCCCCTCCAACTGAATGGTCAAGGGGGCTGTACACCCCTCAAGCTGGAGGCTTGGAGGCACGTAAAGGATCATGTTTGGACTAGATTCTAATCCTGCTCAGCCACTCACTAGTGGTGCAAACTGAGTTCACCAACCTTTCTGAACTTTAGCCTCCTTATTTTGGTTTCCTGTGCCTGGCCCATTGTGAGTACTTTTAAAAAGTTTTAGGTATTACCACTGTGACATAAGTATTATTCTCCCCATTTTTATGTGGGAATATTGAGTGATATTCAGAAGGGTAAGCTCAAAGCCATATATTTGGTTGGTGATGCAACCAGTATCTAAACGAAAGTTTCTCAATCTTGAAGTACTATTGACATTTTAAACTGGAATGTCTCATTAATATATTTTCATTGGTTGCATGTTGAAACAACAACATTTTAGGAACATTGTATAAAAGCAAATATGTTTTTTAAAAATAAAACCAGGCTGGGCGGGGTGGCTCATGCCTATAATCCTAGCACTTTGGGAGACTGAGGTGGGTGGATCACCTGAGGTCAGGAGTTCGAGACCAGCCTGGCCAACATAGTGAAACCCCCATCTCTACTAATAATACAAAAATTAGCCAGGCATGGTGGCGCACGCCTGTAATCCCAGCTACTTGGGAGGCTGAGGCAGGAGAATTGCTTGAATCTAGGAGGCGGAGGTTGCAGTGAGCCAAGATTGCACCACTGCACTCCAGCCTGGGAGCAAGAGTAAAACTCCATCTCCAAAATAAATAAATAAATAAATAAAAATAAAACCAAAAACCATAGTGAATACACAGACTCATTTTTATTTGATTGGGCCAAGGCCTCACTGACATGTCTTTGACAAATTTTGAGCAGCCCTGGAAAGGTTTCCACACCAGCTCCCTCAGTCTAACTACACACGTCCCAACAAAACATCACTTCATTCCTGAAAGAAGCCGTGTGGGTCTTGCCATGAATACACAGCCAAGACTATAAAGAGGTCCTTGAAAGTGCACCTGCTCAGTCTGCTCTTGAGAAAGAAAGAATGAAATTTTTTAATTCAATAGGGTTAGCATGTAGACAAGCCACAGTTGGAGCGTAGAGAAGAGGTGCAGAACAGATTTAATTGCTGGCCTAAAACTGCTGTCCTTAGGAAACGCCTGCTTGCAAGGTTAGCCCTGGGCTGGCACCTAGGAACTCAGATGTAGGGAGGGTTCCCACAATTCCTTAACTGGTAAAAGTGGCCTGAAGTGTCTGTGCAAACAGTGTGGTTGATGCCGTACACCTGCCTTCCTCTGGAAGTCTGGTATTTTAGTATATGTTAGGCAAAGGGTGCCTATGTGGCCATCCTCCAACAAAAACTCTGGGCCCTTGGCCTTCTTGGTTGGTAGATCTTCACGTGTGTTGTCACAACTTGATGCTGGAGAAATCAAGTGTGTCCTCTGTGACTCCACTGGGAGAGGACTCTTAGATGCTTGTGCCTAGTTTCCTTGAGACATCACCCCAGTGTATTTTCTCTTTACTGGTTTTGCTTTGTGTTGTTTTGCTGAAATAAATCATACCCATGCAGATGACTCTACACTGAGTCCTGTGATTCCTCCTAGCAAATCCTCCAACCTGGGGATGGTCTTGGAGATCCTTGATGCAGAAGAGCAGCTGTCAGCAGAAATAAAAGACCTTTTAAGCTAAATACTTACAAAAACTTGACACTTGACATCATTGGTACCTTTAAATTATTCAAGCAGTAGCACTCCAGTTGGGATTACTATAGCATACAATTGAGTACATAAACAACAATTTTCTGGATTAGAAGCAGCCCAAGGCAATCAAACATGTGGTAGGTTGTTTCTACCTTTTATGTAAGACTCTCCTGAGAAAACCATGAGACAGCTGGAAGCAGGGCCCAACCAGCTGAAAATTAATTAGAAACTTTTTTCTTCCCCCTAAACTGTTAAAAGTCACTCAATCTCAGGACATAACTTACTTGGAAAATTCAAATTTCTCTTGAAGATTTAGATTCAGCCCTTCTTTACTGGAGTAACAGCTACTGAAGAAATATATACAAATGTTGTTATCTGAGGCTTGAATGCAGTCTCTGGAAAAAACTTTAGAGCAATGTCCTTTTAAAGAACAGTCCAAAGCACTTTATGAAAGGGAAATAAAAATGAATAGTGAATAACGAGTATGCAGAAAACCGAGGATGACTGTCCTGAGGTAATTGTTTACTGAATCTCTGATTTTAGTGTTTGTTTCTCAGAGATTCTTTAGAATTGAGTGTTTCATCCAGCCTTGGTGTTTTAGGACTTGGAACTCTGCACCAAACCCTGAAATTTCTCAGTGCACTTTCTCACCAGTTAGATCATACTCAGAGCGCTCAGAAGGAATGCAGGAGCCAAATGGTCTGCAGTCAGATATGTTAATGGAGTGGTCCCCACTTCTCCCATTTCCCCTCTTCTGTGGGGAGAGCCACATGACACAAAACATGTCAGCTACAGGCACCAAGGATAATTCTCTACTGTCCAATTTTGGGCATAAAAAGTCCAGGATGTTTCTGGTGACTCTTGTTCCGCTGGAATACATGGCTGACAGTTTTCATATGCTCCATTTGCTTTCTCTGGAGAACAGAGAGCTGTCTGGAGTTGCACTGGCTAGGAGGACAGAGTCAACTGTAAGCAATGGGATCACATTGCTGAGAGCCTTAGGTGTACACAGCATGACCTGAGGAAGTAGGAACTGATGAAGATAGAGGAACCATTCTTGGCCTTAAAGCTGGGTGCAATCTGACTTGTGCATCATACCAACAGGATAAAAGGAATTAATCAAGAAGCGTGAACTCCTTATTGAAAGATTGGTTATCCAACAATGTCAATTTTCTGGAACCCAGATAAAACTTAGAAATTAAACACAAAATGGAGTCTGTTCCAAGATGGCCGAATAGGAACAGCTCTGGTCTGCAGCTCCCAGTGTGATTGACACAGAAGTTGGGTGATTTCTGCATTTCCAGCTGAGGTACCTGGTTCCTCTCACTGGGACTGATTGGACAGTAGGTGCAGCCCACGGAGGGTGAGCTGAAGCACGGCAGGGCGTTGTTTCACCTGGAAAGTGCAAGGGGTCAGGGCGGGATTTCCCTTTCCTGGCCAAAGGAAGCCATGACAGACTGTACCTGGAAAAATGGGACACTTTCACCCAAATACTGCACTTTTCCCACAGTCTTAGCAACTGGCAGACCAGGAGATTCTCTCCCGTGCCTGGCTTAGCAGGTCTCATGCCCATGGAGCCTTGCTCACTGCTAGCGCAGCAGTATGAGATCAACCTATGAGGCTGCAGCCTGGTTGGGGAGGGGTGTCCGCGATTGCTGAGGCATGAGTAGGTAAACAAAGTGGTTGGGAAGCTCGAACTGGGAAGAGCCCATCGCAGCTCAGCGAGGCCTAGTGCCTCTATAGACTCCACCTCTGTGGGCAGGGCATAGCTGAACAAAAGGCAGCAGACAACTTCTGCGGACTTAAATGTCCATGTCTGACAGCTCTGAAGAGAGCAGTAGTTCTCCCAGCACAGTGTTTGAGCTCTGAGAACAGACAGACTGCCTCCTCAAGTGGGTACCTGACCCCCATGTAGCCTAACTGGGAGACACTTCCCAGTAGGGGCCAACAGATATCTCATACAGGCAGGTGCCCCTCTGGGACGAAGCTTCCAGAGGAAGGATCAGGCAACAATATTTGCTGTTCTGACATATTTGCTGTTCCACAACCTCTTCTGGTGATACCCAGGCAAACAGGGTCTGGAGTGGACCTCCAGCAAACTCCAACAGATCTGCAGCTGAGGGACCTGACTGTTATAAGGAAAATTAACAAACAGAAAGGAATAGCATCAATATCAACAAAAAGGACATCTACACCAAAACCCCATCTATAGGTCACCAACATCAAAGACCAAAGGTAGATAAAACCACAAAGATGGAGAGAAACTAGAGTAGGAAAGCTGAGAATTCTAAAAACCAGAGTGCCTCTTCTCCTCCAAAGGATTGTATCTCCTCGCCAGCAACAGAACAAAGCTAAACAGAGAATGACTTTGATGAGTTGATAGAAGTAGGCTTCAGAAGGTTGGTAATAACAAACTTCTCCGAGCTAAAGGAGCATGTTCTAACCCATCGCAAGGAAGCTAAAAACCTTGAAAAAAGGTTAGATGAATGGCTAACTAGAATAAACAGTGTAGAGAAGACATTAAATGACCTGATGGAGCTGAAAACCATGGCACGAGAACTTTGTGAGGCATACACAAGCTTCAATAGCCTATTTGATCAAGTGCAAGAAAGGATATCAGTGATTGAAGAACAAATTAATGAAACAAAATGAGAAGACAAGATTAGAGAAAAAAGAGTAAAAAGAAATGAACAAAGCCTCCAAGAAATATGGGACTATGTGAAAAGACCAAATCTACATTTGACTGGTGTACCTGAAAGTGACGGGGAGAATGGAACCAAGTTGGAAAACACTCTGCAGGATATTATCCAGGAGAACTTCCCCAAATTAGCAAGGCAGGCCAACATTCAAATTCAGGAAATACACAGAACACCACAAAGATACTCCTCAAGAAGAGCAACCCCAAGACACATAATTGTCAGATTCACCAAGGTAGAAATGAAAGAAAAAGTATTAAGGGGAGCCAGAGAGAAAGGTCGGGATACCCACAAAGGGAAGCCCATCAGACTAACAGTGGATCTCTCGGCAGAAACCCTACAATCCAGAAGAGAGTGGGGGCCAATATTCAACATTCTTAAAGAAAAGAATTTTCAACCCAGAATTTCATATCCAGCCAAACTAAGCTTCATAAGTGAAGGAGAAATAAAATCCTTTACAGACAAGCAAATGCTGAGAGATTTTGTCACCACCAGGCCTGCCCTAAAAGAGCTCCTGAAGGAAGCACTAAACATGGAAAGAAACAACCGGTACCAGCCACTGCAAAAACATGCCAAATTGTAAAGACCATCGATGCTATGAAGAAACTGCATCAATTGACAGGCAAAATAACCAGCTAACATCATACTGACAGGATCAAATTCACACATAACAATATTAACCTTAAATGTAAATGGGCTAAATACTCCAATTAAAAGACACAGACTGGCAAATTGGATAAAGAGTCAAGACCCATCAGTGTGCTGTATTCAGGAGATCCATCTCATGTGCAGAGACACACATAAGCTAAACCAAAGGGATGGAGGAAGATCTACCAAGCAAATGGGAAGCAAAAAAAAAAAAAGCAGGGGTTGCAATCCTAATCTCTGATAAAACAGA
The DNA here is from genome assembly GCF_028885625.2 of Pongo pygmaeus. NCBI lineage: Eukaryota > Metazoa > Chordata > Mammalia > Primates > Hominidae > Pongo > Pongo pygmaeus. The sequence goes on from NC_072379.2 coordinate 61,735,316, forward strand.
CTTTAAACCAACAAAGATCAAAAGAGACAAAGAAGGCCATTACATAATGGTAAAGGGATCAATTCAACAAGAAGAGCTAACTATCCTAAATATATATGCACCCAATACAGGAGCACCCAGATTCATAAAGCAAGTCCTTAGAGACCTACAAAAAGACTTAGACTCCCACACAATAATAATGGGAGACTTTAACACCTCACTGTCAACATTAGATCAACAAGACAGAAGGTTAACAAGGATATACAGGACTTGAACTCAGCTCTGCACCAAGTGGACCTAATAGACATCTACAGAACTCTCCACCCCAAATCAACAGAATATACATTCTTCTCAGCACCACATCACACTTATTCTAAAATTGACCACATAATTGGAAGTAAAGCACTCCTCAGCAAATGTAAAAGAACAGAAATCACAACAAACTGTCTCTCAGGCCACAATGCAATCAAATTAGAACTCAGGATTAAGAAACTCACTCAAAGCTGCACAACTACATGGAAACTGAACAACCTGCTCCTGAATGACTTCTGGGTAAATAACAAAATGTAGGCAGAAATAAAGATGTTCTTTGAAACCAATGAGAACAAAGACACAATGTACCAGAATCTCTGGGACACATTCAAAGCAGTGTGTAGAGGGAAATTTATAGCACTAAATGCGCACAAGAGAAAGCAGGAAAGATCTAAAATTGACACCCTAACATCACAATTAAAAGAACTAGAGAAGCAAGAGCAAACACATTCAAAAGCTAGCAGAAGGCAAGAAATAACTAAGATCAGAGTAGAACTGAAGGAGATAGAGACACAAAAAACCCTTCAAAAAAATCAATGAATCCAGGAGCTGGTTTTTTGAAAAGATCCACAAAATTGATAGACCGCTAGCAAGACTAATAAAGAAGAAAAGAGAGAAGAATCAAATAGACGCAATAAAAAATGATAAAGGGGATATCATCACCAATTCCACAGAAATACAAACTACCGTCAGAGAATACTACAAACACCTCTACGCAAATAAACTAGAAAATCTAGAAGAAATAGATAAATTCCTTGACACATGCACCCTCCCAAGACTAAACCAGGAAGAAGTTGAATCTCTAAATAGACCAATAACAGGCTCTGAAATTGAGGCAATAATTAATAGCCTACCAACCAAAAAAAGCCCAGGACCATATGGATTCACAGCCGAATTCTACCAGAGGTACAAAGAGGAGCTGGTACCATTCCTTCTGAAACTAGGCCAATCAATAGAAAAAGAGGGAATCCTCCCTAACTCATTTTATGAGGCCAGCATCATCCTGATACCAAAGCCTGGCAGAGAACCCCCAAAATAAGAGAATTTTAGACCAATATCCCTGATGAACGTCAATGCAAAAATCCTCCATAAAATACCGGCAAACCGAATCCAGCAGCACATCAAAAACTTATCCACCATGATCAAGTGGGCTTTATCCCTGGGATGCAAGGCTGGTTCAACATACACAAATCAATAAATGTAATCCATCACATAAATAGAACCAACGAAAAAAGCCACATGATTATCTCAATAGATGCAGAAAAGGCCTTTGACAAAATTCAACAGCCCTTCATGCTAAAAACTCCCAATAAACTAGGTATTGATGGAATGTATCTCAAATTGATAAGAGCTATTTATGACAAACCCACAGCCAATATCATACTGAATGGGCAAAAACTGGAAGCATTCCCTTTAACAACCAGCACAAGACAAGGATGCCCTTTCTCACCACTCCTATTCAACATAGTGTTGGAAGTTCTGGCCAGGGCAATCAGGCAAGAGAAAGAAATAAAGGCTATTCAGTTAGGAAAAGAGGAAGTCAAATTGTCCCTGTTTGCAGATGACATGATTGTATATTTAGAAAACCCATCGTCTCAGCCCAAAATCTCCTTAAGCTGATAAGGAACTTCAGCAAAGTCTCAGGATACAAAATCAATGTACAAAAATCACAAGCATTCCTATACACCAATAACAGACAAACAGAGAGCCAAATAATGAGTGTACTCCCACTCACAATTGCTACAAAGAGAATAAAATACCTAAGAATTCAACTTACAAGGGATGTGAAGGACCTTTTCAAGGAGAACTACAAACCACTGCTCAATGAAATAAGAGGACACAAACGAATGGAAGAACATTGCATGCTCATGGATAGGAAGAATCAATATTGTGAAAATGGCCATACTGCCCAAGGTAATTTATAGATTCAATGCCATCCCCATCAAGCTACCAATGACTTTCTTCACAGAATTAGAAAAAAACTACTTTAAAGTTCATATGGCACCAAAAAAGCCTGCATTGCCAAGACAATCCTAAGCCAAAAGAACAAAGCTGGAGGCATCATGCTACCTGACTTCAAACTATACTACAAGGCTATAGTAACCAAAACAGCATGGTACTGGTACCAAAACAGATATATAGACCAATGGAACAGAACAGAGGCCTCAGAAATAACACCACACATCTACAACCATCTGATCTTTGACAAACCTGACAAAACAAGCAATGGGGAAAGGATTCCCTATTTAATAAGTGGTGCTGGGAAAACTGGCTAGCCATATGGAGAAAGCTGAAACTGGATCCCTTCCTTACATCTTATACAAAAATTAATTCAAGATGGAGTAAAGACTTAAACATTAGACCTAAAGCCATAAAAACTCTAGAAGAAAACCTAGGCAATACCATTCAGGACATAGGCATGAGCAAAGACTTCATGATTAAAATAGCAAAAGCAATGGCAACAGAAGCCAAAATTGACAAATGGGATCTAATTAAACTAAAGAGCTTCTTCATAGCAAAAGAAATTACCATCAGAGTTAACAGGCAACCTACAGAATGGGAGAAAATTTTTGCAATCTACCTATCTGACAAAGGGCTAATATCCAGAATCTACAAAGAACTTAAACAAATTTACAGGAAAAAAACAATCAACCCCATCAAAAAGTGGGCAAAGGATAGGAACAGACACTTCTCAAAAGAAGACATTTATGCAGCCAACAGGCACATGAAAAAATGCTCATCATCACTGGTCATCAGAGAAATGCAAGTCAAAACCACAATGAAATACCATCTCATGCCAGTTAGAATGGTGATCATAAAAAAGTCAGGATAAACAGTTGCTGGAGAGGATGTGGAGAAATAGGAATGCTTTTACACTGTTGGTGGGAGGGTAAATTAGTTCAACCATTGTGGAAGACAGTGCGACAATTCCTCAAGGATCTAGAACTAGAAATACCATTTGACCCAGTGACCCCATTACTGGGTATATACCCAAAGGATTATAAATCATGCTACTACAAAGACATGCACATGTATGTTTGTTGTGGCACTATTCACAATAGCAAAGACTTGGAACCAACCCAAATGTTCATCAGTGATAGACTGGATTAAGAAAATATGGTACGTATATACCATGGAATACTAATCAGCCATAAAAAAGGATGAATTCATGTCCTTTGCAGGGGCTTGGATGAAGTTGGAAACCATCATTCTGAGCAAACCATCACAAGGACAGAAAACCAAGCACTGCATGTTCTCACTCATAGGTGGGAATTGAACAATGAGAACACTTGGACACAGGGCAGGGAACATCACACACCGGGGCCTGTCAGGGATTGAGGGGCTGGGGGAGGGATAGCATTAGGAGAAATACCTAATGTAAATGACAAGTTGATGGGTGCAGCAAACCAACATGGCACATGTATACCTATGTAAGAAACCTGCAAATTGTGCACACGTACCCTAGAACTTAAAGTATAATAAAAAACAACAACAACGACAACAACAACAACAACAAAAAAAGGTATTATTTGGAAGCCTTGCATTTTGGATATTAAAATTCTACTTTTACCCTATTTTTCAAGGTATGAAATATCTTATACTTAAGAACTTTCAGTTTATAAAATGGTATAGATAAGAGGAAATCTATACAAGTGACTTAAATGCATGAACTCTACAGGAAGATTTGCAATTACTGAAAATTGTATAATTTTAGATTGATAAATGCTTTTGGAATCTAACCATTGTATAAGCAGAGAAGACACTCTCAAGTAGACATTCGGGGGCTGGGTGGGGTTTAATAGATAAGGAGAGATCCCATTAGGTCCTACACAGTCACATTTGAGAAAAGCACTTTATTAGGTTTTAGACTTGCCCTTCTTCTGTTAGCTTGTGTTTTTAGTTTATTGAAGTGCATCGTAGAACCCAATTAAAAAGAGAATAGAGCCAAAGGAAATTCAATTCTTATTTGACAATTCATTTCTCAGAGAATGAAATCATGTCTTTTTAAGGCAGCACAGATGAAACTGGAGGCCATTATCTTAAGTGAAACAACTCAGAAACAGAAAAAAAATACCACAGGTTCTCACCTGTAAGTGGAAGCTTAATAATGTGTACACAAGAACATAGAGTGTGGAATGATAGACAGTGTAGACTCAGAAAGGTGAGGCATGGGACTTAAGCGGAGGATGAGAAATTACTTAATCAGTACAATTGTACTTCGTTCTGATGATAGATACCCTAAAAGCCCTGACTTTACCACTACACAACATATCCATGTGACAAAATTACGTTTGTATCTCAGAAATTTATATAAATAAGATGAAAACATAAAATTCATATGTAAGCATGATTTCTTATTAAAAAAAGAGACAGCAACCAATATAAGGACTAATTAAACAAAACAGAAAATTGAAAATATAAACAAAAGCAAAAAACTAAAAAGAGAAACATCTTTCTGAAGACTGAGAGTAAGAAGACACCTCATAAAATTATTTAATTTTTAAATTATGGGTCAGAATATATTATTTGAAAACTCTTCAGCAGTTCAAAGTAAGAAAGTATAAATTCAATAAAGTTAAACAATTTTAAGGCAGTAACAAGTGAGCTAAAATGTAGCCGGGTAAAATGTATAATGATACAAATGAGATGAATATATGATAATAAACAAAAAAAGCATTAAAGTACTTAATAGAGAAAACGGGATTGAGAGTAAAATAAATCAAATGAAAATGTGAAGGTCAAGTTTATAAAGTTTTCTCAAAATGTATAAGAAAATAACTAGATGAAAATACACAGATAAGATGTTACAATTTAAGAAACCAAATACAAAAATTTTAAAAACCAATCATTAACGTGTTCTGCAATATTTAAAACTGAAACTACAAATTAAAAAATAATACAAACACCAAGTCAGTTGATTAACATTGTTTTCCAAAGAATGCCATTTTAAAATTGTACTAAATCCAATCTGCAAATATTTCTTTCTTTAATCTACTGAAAACTTTTTGCTTACTTTATTTCCATTTTTTCTAATTTTGTTCATGATTTCTTGTAACATATTTAGAAAATCGAACATATTTATAATAGGTGCTTCTTATGTATCCTTGCTTCCTAACTCGAATTTTCTGTCATTTCTGGCTCCTTAAAAACACGCATTTTTATAATTCTGGAACATAATTTCCTGTTTGGGAAAATGTGTATTAATATTTTATTAGATGATAGAATTTGTTTTTATACATAGTTGAATGCAGAATTTTGCTATATTTTAAAAATGATGTTGGACATTCTTTTAATCACAACTTCTAGAGAACAGCTGTAATCTAATGAAATTTTATGAAATCCTTATTGTGCAAGAGTACATAATAAAGCTGCTAGTTGTAAACTTTTACTTATTTTCAATATTTTCGTGTATTTTTAGGACAACAATTAAAATCTTGTGTGGAAAAAAGAAGAAATTAAACACAAAATACTTCTTAACAGTCAGAAAGAATGTCAAAAAGTTCATATGCTTTCCTCAAAAGCGTTCCTGCTTTGGTCCTCACCTAGAGTACATTTATTCTTATTTTATGGGGAAAAAAAATCTGACTTCAGCCTCCACTAAAACTGCTGTCAGTGGACATCAGTGCCTTCCTTGAGAAAATAATGTCCTTTTACTTATGAACTAATTCTCTTGGCAGCATTTTTAATGTTGAATCCGTTCTCCCTTTCTTATGACTTTTAATCAATTAAATAATTGGATAAAGAAAATGTGGTACATATACGTCACAGAATACAAAGCTGCCATAAGAAAAGAATGAAGTCATATATTTTGCAGCAACATGGATGAAGCTGGAGGCCATTTTCATAAGTGAACAAAATCAGAAACAGAAAATCAAATACTGCATGTCCTCACTGATGCATGGGAGCTAAACAATGAGTACACATGGACATAAAGATGGATATAACAGACACTGGGGACTCCAAAAGGCGAGAGGGTGGCAAGGGGACAAGGGTTGAAAAATTACCTGTTGGGTACAAAGTTCACTATTTGGGTGATGGGTATGCTAGAAGCCCAGATCTCACCATATCTCCATGTGATATATTCATGTAATAAACCTGCACATATACCTCCTAAATCTACAATTTTACAAAAGAAAAATGAATAATAAAGTAAAATTTAAAAAATTAGGCTAGGCATGGCGGCTCATGCCTGTAATCCCAGCACTTTGGGAGGCCGAGGCAGGCGGATTGCCTGAGGTCAGGAGTTGGAGACAAGCCTGGCCAAGATAGTGAAACCCTGTCTCTACTAAAAATACAAAAATTAGCCGGGCGTAGCGGAGCATGCCTGTAGTCCCAGCTACTCGGGAGGCTGAGGCAGGAGAATCGCTTGAACCCGGGAGGCGGAGGTTGCAGTGAGCCAAGATTGCACCACTGCACTCCAGCCTGGGTGACAGAGTGAGACTCTGTCTCAAAGAAACAAAAAACCAAACCAAAACAAACAATAAATTAACCATTTTAAAGTGTACAGTTCAGTGGTATTTAGAACATTCACAATGTTGTGCAGTGACCACCTCTATCTAGTTCTTAAACATTGCTGTCACTCCAAAGTAAAATCCTGAACCCATTATGCAGTTTCCCCCATTCTTAGCCCCACACAGTCACAAATCTCCACTTATCCCTATGGATTTATTTATCCTGGACGTTCTCTATAAATGAAATCATACAGTATATGGTCTTTTGTATCTGGCTTCTTTCACTTAGCACAAAGTTCTAAGTTTTATTTTTGGGAGGTAGCATGCATCAGTACTTCATTCCATTTTATGGCTATATTTTATGGAATATTATTTATGTATAATGTTCCATTTTATGGATATGCCAAATTGTGTTTATTCATTCTTCACTTGATGTACGTTTGAGGTGTTCCCACTTTTTTGCTGTTATGAGCAATGCTGTTGTGCACATTTGTGGGGTTCCTAACTTTTCCACCTCAGTTTTCTCATCTCTAAAACTGAGTTGGTAATGGTAATTACCTCATGAAATTGTTAGGATTAAATGAGGCTTAAGCACTTAGAATTGTGCCCAGAACATGGGAAAGGCTCAATAAATCTTTATTATTTTCATAATACGTAAGCACTCAAAAAGTACCAGAAGTTGGTTTGTGGTAGGACAAATGACTTTAAACATCTCAATTCTTGAAGTCATCATTATCTTACTTTAATAATTAATGTAAGAAATAGTGACCCTGAATTATATGTGAAAGGTTAAAATTTCAACTGGGGTCAGCATTTTTGGGAGGTAAAAAGGCAGGGATGAGCCTGATACCATCTTGACGGATTTCCATCAAAACATAGCATTAGACAGGGGAAATAAATAAGGCCTTACAGAGAGCCAAATGCCTTTTTAAAAGTAATAAGCTATGAGTTTGAAGAGGCAGCATGAAGATTAGGTCATGTTCTAAGGGCCTTTGAGTGCCATATCTCAAGCAGTAGAATTATGTGATGAAAATTATAAATGAAGAAGAGCACCCTGGAACTTCTGAGCCCAGCAGATGTGAGATGTGAGTGGAAGTAGGAGGACCAGAATGGATATTTGTACAGAGGTTGGGGGATTGTCCTGGAGAGGCGACTGGGCATATGAAAAAGAAGCAACGTACCTGGCAGCCACCTTGTATGAAAAATTGATAGAAAATGGGAAGAGACCAGCAGGAGAAGGGAAGATTCAGAACAAATGTTCTAAGATTATGTGAGGGAAGGGCAGGAATGTCACACATTGGAAGTTGGAAAGGGCAGGAAGGACTGCTTTGACACTTCTGTCTTCCCACACGTTTTACTTTCCATTTAGGATTAAAAGGAGATATAGCAACACTCTTGGCTGCATTCGTGAGATCTATTTCCCATTTCCCCCTTGCTGTATCAGTCACAATGTGTTGAGGCCTCACTGACACGGCTTAGCACCCTTTCAGCAGCCCTAGAAAGGTTTCCACACCAGCTCCCTCAGTCTAACATGCATTTCCTAACAAAACGTCATTTCATTTCCTAAAACAAGCCATGTGGGTCTTGCCATTAATACACAGCCAAGACCGTAAGAAATACTTGAAAATGCACTTGCTCAGCCTGCTCTTGAGAAGGAAACAATGAAGTTCTTTCCTTCTTCAATGGGGCTCAAGGGGCTTGGCTTGTGGACAAGCCACACTTCAAATGTAGACATGTGCAGAAAAAATGAATGGCAGGCCCAAGACTGCTTCCTTAGAAAGGCTTGCTTGCAAGGCTGGCCCCTGACTGGCCTCTGGGAACCTAGATGTAGGGAGGGTTCTCACAATTCCTTAACTCATAAGAGTGGCCTGAAGTGTCTGTGCAAACTGTGTGGTTTATGCTGCACACCTGCCTTCCTTCTACATTTACTAATTGAACTCCAGTTTTCTGTTTTGTTTTTCAGGTATGAACCCTATGGTCTAAATCAGTCATGGCAGAAATTTTGTCTTGCCTAATGTCTGCTGTAAGTATGAATGGGCATGGGCCCCAATTCTGATCAATGATACACAAAGGTAATTCACCTGGGGGCTTCTAGGAGAGGTTTTCGTACTTATAGAATGTGCTCAAGGAAGGTGTATTCTTTTCTGCCTCTGGACATGAATATTTCCTGACATGATATTGATAACTGCTATGTACATCCAGACTGAGGAGAAAATCCTCCTGGTAAACTTGGCAAAGCAGAGATACAGAAAGAACCTGAGTCTTTTGCTGACATGTTTGAACTACTGAATGAACCCAGGCTGAAATCACCATATCTCCAGACTTCTTGCTGTGTGATAATACATCTTGTTTAAGTGATCTTTAATTGAATGTCTCTTATTTGGAGCTAAAGTATCCTAGCAGACAATTAAAATATAATTCCACTACCTTGTTAAGTGAATTAAATGGTAGTGTTTTGGTGTTTCATAGAGAAGAGGCCCTTGCTATGTTGCCTAGGCTAATCTGACACTCCTGGGCTTAAGCAGTCCTCCTGCTTTGGCCTTCCAAAGTGCTGGGATTACAGGTGTGAGCCACTGCACCTGGCCTAGATTGTTTTTGAACAAAATGTATTTATGCATTTGTTTAACCAACAGTTTATGGAACGTCTCTTATGTGCTATGTGAATGGAGGACATCCAAGAAGAATAAGAAAAAGAGCTTACAATTCAGAAGGGAATATAAATTCCCACATTTATATTCCCAAATATAAATAAACATACAATTGTTTACCCAAATAAATATATAATAAATATCAATATGAGGCATCTTAAGTCACATGAGATACTACAACATAATGCTGGTGTTATGTAAGTTGTTTCATACCAACATTGTTCTGAGTTCATGTTATTCAGGACACAAGTTATTCCACAGCCCTGAGCAGAGCTACCTTCCTGTCTTGCTGTCCAGAATTGGGGCATAAGCCCATTCATGCTTACAGCAGTCACTGACAAGTGAATGCCCACCATGACAGATTGAGTCTTTGGGAGTGGTGATCAGGACAGAACTTATAAAGTTGAGGTCTTTTTGGTCTGCTTCCCCCAGTAAGAACAGTACCCACGTGAGGTACTCCCCTGGGTTCAAGCTCCTTAAAGTGACAGTTGCTTGTGGTTCAAGCACACGCTAGCTAGCCTTCAGCTAAACACAAATGGTCAATCCAGCGAAGAATGTTCAGCCTCCCAGAGCTCAGGCTCCTTCATCCTGTGGAGCTATTATGATTTTCCATTTCTCTTAGTTGGGAAGAGGTTGCCCAGGTACCATCCTATTCAAGGAATACATGGTTCAGCTTACTGGATAAACAAGCAATCTTTCTGACTCTTATTGGTTCAATGTATACTTATTGTTCACTTCCTTTAGAAATGTGGCTCTATAACGCGGGAGAGGATGGGGTGAGAGCAACAGGCTCCAACATCGCCACAGCAACACCAGCTAGCACAGTCTGGAGGAAAGCAATTTTCAGAGCCATATTCGTGGCACATCTGTTAACCCAGTAACTCCACTCTAGAAATTTCCCTAAGAAGGAACTAGTGGGCAAATAGATACTTCATTGTAACATGATTAAAAGAGAGATCAATTAGATTTATTTGTGAAAGGGAGGTTTATTAAAAGTGAAATTACTAAAACATAAATTTTTATAAGTATCTTCCTTTCCTTAAGGACCTACCTCAGCTGATCACATTATTACTTTCAATCCCCGTAATAAACTATGAGGCAGCTATTAGGAACTTCATTTTTAAAATGAAGAGGCAAAAATTGAGAAAGGTTAAATTACTTGCCCAAGATGAAAGAACTACTAAATTGAAAAAATAGTACTTAAACCTAGTTTTTTTTGTATTCAAACTTCAGTTATTTCTGTTATGGTACAAGTTAAATTGATATTATACATATTTTTCAGGGCTTTTTGTAGTCTTCATAAAGATCATTTGAATGAATATATAATATTTTGTTGATAATCATGAAATAACAATTAGGAAAACATATATAATATCAAATCAAAAATATAACTTAAATGTGTATTTACTCTAAAAATACAACTACATGAAAAAATATTAGAAGGAAACATTGAACAATAAAAATAGCTTTTTTTGTAGGTAGCATTATAGGCAATTTTATTCATTTTCTTTAACTTCTATTACTATTATTATTAACATTATTTTAGAGACAGGGTCTTGTTATATTGCCCAGGCTTGTGTGCAGTGGCTTTTCACAGGCATGATCATAGCCCACTACAGCCTTGAGCTTCTAGGCTCAAGTGATCCTCCTACCTCAGACTCCCAAGTAGCTGGGACTACAGGTGTGTGCCACCACGCTTGTCTAACTCTATTGTTTTTTGTTTTTGCTATTGTTTTCATGTTATTTTGTACACAGTTTCTTTTGCAAGAAATACTGGGGTAAAGCAAACACTGAAAGATCATTCTTTTGGCATCATCAGACTTTCTTCCCCATCTCATATTCCCAGCAAGTTGCACTCACTTTGAGGAAGGAAAAAAAAAAAAAGGATTATATAGGTATTGATATGTCTCATTCTAAGCATATACTCTTCATAGACAAGTTTATTTTTGGTTACAGGAATTCAGTTTATTATCTTAAGAGTCTGTAAGAGCAAGAGCAAGAGCAAGATAGTCACAGTTTCTTCCCTGAAGTGCTAATTTCATCTGAGTGTGATATTCCAATTGCTGTGGATCAGTAGGGAATTGCGTGTAAGAAATAAGCATCAGGGAACAGGGCACTTTCTTTTGATGAAACCACAGGTTGAAAAAAGTTTTTCACCTTTGTGCTAGCCTTTTTCATATCTCCACAGTGTTGTTTAACCAGCAATATATGGAATGTCTTTTATGTGCTATGTGAAAGGAGGACACCCAAGAAGAAAAAGAGCTTATAATTTAGAAAGAAATATAAAATGGGCACCCAAATAAATATATAATAAATATAATATGAGGCATCTTAAGTCACATGAGATACCACAACATAATGCAAAAACACAATTTTCACCTTTGTGAAATACTCTCGAGTTATCGTGAAATGACTCTTACAATTCCCTACGGATCCACAGCAACTGGACTATCACACTCCACAGTGTTGTGGAGTTAAGAAGAGGCTAACACAAAGGTGAAGAATTTACTTCAAGTAAAGGTAACACTATACACAGACATGGAGGATTCCTAGTTTTCATTTCTGTAAATAGGGAAAGGTGTATGTGAACCCGGCTATGGCAGGATGGAGGCAGCCAAACTAAGCCCACTTCTGCCATTTCTTTTGATACATTTGGCAGAGTTGATGTGGACATTTTAAGGAATAAGGAAATATATTGAAGAGGAAAGGGATAAAATAAAAATCAGTTAACTTATGACCTTGGCAAAATAGCAACTTTATAAGAGGCAGCATCTTTCCGTTGTCAAATTGCTACAAAATTATCTCTATGACCTGAACACTAGCACATTAACTCTAATAACATCTCTGCTCACTGGGCCTGGGGTGGGCATCCACCTCCCATCTCCCCAGCTCCAGCCACCATTCAAGTTTATTCTTTGGGATTCTGTTTATTCATTCAACGAATATTTGAATGCTTACTAGGTGCTAGGTATTGAGACAGGCACTGAGAGTGTGAAAGTTGTCAGAATCAAAATGGAGTCATTTGTGTTATAAAAACTCTGACAAATAGAGGTGGGGAAAACCATGAAGGGAGAGTTCCAAGGCTTGTATGCCTGATACCCAGAACTATCCCCAAAGACTCTGCAGAAACCACAACCTTACACAAAAAAATACCTCTGCAAGGGCGTCTACCCGGCAACTGCCTGTCCAACCTCAAACTGGCGCCACCTTTGTTATTGATCCTTGAAGCCAAGGATAATTATCTCAGAAACAATTAATGTAATTCTCTTCACTTTTCCCTTAAAAGCCTTTACCTCCCTGAATACACACATAGGTGACTATGGCACACATAGTCCCACTGGAATGCCCTGTCCATGAATAAATATTTTCTTTTAGAGAGCCTCTCTGTTTGTTATTTAGGTTGGCAGGAGACTAAAAGTACACATGATCTTCACCTTGTGAAGCCTACAATCCAGCTAGAAGACAGAAATTAATCAGAAAAATCACAAAAATAAACATAATTTCAACTGTGATAGGTGCTACCAAAACAAACAACTCCTCCACACCCCTCCAAAAAAACACACAACTTAGTTTCAACCAGAGCAATGATAGGCTGAGTTGACCTGATTGTGAACGTCAAGGAGGACTTCCCTGAGGAACAGATGACTGAAGGAGGTCTGAAGGAAGTCTGCATTAACTAAACGAAGAGAAAGGAACAGCATATTCCAGCAAAGAGTGGGAAAAGTTTGTCCAAATGCTCCATGCCAGGAAGGAACAAAGTCCTGGAAGCAGATCAATGTGGAAAAAGGGAAAGGAAGAAGGGGGAACTTGACACAGGATGAAGCTGGTTAGATGTCAGACCACATGGAACGTTGAGAACCATGTAAGTAGTTTAGTCTTTATCCTAAGAGCAATGGGAAACTGTGGAAGATGTTCATGATCAGATTTGGCTTAAAAAAAAAATCACTCTGGGCCAGGTATGGTGGCTCATGTCTGTAATCCCAGCATCTTGGGAGGCTGATGTGGGCTGACAGCTTGAGCCCTGGACTTTGAGACCAGCCTAAGCAACATGGTGAAATCCCATCTCTAGCAAAAAATGCAAAAATTAGCTGGGCATGGTGATGTGTGCCTGTAGTCTCAGCTACTTGGGAGGCTGAGGCATGAATATTGCTTGAGCCTAGGAGTTTGAGGCTGCAGTGAGCCATGATTCTGCCTGCCACTTCACTCCAGCTTGTGGGGTGGAGTGAGACCCAGCTTCAAAAAAAAAAAAAAAAAAAAAAAAAATCACTCTGGCTTCAGAGTAGAGAAGGGCTTATAGTAAGAGCAATGGTGGCTCCTGGTCTGTTGCAATTTTCCAGGCAAGAAATGATGGTGGTTTATACTACAGTGGTGATGTTAGTGGATATGGGGATGGGAAACGAGGGAGAATTCACAAAGGTCTTCTGGGTTACTCTATAAAAAAGGAAACATACCCAAAAGCATAACACATAACGACTTTTTCTGCCAACATATTTGTTGGAGATTTGGAGGAAAAGATATGGTGAATGCTGTGGCTGGGATCACTCAACTTCTAACCCAATTTCCTTCTAATGTGCTTTTTTATAGTGTAGAGGCCAGAGAGATAAAATTGCATTGCAAATCCCCTGCAGTTAGATTTGCAGATGTGGTTTAGAAGGTACCAACCCAATGCACTTACGTAAGACATGAATTCGGGAAAGAGGTAATAAAGGAAGAAGCAGGATTCAAAGCACACTTTTTGCTGGTGTGGCTTGTAACAGAAGGAGCAGGGTTCTGGCAATTCTGCCAAATCTTTCTGATTTGACAGGCGGCCTCCTAATGGTGGCAGGAGCTGTGGCAATTGGCAGCCCAGTTTGACAATGCCTGGCACATAAATGCTTAAAACTCATGGGCTATTATTATTACACTTAGGATATACAGCAGATAATAATATAGTATGTCTATGTGCTACAGAGACAGAAAGTAAAGGATAATTAAATGCTCACCCCAACTTCTGAGGTAGTTCAGTCGTGAAGGGAATATCGTTTCATGGTTTAATAATGTGTATGACATTGGTGTCCCTAAGCCCGTGTTATATTCCTTTTTGCAAGTAGCCTATGCTCCACAGTATAACATGCTAAAAAACCTGATTCTGTCAAATGCTTGGGAGAAAGCTAGTCTGTTGAAACTAAAGGAGGGCTGGGTGCAGTGGCTCATGCATGTAATCCCAGCTCTTTGGGAGGCCAAGGCGGGCAGATCACTTGAGCCCTGGAGTTTGAGACTAGCCTGAGCAACATGGTGAAACCCCATCTCTGTGGTTAGTGGTGGTGTGTGCCTATAGTGCCAGCTACTGGGGAGGCTGAGGCATGAGAATCACTTGAACCCAAGAGTCAGAGGTTGTGGCAAACCAAGATCACACTGTGGCAAGCCAGGTCTCACTAATGCAGGCCTCCATAACAACTGTTTCAGTACTGACTGAGTGGATAAGTTAAATATTAAAAGCCAGTGCCCTTATACAAAGGCTGGGGTATAAGAAAAGCCCACCAAGAGTTTTGCCTAGGCCTTTCCTGGGCCTTAAAGCATGACAAAATAATGAAGGAATTCTTAACAGGACTCATTTAGGATTAAACAAGTTTTATTGTGGGTCTGAAGAAACTCCCCAGGCTTCCACAAACAAGCTTATTGTGGGGGTTGGCAGGAACTCCCCAAACCTCCATGATTTAGCAGAAGACAAGATAAGGGTAATCATTCCAGCACCTGGACCCATTTAGATTAAGTAAATTTACTCAGGCTCCAGAGGAAGGTCTTCAGGACTCAGACCTTAGTTACAGATTAAAAGAAGTTAATTACTTATGTCTTAGATGAATGCACACTTACATGTAGACATATAACTTAGAAAGTATATAAGCTCTGGAAAACTTTGTAATTTGGAGTTGGTCTGGCGATGATTTCCAGGCCTTCTCCCCATAACCAGTTGCAAAAATAAAAACTCTTTTCCTCCCCAGTTCATCTGCATCTCATTATTGGGCCACGAGAAATAGCAGCCCAACACTTAGTTTGGTCTTGGAACACCACCACAGCACTCCAGCCTAGGCAACAGTGAGATCTTGTCTCAACAAAAAAAAAAAAAAAAAGAAAAGAAAAGAAAGGAAACTAAAGGTGAGCAATCTTCCTCTAGACTGTCCCAGAAATTGTAAACAGCTGATGAAAAACAATTTAGAATTAGAATAACCTGTGACTTTTAGTTGCACTGATCGTATTGACTTAAACTAAGCAGGAAATATATCTGAACCAGGAAAACTAACAATGTTGCAACTTCCTCTACAAGGATAACTTTACTGTAATAAATAAATTTTTGTTCAAAAGTTAAAAACGTTAACAAAGACATGCAGGAACTGGCTCTCTGCTCCTAATTCCCAAAATAATTTCTCTCTGCTCTGAACACATTTTTGGTACCTCTTAGGACATTTTCCATTTTTTAGCTTGTGTTGTAGTTATTTATGTCCACATCTGATCTGCCCAATAGAGAAAACTATAAAAGCACTGAAGGGACACTCACTGATTCATTTTTATTCACTTTAAAGTGCTTGCTAAGAATGATCCCTTATACAAAGCAGGCAATCTATATTTAATAAAGAAATTGGTGAATTTTTGAACAATCCATATCAAGAATTATACTAACCGTTGTGAAAGAATGCTTACAAGGTGTTTATATGTAACTAAATACTTTGATTCATTTTTCAGATAAAAGTGAAGGAGGAAGAAGATGAGTAGGGCTGTACAGGGTGGAGAGGGTGGCAACTCTGCTTTAGGTAAGTGTTTTTCCCACTTTCCATAGGCAGTAGATGTGGCAAAAAGATGGCTCTTTAAGAGGGTTGGAGACTTAGCCTCTGACCATTCATAGGCTGTATGATTATGGTCAAGACACTGGGAAGTTTCTGGGCCTTGCTCCGCCACCCCTTCATAAAAGAAGTTGATGAAGTGATAAACAATAGTTCCTCCTCACTTGTAATCGTATCAGAAGACTGACACTATTAGGAATCTTAAAGTTCATCTAGCCCCAGAATGGCAATTCAGCATTATCTTAGATGCTGATCTTGGCCTATCAGTGGCAGCTTCTTGCAGTGTTGAGAACGATTCTGAAGCTCTATTTGGACTTAGCGGAAAAGCGCCTCCTGTAGGCACTTACTATGTGTTATGCCAGTGGTTCTCATTAGGTGGGATTTTGCCCTCCAAAAGACTTCTGGCAAAAGTCTGGAGATTTTTTGTTGTTACAACTGGGGAGGACAGGGTGTTCCTTGAATCTAGTAGGTGGAGGCCAGAGATGCTGCTAAATGCACAAGACAGCACCCCCGCCAACCTTTACCTCCAGCAGGAAAGAATTATCTCCCTAAAATGTTAATAGTGCTAATAGTGCTGAGGTTGAGAACTCTGCACTAGACTATGTGGAAATTGTTTGCAAATGGATGATCAAACTCTTCCTGTAGTCCAGCAGGTACATAAGTATCTCCATTTTACAGACAAGGAAAGGTGATCGCAGAATCAGGTGGTCATCACAAGAACGAACTGAGGTAGTCTGATTCTAGAGGCCCTCATTTCCTTTACTATCAAAACATGCAAACTCAAGTAGCACCCGCTTACCTATTACCAATTTCAGAAGCTAAGACCACTGTGCCAAATGTGAAAAATTCCCACTGTGGTGGGCGTGTCTCCAAAGAGAAAAATTATTTGTTCAACAGTTCAAAGAAGAGGGTCTCTAGGAACTCTTAATATGGAACCACTGGTCTTTATTAGACATTCAAATCGTTATTTTAAAATAAGACTCTGAGGAGAAAGCTAATTTTAGAACATTAACAAACTTTTTCAAGAATAATTAGCTCTGCGTGGGTTTCAACTTTTATTTTTATTTTTTCCTTTTGATTTTAGGAGCTGGAGAGCCTGGAAGCTTATTTAGGAGCAGAAGAGGAAATGAAACTATGAAAAGCCACAGTACGATTCCTCCTTTACTTGGAGACAAGGCACAATGTGAATAATTCTCTCATCCTGTCCAATTAACTGCCTCAAGTACACACACACACACACACACACACACACACACACACACACAGAGAAAGAGAGAGAGAGAATGTACACTCTATTATTATTTGATTTGGAAGACATTAATGAAAAATCCCAGAACAGGATGCTAAACAACAAAGCCCTATGCAAATCACTTCCTTTCGGATTGAAGGCTTGTCTCCTACAGAAAAACCAATGCTAAAGAAACAGGCGGAGAGGCTGAAGGTGGTAAGCAAAAGCAAAAGAAAGAAAATAGCTTGAACGAGGAAAGGGACTGGCAGGAGGAGGACAGAGCAAGCCTCTCTCAGAGAGAAATTACAGAAAAACGGAAGGAGGTTTGGGAAAACCCAGTCTAAGCTGCTCCGACGCCAGGGCTGGGCGTGGGCAAGGTGCCTCCTTGGACGGTCCGCGCGCCTGCCAGACGCGTCCTTCCACTACCCGTCCAGCCACCTGGCGCTGGTCGGGCTTTGCGAGGTGGTTTAGGAACCGCGGAGTCATTCGATTTGAAATCTTCTCCAATAAGCTTCTCCGTGTGCCGACGTGGGCAGCATGACAGTCGATTTGCTCAGCAGCATCTCTGGCGCCTCCCGCCCTCGCCCGCCGCCTGCCAGATCCGAAACAGGCAGTCCTAGACATTTCGCGAGGAGGATGGTTCCAGAAAGCGGAGATCTGAGCGTGGTGAATGAAATGTGAACAGGATAGCTCCGGAAAAGAGTCTCAGAAACCTTGAACTGGGGTCAGTTTGGAGACTGGAAATGCGTCGAGCGCTGCAGATGGTGGTTGGCAGGGGGATTTAACACTGTGGAGCCCTTACTCTGTCCCAGGCGCCGAGCCCAGCGAGCCACGCGCGGTGCCCAGCTCGGTGAGGTCGGTTTGTTGGGTCTTCAGGGAGGCTAAATATCCTATATTTGCTATTACCTTCTTCTGGAACGCTCTGTGCGAGACTGGGTGTGACAGCTCCTTTCCCAGGCTCAGGAATCTGGGTAAAAGCCACCCTCGCCTAGAGGCCCTCAGGGTGAGGGCCCCATCACGCGCTAAACCACTTTCGAAAGTGGACTTGGCCTTCCTCTCAGTACTAACAGTCTGTCAGCCTTTTATTTTTTGCATAGATAAGTATATTCTCTTCTTTATTGTCTGCCTTTCCACAAAAAATGCAAGCCCCGTGAGTACTGGAGCCTGGTGCGCCTTTCTCACAGTTGAAAGCTCGCAACTGCTCCTGGCATATACTAGGTGCTCACTAAATGCTCACGCCCTTCCCACCCGCCACCTGCGGCACTCGACACATTTGCAGTCTGCAAACTGACCCCAAACCATCAGCTGCTTGCATTCGTCCTAGGATCAAAGAAGGCCATTGGGCTAGTGGGAAGTCAAGTCGGGTGGACTTTCCCGTCTTTCAGGGAGATTTAATAGCACGACGGTGCTCTCCCCACCCCCTACCCCCTTGCACATAAACTGCACAGAACAAAATCACCCCGGCACGAATCTGCACGGCTGCCTCTGGAGGTAGGGTCACGGTCTCCGAGCCCCGGGTCTCACACTGATGCTGTCCTTTGTCATCTCGTGCCTAGAGTGCTGCCTCCCTATGTATTTCCTCCGTTCTCGACTCCTCTGCCTCAGTCTGACTTTCTCGGGAGGTCGAGTTCTCCTAGCCTATGCGACCGCAAGGGTCCCCTGGAGCCTTCTCCGTAAACCGGCCCCTCCCGCGCTGGCCTCACTTTTTCCTCCTTCCCTGGCCCGGAAAAGCCACTAGAAGAACATTTACCGAACGCCTACCGCGCGCAGGCACAGAGCTGGGCCACCGGCAGCCCCACCCAGTGCCCCGCCGCAGGACTCGCCTCCCTCCGCCCTCCCAACCCGTCCGGAATCCGGGGTCCCTAGTTCCCCTCCCTGCGTCATGGAATCCGGGGGCTTCTTCCGAGGGTATCGCCCCACCTCCTTCCCGAAAAGCGACTTCTGATTGGTGAGATTGTGCGTCACTCTACCGCCCTCCCGCCCCCTCGGGGCCCCGCCCCCGGGCCTCGCAGGCCCCTCCCCTGTGGTCCCGCCCTTGCGCGGCTCCTGGGGCTAATCGCCGGGCGGCGCGCGCGGAGAAGTTCTGGGCAAAGTACTCAGAACTGGCCGCGTGCTGGTGGCGCCCGCCAGCCGGCCCGGGAGAGGGGACCCGAGCGCGACGCGGCCGGTGCGCAGCGCGGCTCCGGCCCTGCAGTCTGTCCGCAAGTGGCCATCCCCGCCCCCGACTCGGGCGGCCGGTGCGGGAGCTGTCAGCTGCAAGTTGCGGGGGGACCGGAGAAGCCGGGGTTGCCTTCTCCCGGTTCTGTGCGCTAACCCCGGAGCCCGGCCCCGGGGAACTAGGGAGCGTCTCCGACTGCACAGCGCTCAGGTGAGCGGCGGGGCGCCCGCCTAAATGGGGCCGGGGTGTCGGGGGTGCCTGGCGGCGGCGCGGGCTCGGAAGGGCTGCGGTTTGGGGGGCGCCGCGGGTTTCTGCAGGACCGGGGTCTGCCCGTGTGGCCCGGGGAGGATCCGGCCCTGGGGCAGACCCAAGCCTGGGAGCTTGGGTGCCGGCTGCAGCTCCCGGGGAGGGAGGACCCGGGTCTCACCCACCCTAGGGCACCTTCCCTCGAGGGACGGCTCGGAGGATTGACCGCCAGGAGGAGCCGAGCGCAGGGGCCGGGGCGCAGGTGCGGGAGGACAGGGCGTGCGGATCTCTCCTGGGCAGCGGGGAGGCGCTGCGCCGGGGCTAGAGGTGCTGCGCCGGGGCTAGAGGTGCAGGAAGCCTGGTAAATTGGACCGAGCGCGACGCTTTACCACATCCGCGGGATGGGGCGCGCCGGAGAGACTGAGACAACGCTCGCGGGGCAGGCGCTCCGCTCGCCGGCCTTTCCAACCCCGGCTTACTCAGCTCACCGGTGCCGGGCTGGAGGCCCAGGGCACATTCCTTTCTTGTCTAAATTTACATATTCATCAGCTTTCTTGCCCTTTCTGGAATTTTTTTTTTGACTTTCCAATTACTACTGTTCAGATCACCTTCAGGCTCACCCTAACTCTTGTTTCAGTGTCTCTCACATTGGTCCTTTCCTGGAGGCCCTGCAGCATCTTAGTTCAGGGTCTTAGGGACTTATGCACTCTGTCTGAACATTGTCTACAGTTGGGTTTTCCTATCTCTGTCTCTGTTTATTCCGTGGTCAGGTAAATTCTTTAAATACTGTCATCATAAGCCAGAAACTCCCAAGCAGCCTGTTAGCGCTGCCCAGCTTCCCGGGGAGCGTTTGTGGCCTCTGGAGTCGCTGATGGGCACTGTCGCAGGTCGTCCAGATACTTCTTAAGCAGGGGCGCGCCGCCCCTCCTTCGGCAACGCAACTTGCTTGCTGCCTTCTGCACACTTGTGCTTGTCCTTCTCCACCTCACAAGCCACCAGTCTCCTCAGTCGGGACTCTTGGAGCTGAGGGGACTGTGAAGTTGTCGGTTTCCATGTGTCTGCATATTGCGCAGAGGTGCTTGAGACCCCCTAGGTGTTGCTCTGACCCTCAGAGTTTGAGTATTGGGATGAGGGCATTTAGAAATATTTTAAACTACAGCTGCAAAAGAGATACTTCCACAGATAGGTGAAAGCGAAGGCCTGTCTTCTCATCATCTGCACTGTACCCCGCAAGTATCATACAAGGTGAGGTCCTCCTGGCTATAGGAGATCAGTCAAGCAGGCCTGGGTTCTTATGCATCCAAGCTAAATGACCATCCCCTCCAGCCAAGCCACATCACCTGTTTGCTGTTGCTCACAGCACTTAAATTTCTCTCTGAAATTGTCTCCTTGGGTTATTGGGTTATCTGCCTTCCCTCATTAGGATGTAAGTACCATGAATTCAGAGACCTTGTCTGTCTTGTTCATCACTTGATCCCCTGTGTCAAGAACACGCAGTAAGTTTGCAATAAACATTTATAGAATGAATAAATGAAACCTTCTCTGTAAATATGAGGAATGAGAATTTCATAGCTGATTTTGATTTTCCATCTTTATCCTTTTTTTACTGTTGGGAAAATTAACAAATAGCAATACTAGGAACTTTTGTAGATTACCGCATTAAACTTACGGAAGTCTGTTAGCTAGGTATTTTTAACCAGATGGGAAATTGAGGGTCCAGCAGGTTAACCAGTGTTGCCAAGGTTATCCTGGCAGAACTAGGATTCCAGCCCATTTTGTCTCTATTGTGCTTGACCTCTTCCAATAAACTAAAATGTGGTTTCCACCATTACAGCTAATAGACATTTAGCTTTATTTGTATCAAAAGCTATGGCTCAGCCAAAAGATTTACTGTTTTATTATTGAGATATATTTTCAGTAATCGTTAATAGTTACATCATAAGCCAGATACTCCCAGGCTGCAGTAAGCTGTAATTTTCTTTTTTCATTTCTTTTTTTTTTTTTTTTTTTTTTGAGACGGAGTCTTGCTCTGTCACCCAGGCTGGATGGAGTACAGTGGCGCGATCTTGGCTCACTGCAAGCTCCGCCTCCCGGGTTCATGCCGTTCTCCTGCCTCAGCCTCCCGAGTAGCTGGGACTACAGGCGCCCGTCACCACGCCCGGCTAATTTTTTGTATTTTTAGTAGAGACGGGATTTCACTGTTTTAGCCAGGATGGTCTCGATCTCCTGACTTCGTGATCTGCCCACCTCGGCCTCCCAAAGTGCTGGGATTACAGGCGTAAGCCACCGCACCCGGCCCGTAAGCTGTAATTTTCACCATCTTGCTGGGCAGTGTTTGAGGTTATCTCCATTTTTCAGGTGAAGAATTGGAAACCGAGGTTTAGGAGCTTGCCTAAGGTCACCAGTAAATTGCTGAGCTAGATTTTTTAATAGTCTGACTTCAATTCTTGCCCCACTAATTAGATGTTAAGTCATGATAGAGTCCAATGATACAAATATTAAAACCATCTGAGATTGGGCTGTAAACTTTCTGGTGCTGATATCAAGTGTCTAGTTGTACTGTTTTCAGAATCCCTGAGACTCTTACTGCCATTGATTTTTGTGGTTGGGTTTATGGTTTGTGGGCCTGGTAGACTGGGGACTTTTAATACAGAAGGAAAGGAAATCCTCCTTTCATCTAGATCTAAAGAGAAATCTGATTGGTTTTACCCATTGTGGTAAATGAACTCTGAACAGTAATGCTTTATACCTCTTAAAGAAAGTGCTGGAAAGCCAGCTAGTTCCTCTGTAAGCAGAGTGGAGAGTTAGAAACCGCTGCTGATTCCAAAAGCTTCTGCAGTAGGCTTTCAGTAAAACAACTACATTTCAACTTTCCACTCTTGCACTGACACTGAGGGTGAGAAGTTGGGCACCTAAGGGGCTCATGGCGAAACAGGGAATGGGCAAGGAATTAGTGATTCCTTCTTTCTTCCACTTCATTCCAGTTTGGGTGCTGGTGTAACATTTCCCCCTGCATAAGGGTTTGGATAATGCAGTTTTATGTATAATGTGCTTCTCGGCAGTGCTGTATTTTCCTATTTGTTAATTCTATTTCAGGAGTACTCCAGGGAGGGTTGGAGAACCCTGCGACCTAGAATGCCTGAGGAAGAGATTGAGGTGTAGGATACTAGGGAAGATGGAAACTGTTAGGTGGAAAAAGTCTTCCATGCATAATTGAGAGTTGTTTATGGTTCTCTGCACATTCCTTTCCTGTCTAAATTTACATATTCATCAGCTTTCTGGCCCCTTCTGGAAATTTTTTTTTTTGACTTTCCAATTACTACTGTTCAGATCACCTTCAGGGTCACCCTAACTCTTGTCTCAGTGTCTCTCACATTGGTCCTTTCCTGGAGGCCCTGCAGCATGTTAGTTCAGAGTCTTAGGGACTTATGCACGCTGTCCTAACATTGTCTACAGGTGGGTTTTCCTACCTCTGTCTCTGTTTATTCCATGGTGAGGTAAATTCTTTAAGCACTGTCATTATGTTGTTAAAAATTCTTGGGTGGCTTATATAGTGAATAATAACATTAATAACAGTAGTAATAGCTGCTGAACTTTTATGTGCCGAGTGCTGTCAGAAGTTCCTGTACATGCATTATTGCATTTAATCCTCAGGGTAACATCAAAGCAGGCATTGTTATTATGCCTCCAGTCTCCAGATGAGGCTAGGAAAAGTTAAGTTCACAACTGCTTTGCAGCTAACATATGGTGGATCTCAGACTCAATCCCCAAGTTATTTTCTCTACTTATTTGCATATGGATTCCTTAGCCTAAAGTCACGATCCAGCAGACTGGGCTCAGCTTTGGCCTCATCCCATCATTCCCCAACCCTGTGAGCTGGTAGTCTGAGTTTTATTAATCAACAAAGTGTTTTGCCTTTGTCCATGCACTCCTGTTGCCTAGAAAGCTCTCTGTTCTCTCCGTGTGAAAACCTAAGTCTTTGAAAGCTTAACTCAAACTACTTTTGTCAGCATAATCTCTCTAAACCCAATTTCCCAGATCATTTGTTTTTTTAAAATATGAGAAACTTCCCAGTTCAGTTTCTGATCACAAAGTATGTTGCTGATGTCCTTCCTTCCTTCAGCATTTCTTACCTTTTATCTTCCCCTATTCCTTTCACCCTGTTGCCTCCTGTGCTAGTAATTTATTCAAACTTATTGCCTCCCTTACTAGATTTTAAATGCTTTGAAGGCAGGGTGAGTGTGTATTCCTTAGGTTTCTATTCCTCACATCACTAAACATGGTGTCCTATCTATAGTAACTGCTCAGTTGAAAAAAGAATATTAATTATATTTGCTTGCATTTTGTTAGAGTATTCTGTGAAAAGGTAATTGGAATGTGACATTTTGTTTTCTAGTTTTCTAATTTGTTTTGATTCGCAGTATTTTATGCCATCATCATTTTATGATGAAGTAACAGAATTCCTAGTTAAGTCCATGAAAAGCACCTGTTCTGGTTGCTCTCATCTTTGGACCAAGGAGATATTACAAGGAGATCTCAAATTCACACATGTAATAATCATTGTCTGTAGAATAAATATTTTGCCTATGTTATGTACTATGGTAATGCTGTTACTAAAAATGTACTAAAATTGTTATGGAATTCAAATGGAATTTTTGTGAATATTTCATGGATCAGTGAATATTTCACATTTTAAAGCAGATTTGAAAGACCCTCTCTGAATCAGCTCCTGCTTCCCTGTCTAGACTCATAGCTCACCACTCACCATTCAGACACAATTCACATATTATACAAGTCATCCGTTTAAAGGTACAAAATTTAAAGGATTTTAGTATATTCAGAGTTGTGCAACCATCACCATAATTTTAAAACGTTTATCACCCCCTAAAAAACGTTTGCACCCATTACCAGTCATTCCCCATACTGCCCGTCCATTCCCCCAATCCCCACCCACTAATCTACTTTACGCCTGTATGGATTTGCCTATTCTGGACATTTCATATAAGGGGAGTCATATAGTATGTGGCCTTTTGTGTCTGGCTTCTTTCACCTAGTTTGTTGTTTTCAAGGTTAATTCCTGTTGTAGCATGTATCAGTACTTCATTCCTTTTTATTGCCTAGTAATACCCCATTGTATGTATATACCACGGTTTTATTTATCTGTTTGCTAGCTGATGGGACTGGCATTTCTAAAAAAGTTTGATGCTAATGTGACCCTAATGTGTAGTCCAGAAGTTCCTTTGAGCCCTGTTCGCTGTTTTATCTTGGGGCTAGAACAGAACCTGGCACAAGATAGATGCGTAATAAACATTCAGATGACTGCAATATTTTACTAAAAGTGTAACTCCTATTATGTTGCAGTCAGCAAAACGTCTTGTCATTAAAAAGAGGTCCTCATAGTTGATTGTTTAGATACTGATTTGAACAAACCAACTGTTAAAAAGAGTCAAGGAACTTTGAACATGGCTGCAATGCTACAGTTTTTAGGATTTGCTTTGAAATAATCTGGGGGTGAGGAGGGAGTACAGAGGAAACAAGGCTGTCCATGAGCTGACGATTATTGAAGCTGGGTGATGAATTCTCTATCTGTGCTGTCTGCTGGGCAGCCATTGGTCGCATGTGGCTATTCAGCCTTTAAAATGTGGCTAGTCCTTACTGAGAAGTGCCGTAAGTATAACGCATACACTGAGTTTCAAAGATTTAGTATGAAAAATAATGTAAAAATACCTCAATTTTTAAACATCACATGTTGAAATGATAATATTTTGAATATATTGTAATAATGTATAATTAAAACTAACTTGTTTTCTTTTACTCTTTGTCTACTTAAGAAATTAAAATTATATCTATGGCTCCTATTACATTTCAGCTGGGCAGTGCAGTGCTATACTTTTGTATATGTTTGAAAGTTTTCATAATAAAAAGTTTAGAAATATCAAAGCCATCTTTTTTAAAGTCTGGAGTATCATATTTTTTATAAAGGATTCCTCTGGTATGAAAGGATTGGGAAATACTGATTTTTTTCAAAGGTGCTTCTTTGCAGAAGCTTGTAGCAGGCAGGCTATAGCCTTCCAATATCATTCCTGGGCTTATTTAAGCTATGTGAACATTTAAAAATTCTTTTATAATAATAAATAGAATAGCAGTGTGAAGAATTGCTTCTTTAGTTATTAATCTAAATGATTTTGTTTTGAAGTTGATGATATATTTCCTTCATCTTAGAAAAATACAGACGACTCACTGGTAATTTCCTTGTTCTTAGCCACTTGTTTGTACCCCTGAAATTGAATTTTCTCTGGACTTGGTTTATAACTGCCTCTACCGAAGTCTGTTGTTTGAGAGCCAGAATATGGTTGTTTCTAGATGCTCCAAGACCCCTTGAGTATGAGTGGAATATGATTGTTAGGGAATAATAATAATGTGTGGGTTTAAAGCCAAGAAGCAAATTTCTTTCATAAAAATTTCTTTAGATGAAAATTATGTTGCTGTCTATATGTCTGTGTTTACTTATGAAAAAAATATCTGAGATAATCAACCTAGTTCTCTGAGTGGGTGTGGGCTGGATGAACAATCAGCAGAATTTTCATCTGTGATTTCTGAGATTGTGTGAGAGTAGATCTGAGTTAAAAAATAGCTTAAATGTAAAGCAGAACAGAATAAAATTGCAATGAGCAATCCAGTGTGGGATTGGCAGAGGATCCCTGACAGTTACTATAAATAAAGTTTGCTATTTTGTTTACCCTTTACAGTTAAAATACTAAAATCTTTATTTTTAGTATTGTGTGGGTCAGATACTTTCCTCAATGTAACATTTCTCCAAATATGTATTAAAATGTAGTACTTGTAAAGATTCCCACACTGGTTTCCTGTCTTGATATCTAATATCGTAATAGTTACAAGAACTTTAAAATTATAGTTTATATCTTATAAAACAAATATTTCTCCCTCCCCAAGTAATTTGTGGTGGACAGTCATCTGAAATGTTTAGAAGCTAAAGCTAATATATATATTTTAATCTACATATATGTATATGTATATGTGTGTATGTATATTTATGTATATATTTTTTAATCTCAGCAACTCTTATTAAATTTGAAGTAGATGCCTCCCTAGAATTAAAGCGTGCACTAAGATTTTTGCTGATACATTTCACAAATATTTATTAAGCACATGCCATGTGCCAGACACCAGGCTGGGTGCAGGGGATGTGGTGATGAATTGAAGAGATGTGGAACCTCCCTTCAAGGAGCTTACAGACTAGAAGGGGATGTAGACATTAAAGAGTTGCAGATAATTCATTAATTACAGTGGGGAGATGTGGCTCAAAGGGAATGAGTCTGGCTTTTAATTGGGACCCTGGAGAGAAAAGTTCCATTTTTTTGTAGGTTGTGATTCAGGCTGCTGAAGGAAGAGAAAAGAGAATGTGGCTGGGGAATCCTCAAAGGGGGATGAGATGAGCAGAGTCCTGCCCTTTTGTGCCTTTCTGCCATTGCTGGAGGCCATGTAGAACTGAGTGGGAGGAGGCCTTAACAACTCTTTTGAGGTTTTGAATTTCTCTCTCTGATGCAACACACAGGTTTGTTTATTTGCTAATGGGAGTTGAATCCAAAATTGAGTTTTTAACACCTTTATAGCAGAAACAGAATGATATCTAACAACCTGTCCTCCAGCATAGCCGTGCATGTAGCTTAAAATAACTTGCTGGCTAGATTCTAGTGTAGCTCAGTTGTCTGGCATCTGAGGCAAAGTGGGTTAGGGGTATGTGACGCCTAAAAGAATACAGGGAAGCCCACTTGGGTTTTTCCCAAGTGTAGGGCTGCTTCATGCAAATTCCTGGCATATATAGAGTTAACTGAGGTTTCCTTCGGAGCTTGTTGGAGTTATTAGGGAATGGGAAACCATCCTTCCTTTGAAAGTGGAGGTAATTATGAATAACAGTGATAACAGTGGCAGCCAGTAGCTGTTGGGCACTCCCCATGTGCCAGGCTAAGTGCTTTACTTACACTACCTCGTTAGATCTTACAACTTAGGAGGTGGTTACTATCATTCCAGTTTACCAATGACAAAACAGAGGCTGGGGAGCAGTCACTTGCTCTTTGGTTTTTCCAACATCCCTTTACCTTTCCTGATTTCCATTTGAGAAATCACTTCTTGCCTTTGGATATAGTCTGCTGGGACCAGAAGGAGTGGCCCCATTCCCCTCAGCTGTGGCCCTGTGAGCCAGGTCAGTCACATGCCTCCCTCTGGACTCTGGGTGTGGGAGGGTCATGGAGAGTCTGCTGCGAGATGTGTCATGGCCAGACCATCTGTGCATACAGCTTTGTTGTGGTGTAGCTTTCCATCCTACGGAGCTGTGCCCGGGTTTGCCTCTCCAGCCTCCTCTTAGTTCCTTGAACTGATTTTTTTTCTAATACATTTTCTTTGGCTTCATTTACCAAATTGCTTTCTGTTGCTTCCACCCAAAGAACCCTGGCTATCCAGGCTTAGAGAGGGTGAAGTAGTTTTCCTATGGTCACACAGAGAGCAAGCGGCAGAACTGGGGTACAGTCAGGTCATTCGGCCTCTATTGCCAAGCCCTTGACCAGAGACCCCCTCTGTGTGCTGAACAGCACTGGGCTGGAAGTCCGAGGCTCGGAGGATGGATGTAGTTCCTGTGGTACCTGCCTCTGGGGCCTTGGGCCACTGCCTCTTTGAGCTGGACAGGGTAGACAGGATGAAATCTATACATAACTGACACCCAGTTTGAGAGGATTTTCTTGTCCGTGAGACTTTTGGACACATTTTGCCCCGGTTTTCTAAAGGCTTTTACTTTGAGGTTTGAGGAATGGTCTGAAGCAGTGGTTTTCAAAGTGTGACTCCAGGAGATGTATCAGTGTCACCTAGGAACTTGTTAGCAGAACTTGGGTGGGGCCCAGACCCATGCAATTGGAAACTCTGGGGGTGGAGTCCAGAAAACTGGTTTTAACCCTTCAGGTGATTATGATGCACACTAACGTTTTAAGCTCCAGACATTTTCGTTTTATTAAAAACAATTTATTATGTACAAGGTGCTGCCTAGAAGCAGGGAGCAGGCAAATGTTAATTAGCCACAGCCCCTGACCTCAAAGAATGTTCACTTCAGTTTGGGATATATATGTTTATAGTACTCCTCCTTCTCCCTACAATTGTGTTTTTTATATCTATCTATCTATCTATCTATCTATCTATCTATCTATCTATATCTATATCCCTATATATTGATCCATCTTTTCTCTACTTATATAAACAAGATATTAAAGTGCTATAGGAGCTCAGGAGGAGTGAGGGAGATGCTTTTGCAGAGAAGTGAGTGTTTGAGACACGTCTTGAAGGGCACATAGGATTGAGATAAAGAAAGGGATGAAGGGGCCGAGTGCGATGGCTCATGCCTGTAATCCTAGCACTTTGAGATGCTGAGGCGGGTAGATCACCTGGGGTCAGGAGTTCGAGACCAGCCTGGCCACGTGGTAAAACCAAGTCTCTACTAAAAATACAAAAATTAGCTGGGCATGATGGTGGGCACCTGTAATTTCAGCTACTCGGAGGCTGAGGCAGAAGAATCACTTGAACCGGGGAGGTGGAGGTTGTAGTCAGCCGAGATGGTGCTACTGCACTCCCTGGATGACAAGAGCGAGACACCATCTCAAACAAAACAAAACAAAACAAAAAAGGGATGAAGGGAAAGGTAGGAAGGACATACTAGGCAGAGGTGGTAGGTTAGGTAGGATGAAATAAGGCATGACATTTTAAGAGTTGGTGGACTATCCAGTTTGATGAAGAGAAGGACTGTGTAATGGGAAAAGTAAGAGCATACAGGAATGGAGAGGTAGATTAGGGCCCAAGTAGTATAAGTCCTAAATCCCATAGTAAGTCCAAAGACTATTCTGTAAACAGTGAACAAGGAGGTGACACGGTAAGAGCTATCTTAGTGGAAAGTGTTCTGGTGGTGACAGAGAAGGGCAGAGGCTGGGAGTACAGGCACAAAGTGATGAGACCTGAACTGGGATGGTCACAGTGAGAGGAGAAAAAAGACAGATAATATCAAAATACTGGAAAGTTAGAATGATAGTCCCTAGGAACTAGGGATTGGGAGTAGGGTTGAGGGAGAAGGCAAAGATGATTACACAAGGGATAATTAATGGTGTTGGTACAATCAGGCAAAAAATAAATTCCACGTGGATCAAAACTTTAAAACAAATAGAAATACAAAAAAATACAATACACTTTTAATAATAAGAGGAAAAATCCTTTCTAGATAGGACAAAAAATCCAGACGCTATAAAAGAAAAGATTGGTTTATTTGATTACATATCATTTTTGCGGGGTCAATTTTTAAAAACTATGTCAAAAGGCAATCAACACATTTAGGAAAATAATTGCAATTCGTATCACAAAGACCTACTTTTATCAATATGTAAAGAACTCCAACAAATTAGTACGAGAAAGGCCAGTTACTGTAAAGGCAAAGAGTTTGAACACTTAATTCACGAAATGGCATACAGATGACTGTTAAACATTTGAAAACTTTAACCTCACTTATAAAAGGAGAAAATGCAAACGAAAACTTCATTGAGATGCTATTTTTCACCTATCGGGTTGGCAAACATCACAAAATGTGATAACAGTGTTGGCAAAGGTTTGAAGAAACAGGTATTCATACATCGTGGATGGAAATGTAAATTGGTCCAAACTGTAGCAAGCGATTGGCAGCATCTGTCAAAATTGCAAATGCGTGCACTCTCTGAATCAGCAATAACAGTCCTAAGAACTTTATTCTACAGATACGCAAAATTCACAAAATGATATATATGCAAAATTGTTTCTTGGAGTATTTGAATAAATACCAGATTGCAAGTAACTTAATTTTCATCAATAAGTACTAATTAAAAATAATAGAGCCGTTAAAAATGAGGCAGCTCTACATTTTCTGACATGGAATGATATGTGAGATTTATTGTGAAGTTAAGAAAGAAGTGAAGTATAGAATATCCATATATAATATATATTTTATATGAATATATGCATATACACATGGACATATATTCATGCATATATGCACACATGGATAAAATTGGTGGGCTGAGGCTGGTGCCGTGGCTCACACCTGTAATCCTAGCACTTTGGGAGGCCAAGGTGGGCGAATCATCTGAGGTCAGGAGTTCGAGACTAGCTGGCCAACATGGTGAAACCCTGTCTGTACTAAAAATACAAAAATTAGCTGGGCGTGGTGGTGTGTGCCTGTAATCCCGGCTACGCAGGAGGTGGAGGCAGGAGACTCACCGGAACCCGGGAGGCAGTGGCTGCAGTGAGCCAAGATCTCGCCACTGCACTCCAGTCTTGGGTGACAGAGGGAGACTCCGACTCAAAAAAAAACAAAAAAACTGGTGTGCTGAAGCCAGTTTACACCGGCATGTGGGAACCAACTGTGCGTGACTTCCCAAGCCCTTGGCTGATTACTTCATGTTGGTAGTTTGAAGCCAGCCACAGTGGGAGTTTTTACACCATGGAAATCAGGAAACATAACACATGAGGATATTTTTGTTTTTGTATTTCCAGAGAGCTGGTTGATAAACCTTTAATTGTACTCACTGTATATATAAAAATATAAAATATCTTTTTAAGGTTATACAAGAGGTTGCTATAACATCAGACTCTCCTAGGAAGGGGTAACGGAAGGCAGGATAGGTGTGAAGTTGAAATTATACCTTTTGAATATTGTTCCAAGTAAATGTGTTACTCCAAGTAAATATATAAAGCAAACCAAAAAGTAACTGCAGAGTTTCAGGCCTATGTGACTGTGTTATTTATGGTGCCATTGACTACTGCTGGGGAAAATAGGAAGATGAGTAGATCTTAGAGGAAGAGAGTGCTTTTGGTTTTGCATATGCTGAGCTTGAAGTGTATGGGTGGTATCAGCACAGACATGTCCAGCAACAGCGCAAGAGAGAGGGCAGAGCTGTTGATCAGTTCTGGGAGTCAGCAGTTTAGTTAAAATTGTGACAGTTAAGGGGGCCTTTACCTGTAGAACCTTTGAGGCAGGTCCCAGGAGAGAAAGGGGGAAGCATGTAGTACCTTGGGGAAGGTAAGCCAAGAGGTAGGTAGGGGAAGGGTAACTAGTCACAAAGATTGGAGGACCATAAAATAATAATAATGGCAGTTTCTTAATGAAGTATTTGCTGGAAGTGAGACACTATTCTCCGTACTTTTTGAAAGAACATCACCTGATTTAATTCTCACAATCGTTCTCTGGGGTGGGTACTTTTTCCATGATAACTGTTGAGTTGGGGAGGGTAATTTCAAAGAATAAACCAGGAGAGATCTCATGGGAAGGGTGTTAATAGAGCAGGACCTTGAAGTGTCCTGGTACAATTTCAAAAGGTAGAGAAATGGGAGAGAAGGACATTTCAGGTAGAGGGGAGTGATGAGCAAAGGTGGAAACAGTGTTATCCCTTGCAGCTGTAGGGTAAGAATTCATGGGAACCCGAGGGTGGCGCCTGGCTACTTCATCCTCTGGCCATTGGAGAGCTACAGAATGTTTTGAGCAAGGGAATATGTGTTAATCAGTTCAACTGGTAGTCAGATACAAAAATTAAATGTTGTATGATTGGAAGATTTGTGTGTGTACATTGTGGGAAGGAGGGATGTTAGGAAACAGGAAAAATTGTCATAAAAATTTGAGATAATGTAGATGACTTGTGAATACAGATTTAGAGTGTCTGCAAACAGGCATTGTGATGGCTCATGCAAATTCAGTCTCTTAAGCTGAATTTGCCTGTGTGGCAGTGTATTGTTTATCTTATGTATTAGTCACTTAGGGGATGTTTTTCATATATTTTCCAGAAGACTGTGAATGGGGAATAAGCAAAGTGGCGGTAAATAAAAAAATGATTATTTGTTGACATAAATTTGTATGTACGTGATTTATATATGAGTTTTGCCTGGGAAGTAATGATCAGCTTCATGAGGCACACACAAGCCCAGCCTCTTTAGAGAGGCGTTGTGTTTGTACTAGCAGTTCTTTTGCCTTATAAACATACATATACACAAACATAGTGTAAAACTCCACCCTAATTAGGTTTTCAGCTCAGTCTTTCTCTGGGCCAGTGTCTTCTTTAAGTTTGTTTTGTGTGTGTGTCATTAAGGAATGATACCAATAATAGGGTGTCAAAAAGGAAAGGCTTTGGCCTAAACATGGCTCAGAAAAAGGACTGCCTGGCCTTCTTCATGCACACCTGCCAATGCATCATACTTCTGACTTGTAATTCCTGTTTTTCTAGTCTTTGATCCTGTGGGGCAAAATAACATTCCAGCTTGTTTGTTACTTTGAGTTCTGCATCATTTGTTCCTTGATTAAGGGCCTGGAAGCCCCACTTGTTTGTGGCATCCAGAGGTCTTATTTTCCTGGGTGCGTGTAGCTAGGTGTAGATAGATCTTTATATTAGATGACTGCCTTTTCTGACCCACAGATAAGACACCTTTGTCTGACAGATGCTAGGGGTCAGAAGGACAGGATGTGGGAGTTTGGTTTCTTTTGTAAAATGTGCAGTGTGTGGTCTCTGCAGGTGCTGCATTTCTCTTCGTGGCTAAGAACTTACCAGTCTGGGGAAAATACCCATGTAGGAAGTGAGATCTGTGGGTCTTGCTGTAGCTAGTTAACTCAGGCTGAGGTTTAGCAAGTCATGGACCTTCCACATCCTTTTAACAGTACTGTTTCTCCTCCTCTCTCTCTTAGAGGACTTGTGTGAGACTTAGCCAGGTGTCAGTGGATGTGAAGGGGGTTTGGAGGAAACAAGGGCAAGACAACATTCTGGCTGGGCAGGGAGCCAGCTGGAGGGGTGGGGCCACGTGAATGGGACACACCCTTGAGGGAAGTGGTTCTAAACCTCAGCAGTGTCAGAGTGTCCTGGAGGGACTGGTAAAACACTGAGTTGAGTCCGTCACAGTGGCTAATGCCTATAATCCCAACACTTTGGGAGGCTGAGGTGGGAGGATTGCTTGAGGTTAGGAGTTCAAAACCAGCCTGGTTAGAATAATGAGACTCAGTCTCTACAAAAACAAACAAATTAATTATTTAATAAAACAGATTGCTGGGCCCCACCCCCACAGTTTCTGATTTAGTGAGTTTCTGAGTTAACGGGACCTGAGATTCTACAATTCTAATAAGTTATTAGGAGATACTGACTCTGGTTCACGGACCCCTTAGCAGATCCAAGCATTGGTTCAGCAGGCAAAAGACCAAGTCTTGACCAGCCTGGAGTCCATTCTGATTCCGAGAAGAACCAGAGAATTCTGGTTATCATTAGATTGTCATAACCCCCTTATTTTATATAACACTTCCACATTTGTAAATCACTTTAATATATGTTGCTTCTCACAACAAAATAACCCTGTGAGGTAGGCAGGGGAGTTATTAACCTTGTTGGATGACTAAGGAAAATAAGATTGAAGACAGATGACTGACTTACCCTAGGGGCAAAAATAGTTGAGCTCATACTTATATCTAGATTTTCTTACTGTAGATTTATTGCTCCTTCTACATTGTCTTTTTTCCTTGGAAAATACTACATTTTATTCAAATGATTTTGAGACAAAACAAAATTAGGGAGATGTAGAATCCTTTCCCTCATGCATTCACAGTAAATATTTTTTGAAGACATAATACAGAGCACATACTTATTGTTGAATAAATGAATGAATGGTTTCCATAACTTCCCTAACTCTACTTCTGAACTCATGCACTTTAGTGACCCAGTAGTATCAATTACAAATAATAAGAAAAGCACAATAATTAATTAATACAACATGCCTATTAAAAATACTTCCCAAAACATTGCCTTTAAAGCTAGTAAAAAGCTTCGAGATCATCTGCTTAGGTATTGCTCAATGTTTGTCCAACTTTACTTATTTTAATCACAGCTCCCAACACAAAACAACTTTTAAGTTTAGAATAGTTTTAGAGGTAGAGAAAAGATGTGAAGATAGTACAAAGAATTCCCATATGCCCCAAGTGGTTTTCCCATTGTCGATATCTTACCTTAGTATACTTTTGTCACAATTAATAGACCAGGACTGTTGCAGTATTAATAACTAAAATCTATACTTTATTCAGATTTCCTTAGCTTTTCCTTAGTGTCCTTTTGCCGTTCCAGGACTCCATGTGGGGTTCTACATTATCTTAGTTGCCATGTCTCCTTAGATTCCTCTTGGCTCTATAGTTTCTCAGGCTTTCCTTGTGTTTGATGACCTCGAGAGCTTTGAGGAGTAGTGGTAAAGTATTTTGTAGAGTATGTCTCCACTGGGATTTGTCTGATGATTTTCTTGTATTGGACTGGGGTTATGGGTTTTGGGGAAGAAGATTACAGAGGTAAAATGCCATTCTCATTACATCATATCAAGAGTATAGGTTATCAGCATGATTTATAGTTTTGGTCATGTTGACCTTGCTCATCTGATTGAGGTAGTGTTTGTCAGGCTTCTCCACCATATGGTTATTTTTTCTTCCCCTTTCCATACTATACTCTTTGGAAGTAAGTTATTATGCACAGCTCATACTTAAGGAGTGGGGAGTTACACTGTACTTCTTTGAGGGCAGTGTAGCTACATAAATTATTTGACATTCTTCTGTGAGTTGGATTTGTTTCTTCTTCTCCATTTGTTTATTCAATCAGTTTTTTTAATCAGTGTGGATCCATTGATATTTATTATATACTTTGGATTATAATTTAGTAGTACTTTATTTTATTGCTGAAGTTCGTCCAGCTTTAGCTATTAGGAGTGCTTTTGGTTGGCTCCTGTATCCCTTTGATTTAAGTCCATCATTGTGGATATTTTTTAGCATGTTGTTACTTTTTGGCACTACAAGGTACTCAGGCTAATTTTATATAGTCCTTGTCCCTCCTCTAGAATCATTTTTTGTATGGGTGATGTTGGTCTTCATCCACTAAATTGATTTCATCACCCACTACATGGTTTACTACCCACGGTGAAAAACACTGATCTGTTTCCACTCCTCACATGTTAAAGATAAGAAAATAGACACCTCAAAAGGTGAAATGGTTTATCTAAGGTTACGCCTCTTTGGTAGCAAATCCCAGGCTAGGACCAGGTCCTCTGAACTTGCAGTCCTGCCCCTTTTTTACCACTCCATGCTATGCTGGCAGATTCCATCACTCAGAGTCTGGTTCAGTATACTCCCATCTCACCCAGGTCCTTGTGCATAGGCAGTCAGATGTGCACTCAGACGGATGTGCTGCTGTCTGCCCTGGGCAGATATCAGCAAAAAAGGGAAAGTGGGCTGGCCAGATTCTTGTGAGTCTGTGTTGCCTGGTTGGAATGGAGTTTTGTCATGGTGAACCAATTACAGACCCACAGAGTGGCACTGCTGACATCAGCATTTTGCAGCTGTGGTTTGACCACATGACTGGCCTCTGTGTTCTGGGGAAGTTGGCAGAAGAGTGGCTTTTAGAATCCAACACCCCCTTCCTTTCCATGGGGGAGGATGAATTCAAGAAAGAAGTGAATTCAAGCAGCAGACCCCTCAGATTTCACTTTATCCTGTGAACTCCTGACATCCACAAAAATAGAACTGAGCAGACAGGTTTTTACTGCTCTAAAAGCCCAAACAACCTGGTATTAGGATCGGATGTGAAAAATCAGTTATGCCAAGAAGCTTATTTTCCTTTGTAAGCGGAAATAATTCAGTCATCAAAAAGTTCTGAAGATGCAGGGAATAATAAGGGACAACCTTATTTCATATTCATTTCTCAGAATGTTACATTTCAAAAATATTTAAAAACTTTTTATTATAATTGAGGGTGGGCACTCTGGCTGAAGAATTATTCCTATAAAGGGTTTTAAAAGAATTCAACAATGGTGCTATATTAGGGCATTTGTTTGCAAGTGACAGAAACTCATCCAGCATAAGGACAGTGTAAAAGAAAATTTATTGGCTTATGTTGCTAAAACATCCAAAAGTAGTGCTAGCTTCAGGCACAGCTGGACCTAGGGGCTCAAGTCATGCCATTAAAGCCCTGTTTCTTACCATGTCTTAGCCTGTTTTCACATGACTTCGTTCTCAAGCAGGCTTTCTCTGTGTGTGTCTTAGCTACAGGCTTGTCTCCTATATGCCCAGCAAATCTTAGTTCTATAGATGCTTCTTCGCTCTGGTTGTTCCCACCTGGGTCATGTGCCTAATCCTAAACCAGCTACTGGGGCCAGAGTTGTCAGGGCTGTTACTGGCCAGGCATGGGCCAAGTGTCTCCTCTGCTCTCCTCTGCTCTCCTCCTCTCTCCTCCTCTCTCCTCCTCTCTCCTCCTCTCTCTCCTCTCCTCTCTCCTCTCTCCTCTCTCCTCTCTCCTCTCTCCTCTCCCCTCTCCCCTCCCCTCCCCTCCCCCTCCCCTCTCCTCTCCTCTGCTTTCTTTTTCTTTTTCTTTCTTTTCTGTCTCTCTTATCTTTCTTGTCTTTCTTTCTTTATTTCTGATAGAGTTTCACTCTCGTCGCCCAGGCTGGAGTGTAATGGCGTGATCTTGGCTCACTGCAACCTCTGCCTCCCAGGTTCAAGCGATTCTCCTGCCTCAGCCTCCCGAGTAGCTGGGATTACAGGCATGCCCCACCATGCCTGGCTAATTTTTGTATTAGTAGAGATGGTGTTTCACCATGTTGGCCAGGCTGGTCTTGAACTCCTGACCTCAAGTGGTCCACCCGCCTCAGCCTCCCAAAGTGCTGGAATTACAGGTGTGAGCCACCAGATGTCTCTTTATTAAACAACAGGAAGGTTGATGTGCTGGTACCAAAATGGAGAGTTGGTTGGGCAGACAAAAATAATGTATATCTGTCCTTTATGATGTTGTGAACACTGAGGATAAATGCTTGATGAATGAGTAAATGGCCAGCTCGATGCTATCCATGCATTTGTTTATTTAGTCCTTTACCAAGTTATACTCATTTATTGTATGGACTTTTGAGCCCTTCTAGAGAGATCTCCTTGTTTAATGCGCTATGCTAACTGCCAGTCCTTGGTGCGCCCTGTCTTAGTGTGTTCAGACTGCTATAATAAAATGCCAGAAATGGAGAAGTTTATGAACAGTAGAAATTTGTATCATTCAGTTCTGGAGGCTGGGAAATCCAATATCAAGGCACCAGCAGATTTGGTGTCTGGTGAGGGCCTGCATTCTCATAGAGGGCACCTTCTAGCTGTGTCCTCTAAATGGTGGATGGGGCACAGCAGCTCTCTGGGAGCTTTTTTGTGGGAGCGCTAATGCCATACAGGAGGGCTCCATTCTTAAATCACCTCTCAAAGGTCCCACCTCTGAATACCATCACCTTGAGGGTGAGAATCTCAACATATGGTTTTTGTGGGGTACGTAAACATTCAGACCATAGCAGGACCTCAGCAGATGCTTCTTCTTGTTAATTTCAAGGTTAATTTCAACTAGACTTGGCTAGATCATGGTGAGCCTCTCTCCCCTGATCCTAGTCAGATATTGGTCTAATACTAACCAGGTCGGTATTAGACAGTTTATGATTGGTTTTGGCTGAATGGTCAGCCAAAAGACCATCTTTATTAAAGACGTAGATGTCCTTAATAAATCTGCTTTGCTGTTGAGGGGAAAGAAGGTATCTTCCTTTTTCCCTTCATGCCATTCTTAGCTCACATTATCAGTGGTTAATTCTAATCCTTCCTTTTGTAAGGGGGAGAAGAATTTTTTTTTAAAAAATCATTACATGAACAAAGAATTGTTCCAGGTTTAAAAAAATTATTTCGAAGTTTAATTATTCAGATCCCTTGCTGGTTTTCCTTGTTGCTACCTGCCTTTTGCAAATTTCGCTGCTTATTAGAACCACTTCCCGAAGGTGGGCAAGGTAAGATCGAGGGGTGTAATTAAAACCTTGATGGCATCCTATCTTTTTTCTTATTTCTTTTTGGAGGGACTGTGTACTTGGTGATACTTCTGTGCAAAACCAGGTTTGTGCATTGACCAAGATGAACTGTGATGGATTATCTGTGAAATTCAGCTAATTATCTTTTTGTGTTTCCTTTTACAACAGGAAGTTTAAAGTTGGCTGTGAAGTCACCCCTGGTGACCGGTGGTCACCTAGAGTTCACATCTTTTTCTTTTTCTTTCCTTTTGAGTTTTGTTGGGATCAAATTAAAAATGAATTAATGCCAGGTTCAGAAGAGGCTAAGTGTTTGGGCCTGTTCATCTGTCTCAGAGTGCCTGTTCTATATTTCACAGCCCAATAGGAAAGATTTTTAAAAATCTGCCTCCATTAGCACAGATAATTGAGTTTACGATATATTGATTTTGTGTTGTCCAGCTTCCGCATTTATTTCTGCTCTGCTTGACTAGCTTAGCACCATCAATTTATTTTCCTATTTTTAATCTCCAAAGTATTTGTATGTGGGTTGTGGTCAGGATTCATAAAAACCATTTTGATTAGGTTTCTCATTCATTTATATACCACACAATCGGGGCATGCCTTTGTATTATGAGAATATTTTTAGAAGACTAATGAGGTGGAAGGATCTGTGTTTCATTTCTCTTAGTTTCCCACTATTCAGACACCTGCAGTTGCCATTGATTACTCCTCCTGTGGTACTCTCACACTCTCTTTGTCTGTTGTGCCGTGTTTTAAAATAATATTGGGAGGGAAGCTGGGTGCTGAGGCATATATCTGCATTGGAATAAATAATCGTTTTTTTTCTTAGTAGTTCAACAGAAGGTTCATTTAAGAGTAGTAGCTATTTTGGTACCATTTAAGGAAATTCTTTTATCTTTCTCTGCAATCTTTGCCTACTCTCAGTAGCTGATCTCCGTTGGTCACCTCACTTTATTCTTAATCAAAAAATTTGAATACCATTTGTGACTCATGCATTGTTTCGGAAATAGAACATTCTTTTTTGTCCAAGTTCTCTTTTCAGTGGTAGGCTCTTTGGTCAAACCAGTGCAGGTCAGCTGTGTTTTACAAGTGGCCGATAAGCACGTCAGCATTTAGAAAAACATTTATTCATGAAAGGTATTTTAAAAGGAATATATTTTCTTTTGGAAGTTTCACCTATTGATTTATTTTAGGAACATTTTTATTAAAGTATAATATGCCCGCAGAAAACTATACAAAGCATCAACATATAATCTAATGAGCTTTCGTAAGATAAATAACCTGTGTAACCAGCATCCAGAACAAGAAACAGATTATTACCAGCTCTTCCGAAGTCCCTTTAATATAGCCCCTAGTCCCTATCCCTACCTGCAATGGGTAATTTCCATCCTGATTTGTAACACCATCAGATCAGCTTTGCTTGTTTTTGTAACTTATGTAAATTGACTCATGTCAACACTTTAGGTCTGTGAGAGTCACTCATATTTTGATGTGTGGTTTTTAGTTTGTTTATTCCCATTGCTGTTAGAATCGCATTGTGTTAATATGCCAAAATTTATTTATCCATTCTACTATTGATAAATATTTGTTTTTTTTCTGTTTGGGGTTTTTATGATTAGTGCTGCTGTGAATATTCTCGTACATAACTTTTGGTGAACAAATGTGTGCGTTTTTATTGAGTATATACCAAGGAGTAGAATTGCTGGGTCACAGAGTTAATATATGTTTAGCTTCAGTTGATTCCCCCAAACAGTTTTCCAAAATGGTTGTGCCCATTTACGTTTCTTCCAGCAGTTTATGATAGTTCTAGTTGCTCTACATCTGTACTTGTTTTCTTTTTTGTTTTAGCCATTCTAGTGAATGTTTAAAAATTACAATTCATGGATTATAGAAAAGAAGTCTGTAATCCCCTTAATACTTTGATCTTAGTTAGGTCCTTTAGTCATTCAAGTCACGGCCAGAATTTCAGTGTTAAAACAAACATTAAACAAAAAACTTAGAGAAAAGATGATCAGCATTTCAGTGGTGATATGGATGTCTAGGCCAAAGAACAAGTCTGCAGATCTTCACTTTATTTTATTATCCCCATCACTAGATTTACAATATTGGTTTGGAAGTTGAAAACCACATATGCAGTTAGAAATGCACAGTCTTTTTAATTCAGTCTTCCATGGCACATTAATTGAGTGAATGTGCTGAATATCACAGGGAATGCTAAGATGAAGAATATAATCTGGACCTTCAAGAAGTTCATATGTGTACATGGCAGAGTGAAGTGTTCACTCTTCATATGAAGTGTTCATATGTGTACTATTATGAAGTGTTAAAAATGCTCCCTGGGCACTCTGAGGAAGGAGTGATTAAGTCCTGTGAGAGGAATACAGGAACACTTCATAAACATTGAAATGCCTTTGAACTTGACTGTCAAGAAATTTTGTAAGTGAAGTTGGAAGTAATGGGCATTTCCCAAAATGTAGCCCATTTGGAGAATAGCAAATAGCTCAGAGTAGTTGGATCATAGAATGTGCAGAGTAATACAAAGGAAGAAAGTTAAAGGGTGTGAAATAAATTTTCTTAATATTCAAAGAGAGACTATCAATCAAAAAAAGCCAAAAAACCTCATTAGAAAAAGCAATTAAAACACATGGAGATAGCATTTTTTACTATCCTATTGACTGAGATTTAACAACAGTGTTTAATAAGAGATTTATATTGATCAGCATGTGGAGAAATGGTCTTCATTTATGGCTGGCAGGAGAGTAAATTGCTCTAAACCTCTATGGAGGACAATCTGGCAATCTTTTTGAAAATTGAAAACATGCATACTTTTTGACCCAACAATTCTCCTTTTAGAAATGTACCTTACAAATATGCTTATATGTGAGCAAAAGATTATGACAGTAAAAGACTGGAAATAACCTAAATGTGGGAGAATGTTAAGTAAATAATGGCTTATATAGAGAATGGGGGAGCTTCCTCCTTATTGATATGGAACAGTCTCTAAAATTTATTGTTAAATGGAAAAAAGAATGTATAAAACAGTGTATGATGGCATTTATGCAAAAATTGGGAAATGAACATGTTTCTGATAAAACAAGTATGGAATTGATTATATTAATTGCTTCCTGAGAGAACAAGATCATGGAGGACTTTGAATTCTAGTCTATTTTTTAGGTTTTACTGAATTCATCTAAGTGCCCTCCCTCCTTTTTGGTTACTGTTCTCACAGTAACCAAGTGAGGAAGCAGTTTTTATTTGTGTTTTACAGATGAGAAAGTTGAGACTCAGGAATTTAAGCAAAATAATTCAGTGGTTGATATTAGAGAACAAGAAGTATATTATTTAAGAAATAACTTACATTTACTATATTTTGTTACTAAAAGGACAAAAAGCAAAACAAGTTGAAGCTTAGTGATTTGAGACATGTTTGTTATCAATTTTATCTGGATCCTTACCTGAGTACCCTGTTACTACCATGATCAAATTTCAGCTGTTCAACTTAGATTAAAGCTTGGTTTCATACTCTCTATCCCTAGGTGG
Source organism: Pongo pygmaeus (assembly GCF_028885625.2). Taxonomy (NCBI): domain Eukaryota; kingdom Metazoa; phylum Chordata; class Mammalia; order Primates; family Hominidae; genus Pongo; species Pongo pygmaeus. The sequence continues at coordinate 61,777,594 of NC_072379.2, forward strand.
AAACGTTGGAATTCATTAGGAAAGAAGTAATTGAGGGCTTGATAAGTTTTTGCTTAATGCAACCTGAAGATTTATTTGTTTGGGGCATTCGGAACTGTAATCCTGTTTTTTGTTTTTTGCTTTTTTAATTGACCGGAAGGCAGGCATTGGATTTGATGGTAAGTTTTTTTGTTTTTTTGTTTTTTTTTTTTTTTTTTTTTTCTATTCTGCCATGTCTCAGCAAAGTGTGGATTAATGTGACTTTAATAGTATTGGCCCCCTTCTTTTAGACTATTAAATTCCTCTCTTATTGGAAGCAATGGGCCTATTCAAGTACAGAGACTGAAACTTTCTAGAGTGGCTTAAACAGCAGTTCTACCTACTTAGTCTTATACCTGCACAGCACCAGGCAAGGCAGATAACATGACTTATTCTAGTTATACTGATGAGCAGACAGAACTCATGGTTGTAAAGGGATGTGCCCAAAATCTTACCACTTTAATTGATGGAACAGACAATGAATAAAAAAACTAGAAATTCAGTAGAACAAAGAGAACACATTTTAAAAAGGAATTTCAACAGACTAAAAGAACTCCATGAGAAGAAATTAATAATGGTTGAAGGGTGAAAGTTAAAAAAGGATAAAACCTGAATTTTCTTATAAAGAAACAAAACAGTATATCTCCATTGAAAAATAAAATTTTATTAAGGTAACGCAAGTATCTAAAAGACAGATGGGAAAAACCACGAAATGTAGAAAAAGGTCTGTTTTACAAGGAAGAATACAAAGAATCCAGAAGTTTTAGGTCTAACAATGAGACTATCTAAACAGAAAATCTTCCTTGATAAATGTATATATGCCTCATGTGTGTAAGACAAAGGAAGATGGCCATTTGATAGTGAAGATATGAAAATGGTAATTCTACTGCTTTACTCTTCCAGTGTTTTACTCTTCAGTTCTTCGTAACAACAAATACATGGAATGGGCAGGTGGGACATAAAGCCAGAGTAGAGAAAACTAATGCAGGATTGGTTTTTAAAAATTAGCTGTATTCTTTTCTGAGTGCCCTTATCTCTTAATGAATAAAACAGTTCTATCCACTGGCATCCTTTGCGCATGTGGAAATAGAACAGGGAAGGGTTGGTTAACTGGAAGCCAGTTGGCACCTTTGAGGCTGAGTCAGGGGCAGGCTTTGCCCTGGGGCAGGCTTTGCAGTATTTCAGTCACAGAGCAGTTTTATTGAAGCTTTCATGGCTAAGTGGGTTTATGCATGATGGGAAGCAGCACTGAGTTCACATCCAGATGTTGACTGTGGGTCACTTTCATCCCAGGAGGAGTCAGTCAGTATTTTCCATGGAGACTGATCCAGGGCCTGATGGAAATGGGCATTTTCATTAGTGATCTAGAATATAAAGTGGAAATTATACTCTTAGGGCTTGCATAATCTCATGGCTACAAATGCAGGGTTTTCTCAGCAGGACCAAGAACTAGTTTGAGTGAAAAAGATCTGAAAGACCAGTGACTAAACTTCACAGCAGTGGCTGTGCTGAAGAAGCTCAATGATTGTATGTTTTTAAAAAACATTCATTCTGTAGATATTTATTGAATGCCTACTAATGCGTCAAGCCCCCTTGTGGGTCCAGGGGATACAACAACAAACAAAGTCCCTGCCCTCATGGAGTTTGCATTATAAGCAAATAAATATATATATCAGGTGATATAGTAAGTGCTGTGGAGAACATTAAAGCAGGGATAAGTAGGTTAGAGTGTATAGGGGACAGGGGTGCTGCTGTTTGATTTTACATAGAAATGTCCAAAGGCCTCTCTGATAAGGTGACATTTGAGCAGAAACCTGAAAAAAGAGGGGAAGCACAGATTGCACACACATCTACTTAGAGAAAACAGGAAGTGCAAAGGCCCTGAGGCCACCCCAGTAGCCTCTCCTCTACAGAACAACCAGGGAGAATCACTAGAATGGAAGCTCTGTGAGAGCAGGAACAACATGTATCTTGTCTACCACTGTATTCCCAGCACTGGAAAAATTCCCAGCACATTGTAAGTGCTCAGTATATTTTTGTTGTTGGAATAGATTAATTGCTAAATGACATGGTAGCCCCCAAACTCATTATGGGAAAAGTTTGCTTTCTTCCTTATTGGTGGGGAATTAACTGGTAAATTAACCTGCTACTGGCTTTCAGCAAATTCATGAATGATTGAACTATAATAGTTTATTAATTCAAAAATAATTTTTTGGAAGTCTGTTATGTGCCAGACACTGTTCAAATGTTGGTAATATGTATAGTAGTGAACGAAAGAAAATCCCTGCTTTCATGAAACTTGAGATAAGGCTAACTCCCTGGCAGAGTTGACAAATGGTCAGATACTGAGAATCAAGAAGTAACCAAGGCACATTATGGATCTTTGAGGCTGTGATTATGGAGGGCATGATCACATTTCCCTTGCCTGCCCTTTTGCCTCACCCTTTAATCCATCCTTAGATCCATTCCTTTAGTACTGTCTGCATGAACCCTTGGCCAGAAGGACCACTTATCAGACCCCATGGGATACTTTTTATGCTCTTTCCAAAAAACCTTTTCAAAGTGTCTTCCACCTTCATAATTTCTAGGTAATGTGGTTTGGTCATCGTATTCCTGCTAAAAATTTCCAGGTTTGAAATTAAAGAGAAGGTCAATGCAAAACGACTTTTTGTTTGTTTTTTAGGGTCCACATCTTTAATTCTTTTCAACGTACTGTTGGAAGAACCTAAGCTTATTTGTATGAGATGGGGTCAGGAGGATTGCAGACTTGCCTTTTTACATCTTGGCCCCCTCTGTCCCCACACCTTTTTTTTTTTTTCTGATTTGTGTGAGAATTGACTAGGCAGCACTGAGTAACATGGTTGGGATAGAGAGAGTGCTGTTTGTCTAAACACTTTGTTTGCAGCAGAAATGCCAAGGTTAACTGGGTCTCTTGTGGATATGATTATATGAATTCAAGCAGTGTAGATGATTCTTGGCATAAGAGTAGCTGTAACAACATTCATAATTATATAGAACTTTTAAAGCTATTTTGGTCTGATGCCTTACCTTGGGTCTGAAATATTTTGACATCCTTATGGAGAAAGGATTAAAAAGTAAGTCTCTCTTGGTGCAGAGAATAAATAACTTCACGTCTAAAAATATCTTAATATGCAAAAAAAAAAAAAAATTAATCCATAGTGTTTGGACAGACTTTTCAGCACAGCCAGATGATTCCTGGTGCTCAGGAGAGTATTTTGGCTTGAGTGATTCTGTGTTTGGACATTATCGCTACTTTGTTTGCCTAGGTGAAAAGGATAGTTTTGGGAGAAAGTAGAAGAGTGGAATACCATGGAAGAGGAAGGAAGGTCTTGGATGAAGAGCTTCACAGGGCCTGTTTGGAGCTGCCACTTCCAGTGTACTCAGACCCCTTTCTCTGAGTTTGTTCTAAGGTTCATCTGGTGACTGAGGAAGTGTTCCAGACTGTTGATCATCATTGTGATGATTACCATAAGGATTATTTTCTTCATGAGCTGTTTTGTCTCACATTTTGTAGCAAAAGCTATTCCTGGGATACATGCTGCCTCCTTCTAGTTCATGCCGTTGAACATTTAATGGAGAGTCAGGCATTGACCATTTATTAAATGGAGCTCCAGTTGTGCCTTGATCTAAGTGACTTGGAGTTTTATTTTCATTCTTTTGTTCCGCATTTATTGGGCACCTACTGTACCAGGATCTGAAATAGGTAGTGGATACAAATCTGCAGCTTCTGTTTAGAGTAAGCTTCCTTCCCTGGCTATGAACTGTTTGATCACTGACACAATCTGACTGCTTCCTAATGTGCCTAATTCTTTTTCTGATGATCTATTTAGTTTTCATACTGAGAGTAATAATGAGTGCTCAATTAATAAACTTTTAAAGATGAATATTCAAGTCTGATTACAATTCAGCAGACATGTAATACTTTTTTTTTTAACACAATACTTTAATAAGACACATTTAAACTCAACTTCTGAGCAGCCTTTCTGGCAGGGATAGGAAATTAGAACCTGCTGGTATAATTTTTTTGAAAGAAACCCCAGGGAAGAGTTGCTTGCTTGGGAAAGATTGGGCTTACTCCTTGGCAGAGCGGACAAATGATGGCATATTGAGAATTGAACTATAGAAGGGTTGCCAGAATAATTAAAGTGATGAAGCAAAACTACTCAAGTGAAGGCTTTAATCTTTTAAGGTAGTATTATTAGCAGAAGCTCAGAGTATGTGTTTATTTACTTTTTAGAGACGGGGTCTCTGTCGTCCAGGCTGGAGCACAGTGGTGTCATCATGGCTCACTGCAACCTTGAAATCCTAGGCTCAAGTGACCCTCCTATCCCAGTCTCTCAAGTAGGTGGGACTACAAGCGTGCACCACCATGCCTGGCTAATTTTCAGATTTTTTTGTAGAGACAGTGTCTTGCTGTGTTGCCCAGGCTGGTCTTGAACTCCTGTGCTCCAGGGATCCTACCACCTCTGCCCCCTAAAGTGCTGAGATTACAGGCATTGGCCATCCCAGAGTTATTTTAAATGAGATTGGGGAGGGGGAGCAGGGTTGATAGGGAATTGGGTAGGGAAATATTTTAAATCTGGGAACCTTGATGGTACGCTTGTTTATAGATTCAGCTGATGGTTTGTGTATTGGTAGGGCAGGCCTAGAATCCTGGAAATAACCTTACCATAATCTCTATAGAGTTGATGTAATGCACAGTTAAGAATGTTGCGGGATTTTGCCTGTGAATATACATATACCTGGCATGAGCTGTATTGAGATACATGAGAAATTTGAGTACCTAGTCTCCAAAGGTGGCTCATATGAGGATCTTTCCATATTTATAGAGCAACATCTAAAATTTCATCCAATTTCAGGATATTCCTTAAGGGTATTAAAAATAATATTTTAGACATGTTAGATTAGACCATACCTTCTGAGGTTTCTGAGGTTTCGGTTTGCTACAGGGCATTGTACTGAATGTTAGGAGACCTAGATAACCAGGTATATGATTAGTGATTACATGACATTGGGCAAAACTTGAGGCTTGTGGGCCTCAGTTTGTCTGTCCTTAAAAAGTTGGACTATTTATGTTTTGCTTAGCTTCTTAATTTTTTTTCTTAATTCTGTTTAGATTACAGATCCTAACCCACATGAAATATCAGCCTATTGAACAGAATTGTGTGCATCATTTCAGTGTCTGGGTAGTTCAAGTGCCTCCTGCCTATCGCATTCCAAGACTAATACTTTACTCAAAGTCTGAGCTCCTTTTTTGAAGCTTGAAAGAATGGCCGGTGGGGAGGCCCCTCTACATTCATTCGTGTTCTTCCTTTTAGTTATTAAATGTTATAATCCAGTTAATAATATCCCCAGGAAGTGTTGCTGTCAACAGTACTAGAACTCTCTACAGTCTCATTCATGTTGGAATAAAATGATTCCTTTTTATGTTTTAAAAAAATGAAAATATTTGAGGTCTCACTGGAAGTGTTTATTCATTTGAGCTGAAAGATGTACCATGGGTGTTGTGATTTTGGAGAGCTTCTGCAGCAGGTTTATGTCTAGAATGTTTTGTCCCTGTTTGTGTTTGTTTAGACTGAAATTAATAGAATTTTTCTTGTAAGCTATGAGGATCATTAATACAGGTTTCTCCCCCGTGGTGTGTTTGTCAGCCCTTACATGGAAGAACAAAATGAAAGAATATTTTTTCTTTTAAGCTCAAAGCTTATGTCTTTACCATTAAATTGGGGAACTTGGGGAAAAAAAAATCCTGTGTGTGTGAGTAGGGGGAAGGGATTTGTGTGTATGCACAATAATTAAGTTTAAGTCATAAATACTAATAGTCTTCTGGCTTTT